>NW_027142353.1:16656896-17057913 GCF_026170545.1 Melanerpes formicivorus | reverse complement strand
TGTTTACAAATAATTTATCAAGAATCAGGATGCCCACAAATGAACTTTCAGGCACTGAGCTAAAGGAAATATGTTGTATGTATATATTTTTATATAGACATACATAGATACTATATATTTATGTGTATGTGGATGCATGCATTTGTGTGTGGTACAACTGAAGTATGTAGTTTGCCACAAGCATTTTTCTGTATTCCATGATCTACAAAACTGATTCTTCATAACCAATTCCACATGCAGAATCCCCACCAAAGTCAGAGATATCTGCATAGAAAAGAGGGACAAAGTACTCCCACTGATTTCTTCTTTTTAAAATAGTGATTTTTTGTATTATCTGGTGCTTCTACAAAATAGAAAAGATCTGATTTAATAAGACATAAATAAGAAGAGATTTGTCTGTAACAGAGTTGAGCAATTGTGCAAATTAAAATAACCAGGATGTTCTTAACATGTACTAATTAATACTGAGGAACTGTCTTCACCTCCTGTGATAAAACCATGTCTAGATATGTATTTCCCCTCACTAGAGTGGAACAAGTCATCGTGTTTTTCTGACAATGCATGTGTACCTGGGAGAAAACACCTACATCAGAAGAGAGAAAATACATAGTATGGGCCTGGGGCTGTAAAACAACCCAAGAGGAGGAATGACATTCAAAGCTAACAGTGCCAAACTCATCAGCAGGTACTTTTACCCATCCCACGTATTAGTGGGAACCAAAGATGGATTTTCAAGGCACAGATCTGAATATCCTGAGTTCTGTTAGTGTGTAACCTCTCTCTTCTAACAGTACAAGGCAGGGAGACAGATTAGATGGCCAAAGAAGGCACGCTTATCCCCAAGCTCTCTCCCTAAACTGATTCCTTTACTTGGCTACTTATTTACTGATGTCCTTGGCTGTGACTTCCTCTGCTGGAAATTATATTCTAGGGTTGGATTAGTTAATCTGTTATTAAATCCCTGCTTTAATCACTGCTGCAGCTATCACCCACCTTCTGCACAATAAATGCTGTTGCTTACAGAAACATGATTACAGGATTAGAATTATTGGGCCCTTGCCCAGACAAATACGGTGACATAGCATAGCACTGGCACCTCTGAAAGCTCCATTGACCTCAGGCATCTCTACATCAAAGGCCACAGCCACAATCTGAGCTTCATTAACTTTCAAGGCTGGAGTTACAGGAGCACTACTTCCTCAACCGCTAATGGGAAACACTCTTCTCCATTTGCTGTTGAGGTGTTAAAAGTTCCTCTTAACATTAGTTACTGAGCTGCAGCTTCCCTGGTACCCAGCAAATAAAAATGACTTGTGGAGTGGGAGCTGAGTTCAAGTTGGAAGGCTACGTTTGACATCTCATACTCTAGCAAAGGGCAGTCACCAGTAGAGGGATGCCTTGGGGGCCAAGATTACAGCAGAGGTGCACCCTAAATCCCAGCTGTTTAATGACTGAGATATCTAAAGGACACTCTGGTTTCATTTGTAGGATGTGATGCAGATGATTATGCAAACAGGAATGCTTGGCAGCTAGCTGCAACTTGGAGCATGTGCATCATCAGGTCTGCATTCACCATGAGAAATCTATGGTGGTAACTCCTCTAGCACCCCTGGTTGATCTGTACCTACAAGGAGTAGATCTGGGAGGCAGCATTTAAGCCCACAAAGAGAAAAACTAGTCAGGAAGAGAACAAAGAAGGTGGCAAAGCTACAGTGTTTACACTGAAGGTCTTGCTTTGCTTTCTTCGACTAACCTTCTCTGATGCTTTGCCTATAGGACTGTCATTTCTATTTTTTAAGCTGGTGCTGAATAAAGTGGCTTGCCCTTGAGCCTCCAGGCTGGGCCAGCTGGATAAGGTGAGCTGGTCAGTTGCTGCCAGGGATAAGGCTAAAGAATTACAAGACTGGTCTCTGGAACTAAGCTGCTCCTTCTCTTCAGGAGGCAGGAGACTTCTCCAGGTCTAAGGAGTGTGTCTGGAAGATTTTGTGGGCTCAGATATTAGCAGGATCACATGTCAGCTCCAGAGTTTTCTCCAGCTTGTATGTTTGATAAAGCTCAGAAGCTTGCTTCAGCTGGCAAGTTTAACTTAATCTCTTGAGGTTGTTCTGCCCTAAGCAGCCTGTTCATGTTGTCAGAGCTGATTTCAGTTTCCTAAGCTTTAGACTGGGTTAGGAACTAAGGCAAGATTAGAAACCAGAGTAAGAAGAATTCTGCTGATTTTCAGCTAAGCACCTTTTCACCACAAACAGATTTACAAAAAGGCATTATTTCCTAGGAAGTTGTTACTGGATTTCCTTTTAAATTAAATTACCATCATTCAAAGGAATAGGAAATTCCTCCTTATGTGCACATTTTTCAGGAATTACTGATTCTTTCCAGGCTTTCCCTTTGCCACATGCCCAGGGCAGTGACCCACAGCTCAGGGACTGCAACAACTCTCTTACCAGCGATGGTTAAATTATTGCAGCAGACACTGTTGTTACACAAAACTTCAAGCCCTTGGCTTTGCAAGTTTGGGAAGTATGTGATGTTAATTAGAAGCACTCACTCCTCTTACTAAGATCAGGGATGGTGTGTAAGCATAGGCTGACCAGGGAGGGTCAAGAGGACTCTTCTCCCTGTCAGCACCAGGAGCTGTAGCCCTTACCATCATTTCACATGATACAGACACAGCTCTACAATAATTTTCATTTTCACTATTTTCTTGTCCATCTTTCACTTTGAGCCAGAGCAGCATGTGAAGCATGGTATAATAAGGGGACACAAGAAAGGAAGACAGCAGTATTGTGGTGCAGGCAAGAGTGTTGCTCTTGAGAGCCGGCATATTCTTCAGGGGTGATGTCCACAAGTCTCCTGTGACTCTCCTATTGTCACTAACAATGATTGCCGTAATGATTTCAAGGTGCTCAAGGTTCTGCAGAAGGATCTAATCAAAAATCTAGAAAGGTTGACAAGAATTTCAGATTGAAGGCAGATCAAATAATACAAAGTTTAAGTGATTCAGAAATGCAGATTTATAAGATCCTCATTAAGTAAGAAAATAAAATGGGGGAAGAAAACAGCTTCTTTTTTCCTCTGGCTTGCCAGCATGCTTTGATGGAAACCAGGGAGGTGATCTTGGGAACATTTGCTCCAACCTCTTGTTTCTAAGTAGCAGGAAGGCCTGTCAAACCTGTCAAACTCCTTGAGCTCCTGGGGTTTACAGACTTCTCTCAGTTACCCCAAGCAAAACCACAATCCCATAAAGAAGCCTTTTCAGTAAAACCTTCTGCCATTTGCCTGAAGCCAACAAATCACTCATTTAAAAAAAAAAAATCTATTTCTCGTTTGGAAACATCCCTCCCCCCTGAGCCTGCTCTTTCCTAGTGAAGCCCCAAGTGATGGTCTTGCAGCAGCATTTTTCTGCAGAAACTGGTCACTGCAGGGTATGTCAGAACTCCAAATCTGTGGTCTGTACAGAGACCTAAGTTTTGCTGATCCAAGGAGAGTCTGGTTTGGGTAAGAACCGCAGCAATGACCATCTGGCTTCAGCCAGAGATCAAGGTTGGAACGGAATGGCTTGCATTTATTCCTATGCCTTGCCTCTTGGTGGACTTTCTGAGTGACATAGTGCTGCCAAGGTGCATGTCTCACAGTTCTTGCTGAGGGGCCTAGAAGAGACATACAGGCTGTCTGGTCCTTGCCCTTGCTTTCATTCTCTGCTTTGCCTCACCCTTTACCCACAAGTAGTGTGAATGCAAAAGCTCCCAGATCATCACCACTAGTCCTAGCCTTTGCCCTCCTGCTGTACCCAAACTCACTGATCTCCGAACTTGCCTCCATCCCTGATCCACAGCTCCATCTGGCCATGGCATGAATCTTAGCAGTTCTCGGGACTGGGGCTAGGTCATGATGTCTACTACAGTGATAGAGAAAGATTTAACCCCAAAACAAGAGGGCAGATACAAAGCAGCAGCCACTTTTGAAGGCATTATTTGATTTATTTGAATAGAGTTGCAGGGCACAACTGAGTTGTGCCCTGAATTATATGCCTAAATTATATGCCTGACCATGGGTTTGTCAGCTATTTTCCAATGTCATTTTGGGCTTGTCCCAGTTGGCATATGTCTTTAGCAATTCTCTGACTAGCCATCTCAAGTCATAGTGTTTGATTTATAGGTGTCAGTTCAGAGGACAAGACACCGTAATTTTTTCATGTACTTTCTGAGAGTAACAGAAACATTCTCAAAATCCATCATGGAAGAATCATAGCAACACCGTGAGAAGCAAACCAGTGATAACTCAGTGGGAGCAAAAAGTGGCAACTTCAAGCTGCAATTCATTCACAATATGCGAGACACGCTCTGGCAAGAGCTACGCAGTCATCAATGCATGTGTCGTAAGGGCAGAAGTACAACAGAAGCAGAAGTCTGTTGACATACAGTAAACAACAAAATCGAGCCTGAAGCAAAACTTAAAACATACTATGAAATGCAGGTTTTGTAAGCTGGCACTTAGCCTATGCTGCAAGCTGAAGTCCTGTTTCATTTTACATTTGTTTTAACTTGGCATACAAAAATCCACCCATGACCACCTGATTCAGTGCTTGAAACACCCAAACCATTTTTAACATCTAGTTTTCCCAGATGTGTTTGTGTGAGGCAAAATGAGGTTTTTATTCTACTTCCTCAGGAACATCTAAAGATTATTCAGAAGAGGCTGCAATACTCATGCTATGAGACAATGGAACAGTAAAGGGACAATATTAGGCTTGTTCTTCTTCAGACTGTAAGATATAAAAACAAAGTGAAATCACAGAATCACCAAGGTTGGAAGAGACCTCAGATATCATCAAGTCCAATTTGTCACCACAGACCTCATGACTAAACCATGGCTCCAAGTGCCACGTCCAATCCCCTCTTGAACACCTCCAGGGATGGTGACTCCACCACCTCCCTGGGCAGCACATTCCAATGGCGAATGTCTCTCTCGGTGAAGAACTTTCTCCTCACCTCGAGCCTAAACTTCCCCTGGTGCAGCTTGAAACTGTGTCCTCTTGTTCTGGTGCTGGTTGCTATAGAGAAGAGACCAGCTCCCTCCTGGCTACAACTTCCGTTCAGGTAGTTGTAGACAGCAATAAGGTCTCCCCTGAGCTTCCTCTTCTCCAGGCTCAACAGTCCCAGCTCCTTCAGCCTCTCCTTGTGGGGCTTGTGCTCAAGGCCTCCCACCCGCCTTGTTGCCCTTCTCTGGACACTTCAACAGTCTCAATGTCCTTCTTAAACTGAGGGGCCCAGAACTGCACACAGTACTCAAGATGTGGCCTAACCAGTGCTGAGTACAGGGGTAGAATGACTTCCTGCTCCTGCTGGCCACACTATTCTTGATGCATGCCAGAATGCCATTGGCCTTCTTGGCCACCTAGGCACAATGGAGAGAAAAACAATCTGACACACCTCCTAGAGCTACTGACTCCATAAGCAGATCTCTTAATAGATGAAAGCAGAAATATGATGGGAAACATGAATTAATCTCTAGTTCATTACCCACATTCTCATGGTAAAGGGCCAGAATACATGGTTCAAGGAAAGATTCATCCACAACCACATATTTTATCCAGAAGTGGTGCATAGCTCTATATATTAAAAAGCAGATGCAACTGCCCTACTTGTTGATTTTACCTATGCACATACATGAAAGAATATAAATATAGCAAGAACAGCTGACAGGAATATTTAAAGTGCACTGACAAAAAAAAAAATCAGCTTGACTCTCATTTCCCTTACATTTCATGCTTTCTCTAAAGAACAGCCGTTGTACTTCAGGATGGGTAACACCCATCAAACTAGGAATCCTGTCTCCAAGAGTGCATATACTAGAAATGGCTAGATTCAGATTGGATGTTTGGAAGAAATTCTTCACCATGAGGGTGGTGAGACACTGGGACAGGTTGCCCAGGGACGTAGTGGAAGCCCCATCCCTGCAGGTTTTTAAGGCCCAGCTGGCTGTGGCTCTGAGCAACTAGTATGAGGTGTCCCTGTACATGGCAAGCAGGTTGGAACTAGATGATCCTTGAGTTGCCTTCCAACCCTAACAATTCTATGATTCTGTGTGCTGAATGACTAATTAAAAGGACACTTCCAATGAGCTTCCTCTGTCTATAAAGTGAAACAAGATACCCTCACTCCTTGCACTGTATCAGACCCTGAAGGAATCACCATCTGTATTTTGTAATTATCAGAGTCCTTACAAAGAGTGTACAAAACTAAGAATTAGGACGCATTATTCATTTATCTGTGACCTGAGCAAATAGGACAAGTGGTCACAGAAACAATCATGTGGCATTCTGTGCTTTGGATGTTAAGGCACATTTTTTCAGTATATCCAAGTTTGAAAAGACACAAGGAAAAGTTGGGAAGATCTTTCCTAGTCAAGATATACTTGTCAACATCCTCAAAATTGTATTTATGAGGGGGAAAAAAAAAGGCAGTACTTTGCCTCAGGTTCGTGCATGATGCAGTAAAACTGAAAGGTGACACATAAGTGGATTGAGAGGAGGCAGAACAGATCTCAGAACTGTTCACTTTGTCTAGGACAAAGTTGACAGGATACACAAAATGGATGCATGCTTGAGGCAGCCATGCTGGCTCCTGCTCCACTGGGAAGATAAATGTTTGCCAAATGGAAGCAGAAAACATTGGTGGGAAAATAACTTTAATTTCCAAACTTGAAAAGGAGTATTTCAAGCAGGGGAAATTTAAAAAATAAATAAATAAATAGTTTTTTTTTAAAAAGTGGAGAGGAATAATAATCACCTGGACTCACCTTCAGGTTCTGACCCTGTGATGGGTATGTTTGAAAGTAATTTGTGAGAGAGAGCTTAAAGGTAACTTCTGAAAACAAACTAGGAAAACAACCTGTGTGCCAATCACCTGTGGGCTGGGATGACAATAATCAAGAACTCCTTGCAGGAAGGTAACACAGCTCTACCATACCTGTTACCAGCACAGAGACATGACTGATCTTACAGATGTATATTGCATGCATAAGTAATTACATGCGTACATACTGGAAAATGGCAGCGGAAGAAGCCTGCACACACTCTGCAAGCATTCATTTTTCTACATTTATTCTGGTTTGAGCTTTGTGTAATCTTAGCATCCAGGAGAAAAACAAAAAGGCATTATTTATATATAGTTAGTGCCATAAGAAAGTGGCAAAACCTTGTGAGACATTTTGTCTCATCTACAGCCTTCTATGCCTGTTGTCATTCGTCTCCTGAGCCTAATGGAAACCTGCCCTGGATGGCATGTTCATTGTTACTGCTTCAATTTCCTTCTCTTTTATTTACTTCCCTTGCCTCTCAAGAGCCATTCAGAGGTCCCATTACTTCCTGCTGACCAGGGAAGGCTATGAGATCAAACAGTTATAGTGGATTAAAATAAACACACTATCACAAGAAAAACAGAGGGAAGGGGGCAGGGGACTTGCTTAGCAAAGGGTGGTGGAAGTCATGAGACAGAGAACTGCCAGAAACATTGAGGTGGGGGGGTTAGGTCAAGATTTGTTTTAGACTTAATCTGTGCAAGAACAGAGCTTCTTAATACTTTCTGTGGTGGCACTGCAACTTGAGCCTCCATATATTGAATCAGTTCAATGTTTCCCTTGGATTTTAAATAAAATTTGTTTGAAATAATGCAAATCATAGTTCTTGGCAGTGTGGATTCTCCTAGCTGTTCTGATGGAGGAACTAGCCACTGTTAGAGCAGAAAGAGGAGAGCTTGCACACAGCACACTTTTCCACCACAGTAAAGGTGCTGCCTTGACCATCATGTCCAAAGCGCACATTTTTTGCTAAACAATGGACATCATTAGACCCCCATCTCCAGGGCATATGAGCTCTATGGTCCATACTTGACCCAGGCTACAGCAGATTGTATCTTCTGTATTTGGAAATTTTCCTTTCTAGCATCTGTTAAAAAATTATTAGCAGGTGCTGAAAACTGTGGCAACCAACCCAGAGACCTAGAGCCAAAATACCAGAGGGGAAAAGTCAGTTCTTGACAACTGCCTGACTCCAAGGTTGGTCGAGCCAGAGAGACAATCTGTTGCTATGGGAGATGCCAGATCAGGGGAGGGAAGTGGTAGCACTTCATGCAATTAGTCTATTTAATTTATTTTATTTTTTTTAAGCTACAAGTGGCAAGGGCCAATTCCTTGCCTCTGTGGAGTTATAAGCCTAGCAATTCCCTCCGGTGTCATAAAAGAGTGAGACCAGCTTGCAGCTGATTAAAAAAAGGTTAGGCTACCTGTGCACCACTCAGAAGAACAAACTGAAATCATTTAACATTTGCTGTGTAAATGGCACTCTGCTATGTGTGTATAACCAAGTGAAGAACACAGGATAACAGATTCTTACATGCCATGTAATTACACACACAAGCTCCTGTAGAAATGAGCTGATACAACATAAATATGCATATAGTGATGCCTATGCCTATTCCAGCCTCCACTGCAAGATTATTGCATTGCCAATGTGTTGACATAAAAATGCAGTTTTATGGATTACATCTGAGCAGAAATGTGTGAAAAGGGATTTTGTTTTGGCTACAGCCCAGTCTCTTAATATAATTTTAATTATTATTTTTACTACTGCTGCTACCACAGTGAATTGTGATCCCTCTTGGTTCTACCTATGGAAAAAATACCGAGAAGAAATCTGACCTGAAGATCAGGAGAGCTGAAAGAAGCAACATGATATCTCAAGATGGAGTACTGGGACAGGAGGTATATGTAGGATTCACCTCTCTTAAATTGCAGTCCTCGGTGTAACCTGGGCTGTCACTGCCTCTCTGACACAATTTCATAGGGAAGACAAAAAAGAAAAAGCACTTCATTGATGCAGTGGGGAGAGTGTGTTTTCTTACTACCAGGGTGGCTCTGCTCAACATTTGTCAGCAGAGATGGTGGTAACCATGGGTGTAGGTTGTCCTGAGTGGGCAGGGTTGGTGGCCATGGCTGGACACTTTCCCCGTGACACTGCAGACCCTGCAGTGGCAGCCACGCAGCAGAGGTATCAGCTTGCTCAGGTCACAGATGTGGTGCTGAAAGTGTGAAGGTGAGAGCTGAGCAAACATCTCATGTGGTCTATCTTTTTTTCATCTGCCTATATGCAGCACGAGTTGTTACGCCGGGTTTCAGCATGAAAATCAGAGCTGTATCTCTCCTGTTTTATCCTTGACAGGCTACCAATACAGAAGCATTTTTTTAAAAATCTCTGCAAAGACCAAAAAAAACCAACAACAGCAACAACAACCAAAAAAAAAAAAGTATTTTTGAGTGCCATTTAGGGGTCTTGTAATTTCATGTCAAGATCTGCTGGGTGCTTTACAGAAAAGCCTCTGAAGGTGCCTCTTTCTTTCCAATGCCAATCTCAAGCAAGACAGGCATTCAGCCCATGCAGCTGGGAAGCATCCCCACCACGGCCATCACTCTATACCAGCTGATATTGTTCAGAGGTAAATGTTTTCTGCCAGCTCAGGGGCTAAAAAAAAAAAAAAAAACAAAAACCAACAGAGTTCTCCCCTCACAAAGAAACAATTTGAAAGTAAGGGGCAGAAAACACATGAGCCTACCCAGCAAATGGCAGTGGGCTCACAAGGACTACGATAGCTGTTTGCCAGGAGCCCAAATGGTTTGCCTGCATCTCTAGGAAAAGAGTTATCTGGTGCTTGAAATCGTTTAAAGAAAACACAGAATGACTGCTACATGCCTGCCCATGATAGTCTGGAGCACTGTGATGTTGTGGGATATTTATGCCAACCAAATGGCAGTGAAATACCAGCACATAGATCAGGGTGAGCTGCTTGTACACAGGAGTGCCTGCGGAACCAGTCTCCAACAGCTCAGCCCGCACCAGCTAAGGCATTGAACCCTGAGGAAAGGAGGACATCGTTCTCATTATCTCCATATTACAGGTGTTGAGATGGAGGTTGGGGAGATATGCCACCAAAGGGATCTGTCAGAGCTGGGATTAGTGGTTATGGGTCCCAGCTCTCAGCCCTGCCTGTGCACAAAGCATGCATCTTGGAAGAGATTTGAGGAAATATTTTTATTTCTCTGACTCAGGAGAGAAAAAAAAAATCACCTTCCAGCTTCCAATAAAGGAATTATTTCTTCCTACCAATGCCGTGTTGATTTGTCTTAAGGGCACTGTTAGGATTAGCTGAGTTAGAAATCCATATTGTAAATCAAAATTTAATATTGTCCCAAAGAGACCCAGAAGAAGACAGGTTTTCACAAGCAAGAATAACCAAGCTTGCACAATGATAATCATAAACAAGAAACATTATTTGGAAGGAGTCCTTTAAATGATCCCGCTCTGCTTTTAGTCTTTGTCCATATAGGCACATATATCGAGTGATTTGCAGGTATGCAATTTAAATACATATATAAAAAAATAATACTTCTGTTTACCCCCAAATGTTACTTTAGTTTCAGACTTTCTATTTCCAGCCATCCAGCACTAAGTATACTCTCCAGCCCTTTGACAACAGGAGGAGCATGAACATTTCCTACTTCATTACTGCCTTTCAAATGCAGCTACAACCACAAAAACTAGACTTCAGGAAAGGAGGCAGGAGGGGTGAAAATCTCTGTATGCACAAGTAAAGCCCCACTTGCCAGTCATCCTCCTTTGTGCTTTGAAGAGGCATCTCACCTTTTACAAGGGAAACAAGTTTGCCATGGAGGGAGATGTGGTTAGTAATTCCATCTGTGCTTCCCCTTCATGCTCTGAGCTGATGTTGATGGGGGGCCTGATGCTCCTTTCTGTACTACAAAAACGTGAGTCAATCCTCTGACAGATCTGGATCAACTCTCTAGCATCCCTCCTTCCTCCCAAGTCCAGCATTTCCCAAATCATCCTTTAAAAATATAGTGCAGGTGGCTGAAGAGATGGTTAGCCAGCAGTGACTGGACCATGACAGAAATGCATGTTTATAACCTGGTTACATAGATTTAGCTCTGAAAAGTAATAAATCCCAACATAATCTCTATGCTCAAAGGCAAACTCGAGGTTTAAATTATCTTTGATGCAAAACAACATCCTGAGTGTATTTCAGCTTTACTGAGGTGTACTGTACAATCTATTCCTGACTCGTCTCTGCTTTGGGAGATATTATTACATTGCCTTGCTCGATGCTTTAATGCCACCTCAGTTGATAACACCTGATGGAGAGATAGCAGCATCTCTCAGCAAACTAAAGCTGCATAGTCTCAGGAGTCAAAATCTGAACATGTATAGAGCACATAAGTAATCAATAATGCATAGCACATTCTCTGTGATCATATAAATAAATTACTGACCACAACATTGCCAAGAAATGAACCAGGTCCTACCCCAACTGTTAAGACCTTATAGGTAAATGTAAATTATCAGAGTGCTTCAACATCTTGAAACCTTCTGCAAACAAGTGAACAATAACACAGTGCTGGTTCTAAAGACATCTCTGTGTACGTGTGTGTATGTACAGACACCTTAATGTTTACACACTTACAATCGTTTCTTTCCAGTGTGGGTAGGTAGGACCTCTGCAGCATCTCTTTATATATATACATTCAAGTTTTGCACTTGCCATGCCAATTCTTACTGCCATGTGGTCTACAAATTGCTTCTGGAAAAGTGTAATCCTGGTTTTACTTCTGTATTTTCAAAACCATTTCCTTGTGTATTATCTCTTTGCAGCTTTATACATTTATGCCTTTACTCTCCAAATGCCTTCACTAGAATGCTATATCCCTGAACAGAAATATATTCCCCCCTGCTATTTTTCTGCAGGAGTCTGGTTCATTCAGAAACAAAGAAAAGAATACAAATTATTGTTTTTAAATTCCCTGATGCAGAGAGCTCAGACAAGCCACAAATGCAAATGTGGAAAGAAAATCTAGAGGAAGTTCCCAGGTTCACTGCACTTGCAAGCAAGAACCTTTATTTAGGCATGGTTGTAAGGTGCCATTTTGGTATGATCCCTTTTTCTGGGCTAGGTACACTGACGCTAGCAGGACACAGCTACCATACCCCACCCTGTAATACCCAGACATAAAACAAGCACCCTCTGCCAGCACTCGCTCCCAGAGCTGGCATCCATGGACAAATTTGCACATCCTCATTTCCAGCAGCCCATGTATCTATCCCTTTTGTCACCAGGGAGCACGAGGGCCCTGTGCCAGCCCAGCAAATCACACTTTTGCCCTCCACAAGTTAGGAGCTCGGTGTCAACATGGGGGATCCCAGCAATGCAAGGGTAGAGGTAGGGTCCTTTTCTAGAGAGGTGAAGGTGGCCCTCCTCAATCGAGAAGGAAGAAGGCTATATACAAAAACTGGACTTCACTCTACCCTGGGGAGGCCACAGGGGCTGCCTGGGTACAAGCATGGGCTCTTCACACATTTATGGCCTTCCAGCATTATTCTTTCCAGCCTCACATTTGAACGGGCTCTGCCCCCTCCCATCCAGAGAATGAAACACTCATTCCTTCCCACCTTTGTCCCTGACGTCTTATCAGACCCATGGGTCCTTTGGGGAGAGAAGAATGTGCAAATGGTGGTTCTTTGAGTGCAGCACATATGATAGGCTTGACCTGGACAGAAAAACATGATTTGATCCCATCTTTTCTGAAGCTCAGGTGATTTTTTTTTTTAATAAAATCCTCCACATACACATACATTTTAAATTCTATTTACATTCAATAAATGGGCATTGTAAAATTCTTAGTTCCTCAGTAGAAGGGCAGCTGAGAAAGGGAGAGAGCAATGCCTGGGCTCCTAGGAAAGCTGAGACTCTCCTTCTTAGGTGGCAAAGTAATAAAGCAAACACCACAAAACAGGCCATCCATATAAAGTCACATCTACTGTTAAAGGGGACCTTGCAGTTGCCCCATGCCTTGGGATCTGTGCAGTGGCAAGGAGATGGTTGTGTCCTTAGAGACCTCAAGGGAAAAGATAGCTGCATGCTGGCAGAATTGCCATCCTTCCAGGTTTGGGTTTTTCTTCCCCCTATATCCTGGAAAAATGCCTGTGGATTTTACCCTACTTATACATATGATTTAAGGGTAATTGGATGACATTGGTGTCCGTGAGTAGTGGAGATCTGGGAACCAAGTGTGTGTATGTGCAAGTGTTATCCATATGTAGCAGGTTTTTAATTGCAGTTGCAGGAATAGCCTTTCTTTGGGGAGGACACAATGCAGAACTGGAGCAGGCAAGAGAGAGATAAACTCACAGTTTATGGTGGCTTACAAAGCAACAAATGCAGCTGCATTTACATGGCTATAAAATGCTGCTAACTCCTTAGCACGACAGCTCATGAATGTCTTGGAAAACTGGGGCTATTTGCCTCCCTGCTTTGCTAAACCACTGGAAGAGGTCTGTCCATTTTGTATGTATACTTGGTCTTAAAATCTTCCCATTCCCCCTGCTTGCTGCTTGTGGGCAGCTTGGTGCAGGATTGCATGCCTAAAGCTTCACCTCTGAGCACTGCCTGGCATGTTCTTACCCCTAGGAAGGTCCTGGGTGTCATCTGTAAGCACCAAACACTCCCAATAATCCAGACAGATTAAACTCAATCCTGTATTGTATTTCTCTAAACTCTGCAGGATTCTCTAAATGACAAATTCATCTGGAGTACAAGAATTGCCAACTGAAGAACAGAAATGAGGATGAGGAGGAAGATCTTGGTAAAGTTACAGGCATATTGCCCTAAGGCATTGGTCAGCTGATGGCACAGCAAAAAATAACCCAAGGTTGCCAGAGGTTGCATGATGAAAAATTTCAAGGGAGATTTTTTTTTTTTTCTGTGCTAGAGGAGAGGGAGAAAAAAATATCCAAGAACTGTCAGTTAGGCACTCCTGTGAATGGCTGTTGAAGCCAGTGGCTAGTGCTGCTCTGGCTTGCCACCAGCAAGTTTGGGTCTGAAAAGTTGCTCTGGCCTGAGCCTGACTCCCTGCCCTGCAAGAAATGAGAACATAAAAGCCTGAAGAAAACCCCCTGTGAGGGATCTGGGCTGGGGTAGTTAAGGAAGAAAACCCCTACTTTTAGTCCACCCTGGACTTCAGTGAGATGGGCCCAGGACCAAGACTGTGCCTAAGCCTGAGCTGAATTTGTTTTGGTTTAGTTATGGTTGTAAAAAAAAGTAGTTTTGTGTCACTGTGGAGAGTCTACATTTTTGTGGGATTCAAATGTTCCTTAATTAGGTGCTGTCTCTTAGCAGAATGAAAAGAGAGCTTTTATTTGATTTTACTTTGCCATTTTAATTTACTCCTGTCTCTGTTTAATAACCAGGTAGGGGACTGTTAAACAGCTGTTGTAAAATGCTTGATAGCATAGCTTCAATTTTCAAACTCTATCTGCCATCCAGGCTGGTGATGGTGGCTGCTTGGGGAGCCCCTTCCAGACTTAGGAGAACTGACTGGGTTTATCTTGTTGAACCTCCTTTCCTCACCCATTTCCCTTGAGGGGCAGCTTTTCTTCTCTGATGCAGACCCCAATAAATGTATATTAACTCCCTGGTCTCTGAAGAGTTGAGTGATTGCTTGTGTGAGAGGACACATGGAGGGGTGCAAGCAGGGCAGGCAGGGACAGGCAGGAGAAGCAGGAATGAGCATAAAAGAATGATAGAACTGTTGAGGTTAGAAGAGACCTTTCAGATCATCAACAGCTCACAATCCCACCGCTACTGCTAAGATACTACCACTAAACCAAGTCCACATCCACATGTCTTTTAGAAACCTTCAGGGATAGTCACTCCACCACCTCCCAGGGCAGCATGTTTCAATGCCTGATGCACCTTTCTGTGAAGGAAATTTTTCTAATATCCAACCTCAGGACTGGCATGGGTGGACAGGACAGGCATCGGTAGATAGGACGGGCCGTAGAGCAGCAGATGCCGGAGCTGAGTCTGAGAATGGTGAGATTCTCTCACGGGCTGTGCCTGCATCTCCTCTGGGATCCCCTCCTTGATGCACCCCTGGGACCTCAGGACTGCGGCAGCACCCACCTACCCAGTTTGGGATGTAAAATACATTTGGTCTGGGACTCTGTCCCCACTTCTATGAAACGCCACGGCCCAGGAGCAGTACCAACTACGGGCCACGGGCAGATGCCTCTGCCCACCTCCGCTCCTCGGTGCCATGCACAGAGGGAGTGCACACCAGGGTGGCTGTCAGGTAAATTCAAGCTCTGGGCTGGAGGGAATAGGGAGTGCCGTGAGATCCTTATTTCTGCCTTTCTTTCATCATCCACGAACAATTTGTGTCGCCCATGGGAACCGACATGCTGACTTGCCCGGCCTGAACTCAGCACAGGCTCTTCCCCCTGTATCTCCCTAGGCAGACTGCCTCCACCATTTCCATCTCTACACCCTAAAAGAGCACCCTGCAAAATGTGCCAGCGACGTGCTCCCGCCTGGATACTCTTCGTGCAAGTAGCTGCCCCGGCAACAGTGTGGTAGGGTGGAGCACCCCTGATTTGGCCGCTAGTCACAGGGCAGAGATAAGCATCGCTCTCCCAACTAAAGAGAGGGATGGAAAGTGTGTCGCAGAGTTCTTTCCCCCGTTATTCTTTTTAACTGTCGGAGGTTGGGATCTGCTGACTCAATCCTGCCTGGCAAGACGAGAACTGCTAAATTGGCCTCCGCGGCCACTCAGCCTGCCTCACTACTACCCCATCAACCGGGGTTACTGAGGAAGAACTACTCATGATCGCAACTTCAGGGCCAAACTCTCCCTGTCCGGCTTTAGAACGGGTATTTTCGACCAAGAGAAGTGGGATATGTTCGATATACTCTGTTAAGCACAAAAATACTCAGCAATTACACGCATTCCTGCTGCAACGGGCAAGAAAAGGCCCTCTCCGAGCTCCGGTCGATTTTTCTTTCCTGCTATTTGTGTGAATTTTGGGAACTCCTGAAACCGCCGGCACTTGCAGGTTTTCTGCCCCCGCCACACATCACCCCCACGCCCCTGCCGTTTTTTTATTCGTGTCTGAATGGCCTGCTCCGTGTCCCGGCGGCTCTGCCATGCCCCGGCTCCGTGGTGGCTGTGGCTGCACAACGTCCCATGTGTCCCCGCCTCTCTCTGGCCCTTGCAGCCACGGAGTCTCCCCGACCCTCTTCTTCATGGCCCAGGGCAGGGGTCGAGGAACGCGGGATGCCCCCAGCGATGTACCCGACGGTGTGGTAAGGGGCGGGCGACACCTGCACCTTCCCTGAACCTACCCTATCCCAGGGCCAGGAACTCGCCGCAACGAGTATGGAAACTGAAAACAGAAGGACCCCCTAACCCCGGGGTCGAGAAGAGCCAGCCCGGACACGCACCGGCGGAGGTCGTTCGTACTGCTCACCCCGGCGCGTTTCTGTGGGGAAGAGTTGGGCCGGCAGAGGGGCAGAAAGGTGAGGGAGTCCCTCTGAAAGTGAATAGCCAAAACGTGGCTAACGCCTGAGGACCCGGAGTTGGGGGACGGGGGGTGACGCTAGGGCGGAGACACGGTACTCTTCCCATATAGGGCTATACAGCCCTACCCTGAGCCTCGGCCTCAGGTTTTTCCCGAGGGTCCCTGTCCTGGTGCCCACCGGCCGTCATCCGCGCGTGGACGGGTAGTCAGCCCAGGGGCTTGCGGGTGTGCCGTTCCTCTAACTTCAGCTCTCCTGCCCCCCGTCCTAACCGCAGAAAAGAACAGACACCCCAAAAACCGCGGCCGCTCGCCATACCCCAGCCTGCCTGGCGTCCGCCCCTCAGGAACCCAACCCAACCCGAAGGGGAGTTCTCCACACAGTGTTCCCGGGTCGCTTTCCTGCCCCGGCAAACGCCCCGGCCTGGGTGCACCGTGATGCGCTCCGCGCTACCAGAAAGGGGCTGGGGCTGTCGCCTGGGGGCAGCCGTGGGGCGCCCCACGCGTGGAGCTCCCAACCCGTGGGGGGCGGCGATGGCAGGGCGCTGATTGCAGGGAGAAGCGAGGGAGCCCAGTGGTTGGTTGGTGGGGGATGGGTGTTATTATTTCCCACCCATTCCTGGCTGTCGCGTTCACCCAACGCCCAAGGCGACTTTCCCTGCCCTCTACCCATTCGTTTCCTGTCCCGAAACCCTCAAAATTAAAACCTCCTTGCTTGCTTCCCCCCTCCCCTCCGCACCCACCCCGCTCCAGCCTCCTGCAGCCCTGAGCTCCGCTGATTTCCCCCCAACACACCCTCACGCACACCCTCGCCCTGCCCGTCTCCGTGCAGCAGATTCGCAGCTGCAGCCCTTATTTCATGCTTTTTAAAGCCACCGAGCCGCTCTCTTTTGTCCTGGTTGCGGATGACCCATTTCCTCCCTTTCCCCCCCTCCTCGGCCCCGGCCTCCGTCCCACTCTCCCGCCCCTCCGCCCTCCTCCCGACCGCACGCCCCAGGAGCGCCGCGGGCCGCTCTCCTACGCTGCTGGCTGCGCGCAGCGGAGCCGGCGGCCTGGCGCGGTGGTGAGGAAGACGAGGAACTGGCGCCCCGTCCGTGCCGTGTTTGTTTTCCTTTCCCCCGTGAACGCTAGATTAAGACGTGAAGATTACACTTTTATTGTGGCGGCCGAATAATACCACGAGTCAACACACACAGCAAACAAAAGTGCTTGTAGTACATGGCCAACCCCGCTGGGAACCGGGCTGCGGGCTGCTGCAAAAATCAAGCTCTTCAGTGCTAATTACAAATAAATGATGATGTGCTCACTAAGTAATTGATTTAATGAAGTTCCTATGAAACTATTAAAATCGGGTAGAGGTCATGCTGGAGACGCCCCAGAGCGCCCATTGTGGGATGTTTAACTCCGCCAATCTCCTCGGAAAGACATCGGGGCTAATAGGTGAAGTCACAGCTGGTTCGGGCTGACTTTTGCAGCACCGGCGCTGGCCTCCCCAAACTCGCCGAGCATCCCGCACCACAACTTCAGGAAAGCGAGTCCTCCTTGCAAAGCCCCAGCCCACTGCTCCGACCCTCTCATCCCTCCTCCCTGCATCCCCTCTCTGGGAGAGGTGACTGCTCGCCCCCTCTCCCCAAGCCCGGAGACCCGCGGCGCGCCCCCTCCCTTCCCTTCCCCGGGCGCCCATCCGCATCCCGTAGGGGCTGCGCTAGGTACTCACTCGCTCGGCCCGCTCGCCTCGCCTGCACCTCAACCAGGCGCCTCCGCGGCTCTCCCCAGCCTAATTAAAGAGGGGGGAAGTGGAGCTCTGAACTTGTCTCTACCACTACAGAGCGGCTGTAATTCCACCCCCCCAGCCCTGACACCCCACACACACACACCCCCCCGCACACTCACTCACTCACTCACACACACACTTCTTGAAGAAACTTAAGCTAGGATGCCAGGTAGGGTGCTTGGGAGATTTTGGCAAGGTGCCTGGAAGGGGATGTGTGCCCATTTTTCCTTGAAGGGTTTTCTTGTTTGAAAGGGCATTTGGAGCGCTTTAGACGGGCTCTCCGTGTGAAAGGAGGAGGAGAAGGAAAAGACAGACATTAAAAAAAAAAAAAATAATCCGGCTGTTGGATTTACCAGCCCCACGCTCTGTTCTCACCTCCTCACCACTCAGCCAGGGCAGAGCAGAGGTGGCTCCTCGCTCTCCTCTCCCATCGTCTTGTGCCGCATTTAGGGGAGTCCCTAACCCAGCCCCAGCTCTGAGCGCACATCGAAGGCAGTGTATCCCGGCTGACCCTCGGGAGGAAAGTGGGCATCCCGCCTCCCTCCACCTGACAAAGGACCCCTCGCACTCCCTTGTTTTTCACGCCCAGTGCCTTTGGCGGGTTGCAAACGAGTTGGAGAGAAAAGTGGAGCCGCCCCTCAATTTGTGTTGCGGCTGTTGGCATTTGCTCCCCGAGGGCAAAGCTCCTCTCGGCCTCCAGCGCTTCCGCGGAGGCGGAGAGGGGAGGCAGCCGGCCCCACCGGGGCTCGGGCAGCGCCCCCGACGGCAGGGACAATCGGGACAGCAGCGCACAGAGGAGGAAGAGTAAGTGGCTTCTCCCCAGAAATGCTGTGTGCTTCCATCCTCTACACGACGGGAGGAGCCGGGGAGGATAAAAGCGGAGTGAAATGCTCCGCCGGTTATCCCCAAGCCTGTATGTAGTGCCGTCGTCGTTGTCGTGTCGGCCCCCCCTGCCCTTACTGTAGCTGCCGGGGGTTCTGCCTTCACCCAGTCCGGTGCACAGTGGGAGTGTTCCACAATGGGCCAGGAACATTTAGGGGTGTCTGCAGCTGGGTGCCTGCCGCCAGGGTACAGCTGAGAAAAGGCACAGGCACAAGCCGCGGCTCCCCGCGCAGACACGAGTGGAATCACACATGAGGTGGCCGCGGGACCTGAGACAGCTCCTCCTTTTCGCTTGCAGAATTTTAAGGCGGGATGTGACAGGGGATTGTTTGTTTGTGTTTTTTTTTTTGTTGTGGTTTTTTTTTTTTTTTTTTTTTTTAATGTGGAAAACGATTAGCTTGACACAAATGAAGCTCGCCCGCTTCTTGTTTGCCAAACAGGCTGTTGGCAATGTGCAAACAGGCTTTCAACCCAGCGCAGTGTCCCCGCTCTCCTTCTGCCGCCCGTCTCCAGCCCTGGCCGCCGCACTCTCCTTTTCCTCCTGCCCCTGCCCTTGGCAAGCCTCTGCCCCGCCGCCCCTCCTGGCCCTGTAATATTGCTTGATTACTATCTCCCCGTTGCCCTTAATGCACGATCCCGGTTTCTGTTCAGCCTCGAAATAAGAAGTCACACATGCACTACTAAACCGACGTGTGGGGAAAGCTCGCTGGGGGCTGAGAGGGCCTATTGACTGCAGCTCTGCAAAGAGACAAAGCTGGGGGCTAGTGGAATCAGATGCAGCCCTTAATTAACACCATCTTAAATAGTCCAACAGGCACTGAAGACAAAGTTGAAGAAAGACTTTAAGGCTGAGTGCCCCTCGACAAGCTTTCTTTTTTTTTTTTTTCCCTCGTGTCATTCAATATTTAATGCACTGTGCTTGTAATGCTACTACTGGTGCTCCTTTCTCAGCAAGTACATTATTTTTTCACGGTGCCCATGGCCAGGGAAAACCCTTTAGGCAAAGAAAATCAAAATGTTTGTTGTTTTGGATGACTTATAACTCTTGTTTAACACAAGCACTTTCAAGAAAGTATAACAAGCGCAGCCTCTAAAGCAAACAACGAAATCCTTGTGACAGAGTCGGACACAAAAAGCACATTGTGTTATGGACTATCCCTTTTCTCTCCTGCTAGATGGGCGCCTGTCTGAGGCTGAACACCACGATGCCATTTTACTTTTGAACTATTGTTTTTGAGTTATGCCATGTGGTCAAAAGGAGAAGAAGGGAGGTTGTTTCCAAGCTCATAAGACAAACGAGTTGTCTTTCATTGAACTACCCCAGAGCTCCTTTAAAACGAGGTTTAAATGTCACCTCCATGTTTTTAATGGACACAGGGCTTCAGGGGCGACCCTTCAAAGGGCCTTCGTAATAAACGACCCTTATTAAATATGTCTCTGCCTGGGAAAATCACTGGGCAGAGGAGAAAAAAGTGGGGTGGGGGAAGGAGAGGCACAGCGATGCCAAAGGAGCTCCGCCGTCGTCGTCGTCCCTCCCCCCCCACCCCCACCCCCCCCGCTACCGCCGGGGCCGGGCTGGGTTGGAGGAGCGGTCCCGCTCCGGGTGCCTGCCGCCGGGCGGAGCGACGGGGCCAGGGGCTGGAGAGGGGAAGGATACACTCGCTTCCCGCTCTCGTCCCAAACGCCCTTTTCTCCCTCCCACCCCCCCAAAATAAGAGGCTGAGTGAAAGGTTGGGGTGTTTTCCTCCTGACTTCTTTTTGTCCTTAGGAGAGCGGCGTCTGCGAGTCTGAGCTGGGAAGTTACTGATTTGCAGGCTGCATGTTAAGGCAGCCCATGTAAGTAATTTCTGCGGGCATCCCGGCAAAGGAGAACAAATCGCTGACAAAGGCGAGCCCTTTCAATTCAGCAGCGTCGTTAGGGAAACCAAAAAGTATTCTTCCTATAATAAGTTCCACTTCAAAGGATTTCTCATTCAACGGTGACTGCTTCGCACTTTTATTAAGTCCGGGCTTTTTCACTTGGCGGAATCATCTGTTTGGTTATTTTTCATCGTGTTTATTTTTCACCATTCACACAGTACTTGTATTAAATAAACAAAGAACAATCGCTCTGCAAATAAAAGTGCTTAGGTGGGGAAAAAAAAAAAAAAAAGAGAAAAAAGGAGAGAGGGGAAGATGAAGAGGAGGAGAACTAGAGATTGAGCTTCTTCCCCGCTTATTTGTTTGTTTTTCTGCTGAAGTTGGGGAAGGGGGGGTTCCTAAAAAAAAAAAAAAAAAAAAAAAGGAAGGGAGGTCGGAGAGATGCTAACAAATATGAGATATGATGAAGTGAAAATTGACTGCGCTAACACGGCATGAAACTAAAGGTCAATGCAACTGTATCTTAATAGAGTGTCTCGAATCGAGGTGGACTATTTTAAATGCAGCTTGCTTTTGCTTTGCTCATTGCCATAGCAATCCTAACGCTCCATGTTGATGTACCATAAAAGCAGTAGTTTGAATTTCAAAGAACCTGCCTTTGAACTTCTCCCTGCCTGATTAGGCACTTGCGTGGTGTGTGTGTGAATGCGGGAGCGTGGTTGTGTGTGCCGGCGGTGCGCGGGATGCGGGGGGGAGCGTGGGCAGCCCCCCGCCGGGGTTTGGGTGTCCGAGCCAGGGGGAAGCGTGTATGTGTGAGAGTTGGGTTCATGTCTGCGTCCGTGTCTGTCTCCGTGTCCGTGTGTGCCAGCACACTCTCTGACCCTCATTGCTCTACCTGGAAATATATTTTTCGGGGGAGGGGGGTGGCTGTCCATCCTTCCCAGTACTCCCTATCAGCACGTAAATGCGGATAATCCCCCTAAAATCATCGTTTCTCCCTCACCACTGCTCCAAAATCAAAGCAGCAGCCTGCCCCGGTGGGGAGGCCTCCCTGCTCCCCACACCCCCACGCCCAGGGTGTGGGGGGTGCATTGGGTTTGCAGCCCCGCGGCTCTCTGCCGAGAGCTCCCCTGCTTACGGACCATCAGGCACCACACCACCCCCTCTCAAAGCCATTTCCCACACTCCTGAAATTTCTTAGCCCCTTCAAACTCCGCTAACGCCGGTCTAGCCTTTAAAGGTCCGAGCGCCAGCACTAGTGTGTGGCGAGATGTCTCCCAGCCCGGATTACAAAGGTAGATGATTTAAACAGTGTTTGCTAGGACCACGTTTCGCCTAGGAAAAGATGAAGTCTTTGATGATGGCCAACTCGGTGTCAATAAGTGGCTTTCTTTGAGCCATATTCAGATGGGAACGTCTTGCTTGCCAATTGCCATAGAAATCTTAACACACCATGAAGATTGTCCAAGCGCCAAGCCTTCCGTTCTGGGCTAAATTACTTTGAAGTGGAGCAGGACGTGCACTGGTCAATGTTAACTCTATAGGGCGGGCAGGGAACACTAGGAGAGGGAGGCTTGGAGAGGGGGGAAGCAGAAAATAAGAAGGGGAAACTTGTTTTAGACACTCTATACAAGGTTCTGCTCATTGTCAGATATCTTTTATCTTTTATATTTCCCATGAATGATTCATGTCTCAGTGGCTTTGTGTCGCCCTCCTTTTCACAAGAAACTTCATTAGGGAGCTATAAGTTTTCCCATTGATTGGAGCCTTCATTTATGAGTGTTTTTCTGCTTCGTGTGTTGGTTATTGTCATTCTGCTTGAAACAACTCTTTGCAACCTGTTTCACCTTTACCACATTTAACAAAACTGACTTAAAAAAACACTCTAACCTTTTGGTGAAACTATTCTTGACATTTTGACCAGTAATTTTCTAGCACTGGTAAATTACAAAGGGGCTGTGGTTTCATTCTGGGATAGATTCATTTACTACTTAATAATAATACTACTATTAATACTACTAATAATAGTAGTGGTAGTAGAAGAAGAAGAAGAAGCAGAAGAAGAAGAAGAAGAAGCAGCAGCAGAAGAAGAAGAACAAGGACAAGAAGAAGAGGAAGGAGAAGAAGAAGGAGGAGGAGGAGGAATCTTAGAGCATGCTGACACACTAATATTGGCCAAAACTTTTCCCAACAACGGTTTCATTCAATTTTCCTCTCTCAAAACAAGAGACGTGTGTCCACACTCAGATCCTGAAAACTTCCCTCCACCCCTTCCTTCCAGTGATTTTTGTGGCATTATTTCTCACCTGAGCTGTCTCTGTTTCAGAATAATCTATGTCACACCATTTTGCCACTATTGTCTTCTACTGATGAGTAATGCTATTTAACTCCCTAGGATCTGCCAGAGGACACTGCCAGGAATTTTCCCCCCAACAGAAATATTAACATTTTAATGTATTTGATTTGATACTTTGATTAACTGTCCATAAGAGAGATTAAGAATAATATGCATATAAATACCTGGCTTTTGTCTGTATTATCCATCCATCCATCCATCCATCCATCCATCCATTTGTCTATCTATCTGTCTCTCCCTCTTTTCCCCCATGCATGGAAAGCCAGGAGTACTCAATTGCTCCATCATGAGGAGGCATCCACCAATCCTACTTCCCCTATACACATTCCCCTCCATCAGCCCCCATGATTTCCAAGGGCAGACACCGACGGCAGCAAAGCCAGCAGCAGCGAGGGATGGCCGTGCTGGCAGGCCCAGGAGCACCCTTCTTCTGAGGGGCACAAACCAAAACACACAGCTGAGGGACAATAGGTGTTACACATTTCGATGAGGAAAGACAGAATATTTCAGCCGCCCTCCTGGTGTTGTAAAGCTCCGACTGTGTCTGATTTTACCCACTGACCCTCGGGGAAGGGGTGGAGATTGTTTTTTGGTCTGTCTCTGCCCCTTGTCTGTCAGTAAGGCACATGCAATACATAGAAATAACATTTTTATTAATTTCCATGATCTTTTTTCTTTTTCTTTCTTTTTTTTTTTTTTTTAATGTGGTTTACAGAGATGGAAAAATTAAATTAGTATTATTTTCTTTAGGAGGTATCATATGTCATAAAACTGATGGGCAAGTGTGTGACTCTACGTGTAGCAAGTACATAAAAATAGTGATATATCCCCCCGAGCCATAGTTTATAAACCCTGCCATGTAGTAATGTATAGTGCAATCTGTTGTTGAGAAAAAAAAAATGCATAAATTAAAAGGTTCATTTATAAATCAGCACCAAAAATATCTCTAATAAGATTACATTTACATAAATTATTATTTTTAAAGCCCATACCTTACTTTATTGTTTATACTTATTCAAATGAGTTTTGAAAAATTAATAAAAAAGCAAATCGAATGCATTTTTAAAAATTATTTTCTATTCAAGTTTTCTGTTTGTTTTTGAAGTAACACCTGCTTCTTTAGATCCAACACAACGACGTGAAAACAATGTTTAAAGGCTTCCAGAGTGACAGCACCATGCACTGTACTAATAATATAATATCTCTATGAACTATATATATATATATATACATATATCAGCACCAACACACCGCACGGAGGACATGCAGGAACAGTCTGTTTCACATTACATCGTTCATTCAAGTAACCAGAAAAATACGTTTTGGGGGTTTTGTTGGGTTTTATAAAAAACAAAACAAAACAAAACAAAACAAAACAAAACATGGTATCATAAACAACAATCTATCACCAAAATCAATAAGAGTATTCTTTGGTGTGCTCCGTACTCATCCATAAGGGGAAAAAAATAGACCAAAAAAAGAGAAAATACTATGTCAGAAAATAAATTAATTCGACTGTACAAAATAATCGCGTTCACGTACACGTTATTACAATGACAAGACGACATCCACCATTCACGACACACAAAACACATTTCCACAGGCCCTGGGGGAGGGGAGGGAGGCTGCCGCTTCTCTTCTGGGGTCTCTGAGGAGGAATTAGTGCTCTTTAGTTTATCTGCGCCCCGCTCCTGACGGACGGGCGATGGGCCGGGGTATGTATCCCTCCTGCCATGGGCTGAGACACTGGGGTGGAGCTTGGTGGGCACCCCGACACCAGCCCGTTTCCCCACCCCCCTTTTCTTTCCCAGTACCTAAGGTCCCCTCCTCCCAGGTGACTGCCCGGCCACCACAGGAGGATGCTGAAAAGCAAGAGTGTGGCAGGCAGCAGCTCGGCAGGAGAGAGGAAATAAACCATATATAATGGGTTTGATATATATATACGGTGTATATATATATATATATATGGTTTATATATGTATATGTATTCATAATTTAAAAAATAATTCCCCCTAGTCCCCCTAGTTCCCCTCCCCTTCAGCAGATGCTGAGCCCAGGGGGAGCTGCTCCCCCTCCCAAATACGAACTGCCTGCACACAGTGCTGGGGGGAAGCAAGAGAAAAAGTCTTCCTCTGCGAGACCAGCTTTAGGAAAACAATAACCAGAGTAACAATAATATCAACCCAAATAAAAGGAAAATTCACTGTCAGTTTTCGTGTGTTTTTTAAAAACAAACAAACAAAAAGTATCACAGCATCGCAGTTGTCAAATAGCAGCGTGTTTCTTTTATTCTCCAGCTACGTTTTAGGAGCCATACGCGTACAAACCGTGGTGGAGCAGTAAGGCAGTGCTGCAGCTTTTGTCTTTCCTTCCCTACATCGTTTTCACACCCTTACGGCTAAAAGAGAAAGAAAGAGAGCTGGAGAAAAAATGCTGGGTGCAGGTGGGACTCCAAGACTCGCGAGAGAAACCAACAATTACAAAGGAGGTGAACTGCAAGAGGGGAGGAGAAACAAAATTAATTTATTTCCTTTTATTTTAAGGGAGGCATAACTTGTCTTCGACCATCCGGAGCTCCAGCAGGTGCCGCTTTGCAGTCTGGAAGCCGCTGCAAACCTAGGTCTCTACCCCGGCTGAGGAACAGGCTCCGGGATGGCAGCTAAAGGATTTAAGAACCACTCCAGGGGACGGAAGGGCTCTGACAGCTCGCAGCCTTCCACCGTCTCTCTCACTTGTCAAGAGCAGCACGGTATGGGCAAGGTGGGAGCCGAGCAGATCCCTTGGTACTATTACCCTGCAAAGCGTGTGTGTCTCGGGTCGCTGGGATGGCCCCAACGTGACGTTACTGAGGCTTTTTCTTACCAAAAGGGAGGGAAAAAAATAATCCAAGTCTCTTTAATTAAATTAGTTACCGTACAAACACCATAGGGTTTTGTACATGGAATAAATAGCGCGAGCCAAACCTGACGGCACTTCCACACCAGCCCCCGTGCCAGCGCGGTGGAGCCGGGGCCGCCGGCAGCATGGCTCGGCTCAGCACAACACGGCACGGCTTGGCGCAGCACGGCTTGGCCCGGCTCCCTAGGAAGCCGTTCTGCCCCCCGAGGTCCTGTGGGGCTCGTCCTCCTCGGAGGCTGGGGAGGTGTCGCGGCTGGCGGGGGTACGGGGCCGGCGGGGAGCACCCCCGGCCTGGCAGACATACCACTCGCTGAGGTTGGTGACAGGTGGGGATAGGGCTGCGGCGCGGCCGCGGGGTGGCTCAGAGGCCGGGTCGGCCTCGGGGGGCAGGGGGCCGTCGGGGGTCCCCGCGGCCGGGTAGCCCTGGGAGCCTGGAGGTGGGGAGGGCGTCGGGGACTTGCAGTGGATCTTCATGTGTTTCCGCAGGGAGCTGGGGTGGGTGTAGGACTTGTCGCAGCCGCGGATCTTGCAGTAGTAGGGCTTGTCGGAGGTATGGACATGAGAGTGCTTCTTGCGGTCGCTGCTGTTGGCGAACTTCCTCTCGCAGCCGTCGAACTCGCACTTGAAGGGCTTCTCCCCTGCCGGGACACAGCAACGGCATCGTTACCGGCGAGCAGGCGGGAAGGGCACGGCCCTGTCCGCATTCTGCCCGCATCCCGCCCTCAGCAAGGCCTTTTGGTGCAGGCCCTCCGTAGTACAGCCTCCGGAGGCGAGCATCAGGGCACAGCCTCTCCTTCCCTCTGCCCCTCTCTCCCCTACCCCGCCCCCGACAGTCGTGGCATGCCTCAGGTCTCCGACTTTCCCCTCGTGTTCTGCAAGGTGCGCTGTGTGGCTGGAGAGCTCCGGGCCCTGCCTTGTTTTCCCTCTGCGATGCTGCCCTCGCATACGAGAAACTTTCATTACCGCTCTAATGACCAAGCCCAAACAAAACTCCTCAATGCCTTCGAGGGCTGGCGTTTGACGGCAGCCTGGCTCGCCTGGCATCTCTCCTGCGTAATCCTTTTACAGTGGGGCACTACGCTGAGGGAATAATTAGTTTGGGGAAAAGGAAAACAGCACCTGTTTAAGCGTCCCGATGGAAAGAAGGAGCACCCAGCAGCCCTAACTGTGAACCTGCAGGCTGAAGAGGATCACCCGGACACTAGTGATGATAGCAGCAGCTAGTTACCTCAGGCTGACTTGGGTCTAAAAATCTCCGGCCGACGTATTTTAAGAGATTTACACATTGCTTAACAGTTAAAGGGGTTGTGAAAGTCAGCCCGGGGCGGGTTCGCCTGGCGTACCTTTCACCACCCACCCACATCGCCCACCCCCAGCTCCTGACCCTACCATACCCTGGGACGTATATGTTCTGGCACATATAGCCGTGCCCCGGACCGACCTTTACCCACAGTTCCCGAGTAGGGCTGAGTAAATACCTATTGCTGAGAGACTGGGGTGAGGGGGGAAGGAAGAAAGAAGGGGAGGGAAGGGAGGGCGTAAGGCACCGGATCCTTATACCGCTCACAGACTGGAGTTTCTCAACAGCAACTTTTTCTTTCCCTGCCATACTACACGTCAGCATGGAGCAGACCAACCTACACAGATAATCCTTGTCATGATTACCACGACTCAAAAATGCTGGCGGTTTAGTCATGGGCTACACGTATTTTCAGATCTGAGCTCTTAGAAATAACACAGGAGCTCTCAGTGAACATCTTTGTTTTTAAATCTTTCTCTTTCCGTTTGTAAAACTGCCTCAACGTTTAACAAAATAATGATGAGGGGAAATACTTTTACTCTTAAAAGCTAGCTATTCCTCCTCGAATGTTACTATAGAAACATGTGCCTCCGCGTCAATTTCTTCACCTACCAGCGAAATGGTAGCTCGAGGAAAAATAAGTTTATCTTTAAAAAAAAAAAAAAAAAAAAAAAAAAAAAAAAAAAAAAAAAAAAAAAAAAGAAGAAAAGAAAGAAGTTTGGAAAATCTACCTCGCGGGTTTAAAGTGGAGTGTGGATGTTCATGGAAACCCCTGTATGCTCCCGTTCCCACCGAAACAAATCTTACTTCGTTTGTTCATTAATTACTCTTTCTCTCTCTCACTCTTTTTTTTTTTTTTTTTTAATCCAAAACGAACCTCCCGGACGGTTTGGCCGATTTATATCTGTGTTACTTCAAGGATGCGGGCTCTCACATCCCGCTGCCGCCAGTGGCCCGCAGAACCCTCCAAGTGCAGACCTGGTTCCGACCCATCGGGCCAAACCTCATTCCCTATAGTTGGGGCTTTAGGGAAGTGGCTTTCTCCGTGGAATCACTCGTAGGCATCGTCCCAGGGGCTGTGCGCGCCTCAAGGGGCAGGGGGAAAGTACTTTTCTCCTCCGACCCCCTCGGAAGTGCACAGGCCGTGGGCAGCTCCTCCTCGCCAACCTCCAAATAGAGGCAACCCCAGTTCCACACAAATCCAGGAGTGGGGAAGGGCCGGGAGAGTCCATGGCACGCTGACGAGGGCGTCACGTCAGAGCTTAACCGTTTATAGATGGTTTCAATTGAAGGAAAGGGGAGAGATGCCGGTGGCCGTACCGTCACTCCTCCCGGCAGAAGCAGGGTTGGAGGCGGAGGGGGGGGCAAGAAGAGGGTTTGGGATCACTTTTTTTTTTTCGGAGGGGGAGGACGGACTTGCAGATAGGAATTGTCGGGGAAAGCCTGGCAACACTGAGCATTGTCTCCAGCGAGGGGGCAGGGATTTTGCATGAAGAGGGGGTTCCCACCGCTTTTAGGGTATGTCGGGGTTAGAGACAGTGATTTGTCCCCAAAATGAAGAAGCTGCAGGTCTCGGTGTGTAGCTCCCGAGATGGTGCTCTTGATGAAAACGGGGGGAAAATACAATCTAAACAAACCAAACGCCTCCTGAATTACCGACATACCCTTTTTCCTGTAGAGTTACCATAAACAGAAAATCACCTAATGATAGAATTACGGGTTATTACTTCCCAACTTCCCAAAAAAATATTCGTAGCAAACGAATAGTTTGTCAATGTTTCCTGGTCCCAGGCTGCACATAACTAAATTTAAGCTGAAGCGGCTAAGTCATTGTAATCAATTTGATAGGGACGAGCAGAAGGTTTGAAATCCCTCGTCCACCCCAGAGCTCTGCGTGGGGAAAAAAACAACTTCCTCGCTGCACTCCAGCGGGCCAAGCTGTAATTGTAGAGAGCCATTGCCCTCCACACCATGCCCTGAGGGCTGCTTTGTTGCAGCTGTCCCTTCTGCAGAGTTTTCTCCCGTGGAATCACGCGAAGGCACCCTCCCGTGGACTGTGCACCCCTCGAGAGATCAGGGGAGGAGGTCCCACTCTCCGCAGACCCCTCGAGGGGAGAACAGCTCCTGGGAAGGTGCGGGTAGCCCTCGGCTGCAAACTCCTTCGAATTACTTTTGCAGTGGTCCATGTACCACGCATGGGCCTTGGGACAATGCTGTGCCACAGCTCTGAACTGCAGACTCTGTCCAATGTGCATTTAAATTATTTAAGGGGGTCCTCTTCCCACTGACTCCCTCTTTTCTGGACTAGCTCTTTCCTCCCACTTGGAGCTGGGATGCAAAAGAAGTTGAGTACCCTAGAAAGTTCCGCGGTGAAGTTTTGTTTTCCAGATCAAGACAAATGGGGAAAGTTAGATGACAAAAACACGGCTCTCCAGTATTTAACTCATTCCGTGGTGCCGTTAACACAACAATCCCAAAAAATGTGTCAAGCGCCCTCACAGGACAAATTCACCCCCCAGATCCCTGGTCGCAGAGAGTTGGGCATCCTCAGATGTCCCCAGCTATATATGAGTTTATGCACAACATATTCTAGAGATTACAATCTATAATCTTTTCCGCCATGGACCATTTGGTTTTACATGGGAACAACACGTTGCACGGACGCCGCTTTTCTCTTCCCGAGCAGCGCACAATAAATCAAGAAAGCAATTACAGCAACTCCACTTCCTTAAGTGTCCTCCAAGGAATAATATTTGTCTAGCACTATAAATCCTGCCTTCATTCCTTTTCGGCAGAGTTTTTACGCCCAGATCGAGAGGCGTATTTCGAGGGTGGAGGGAAAGGAGGAGAAAAGTAAAAAGATAGAAGGGGGGAAAAAAGATAAGTGAAAAACAAACACGTTGAGAAAAGACTCAAACGTTTAAAACGCACCCAGAGCTCCTCCGGGAGCCACGCGCCGGGCCCAGCCTGCCCCCCGGGGTATTCCCCGGGCGTGCCGCTCCCTCCTCCCGCAGCTCCCGCTTCGCTAAATCGTGCCGGGCAGCCCAGATTGCTTTGAAGTTTCCTCCTTAGATCCACAGAGAGAGGCGTTCTTCAGCGAGCGCCTTCCTCCGCCCTGCTCCCTCCTCCGCGTCTCCGCGGGGCAGCCCCGGGAGCTGGTTCAGCGCCAGTAGCCCCCGCAGCTTCGGTAGTACCGGCAGTAACAGCAATCTCGGTAGCAGTGGCGGCGACAGCCGCAGTAGTCCCCGTATCATCGGTAGTCCCCATCGTAGCGACAGCCCCGTTGCGAGGGTAGCCCCATCAGCGCCGGTCACAGGAGCAGCCCTGATGGCGAGGGCAGCCGAGTAGCCCCCTCAACATCGGAGCCCGCAGAGCAGGGGAACTGCGCCCCCAAGAGCACCCGCGGCCCCATCTCCTTCGGGCCAAGCGACCCGCTCTCGGCTCTTTCCTCGCTGACAGAACCGGCAGAAAAAGCAGAACTGCCGTTCTTCTCGGGTGAGGGCCGCCAGGCTAGCCCCCCCCCCCGGGGTGCCCCGGGTATGGACAGCGTGAGCCGGCTCGGTCCGTCTCTGATGTTCTGTCTTCCGCCGGAGCTTCCGTTTATCTCCCACCGGTCAGCGCGCTATTTATTACTCAGTGTATTTATCCGGTGGTGCCGAGATGCGGGTGTTGGAGGGGGTGGGGAGGGAGCTGCCCAAGATGTGGGGGGAGAATAGGGACGGGACACGTGTGTGCAGGGGCCGGGTGCGTGTGCGTGGCCGGGGGTGCGTGGCCCGTCTGCTGCCGAATTACTTATTCATGAAAAAGTCACATGTCCGGCGGTGCGTAGGAGAGGGGAAAAAGAGGGGGAACGGGAGACAGAAAAGGGGAAGGAAAAAAAAAAAAGGGGGGGGGTGGGGGGGAAAGGAGGAAGCCCTTAGAGCCGAGGGAGGCACCCACCTGTATGAGTCCGCTTGTGGATCTTGAGATTTTCTGAACGGGCGAAGACCTTCCCGCAGCCGGGGAAGGGGCAAGGAAAGGGCTTCTCTCCCGTGTGCACTCGGATGTGGTTGATGAGTTTGTATTTCGCTTTGAAGGGCTTGCCTTCCCGGGGACACTCCTCCCAGTAACACACGTGGCTGTTCTGCTCGGGCCCACCGACGTGCTCCACGGTGACATGGCTCACCAGCTCCTGCATCGTGCTGAAGGTTTTGGAGCAAGGCTTCCTATTGCCCGGTGGCGGCGGCGGAGGCGGCTCGCGGTCGATCCACTTGCAGATCAGCTCTTGCTTTATGGGCTGCCTCATGTACCGCAGAAAGGCCCCGGCCGCCGCCGCCCCGACGTGGGCATGGTGGTGGTGATGGTGGTGGTGGTGGGGATGGTGCGGATGCCCGTGGCCTGCTGCCGCCGCTGCTGCCAGGTTGAGGTTGACTGAGCCGTAGCCCTGCAGCGCCGAGGAGGAGGCGGCAGCGGCTCCATAGTGCGCCTCGGCGCGTCCGTAGAACTCCCCGGCGGCCGCCGCCGCCAGCCCCAGGCGCATCTGCCCGTTAAGCGGCGGGTGGCGGCCGGCGGGAGCACCTTGCTCACCCGGCGGCGGAAAGGCGGCGTGCGCGCCGTCGGACGCACCGTAGGTGCCAGCGGCCGAGATGAAGACGCCGTGGGGCGGCGGGTGAGGGAGGTGAGGGGAGCTGGCAGGCGGATGCTGCTCGCCCAGCGCCCCGTGCACGGCGGCGGCGGCGGGCAGCTCCCGCCGCAGGAGGAAGTCCCTGCCTGCCGCCCCCCCACCCGACGGGTAGCCCGGGAGGACGGCGGGCGGCGCGTAGGCGGCGGCGGCTGCGGTAGTGGCGGCGGCGGCGGCAGTGGCGGCGGCAGCGGTGGTGGCGGCGGGTGCGGCGAAGGCGGCGGCGGCGGCGGTGAGCGCCTCGGGCGTGAGCTTGAGGGCGGAAGGCTGCGCCATGTGCTCGGGTCCGAGCGGCGTAAGGGCACCGCCAGGGTCGCCGCCCGTGTCCCCGGGGTGGAGGTGGGCCGCGTGGTGGGGGTGGACGTGGTGGTTCCCCAGCCCCGGGAAGCCTGTCATGTTCTGGTGAGGTTGGGGCTGAGACGCTGCCAAATCCGCTAATCTCAGTGTCGGGTTCCTCTTGCTCAAAGGGGGCTCCATAACGACACAGCCAAGCCCATCTACGCTCGCTGTTGTTATTTTTTTCCCTCTACCTGCCTTCAAAAACATGTATATATTAAGCGGCTCTTTAACTTCTTTTGTCTGCGCTCCTAACTCCGCGCATCCCCGGCCCCGCTCTGGCCGCCCGCGATTGGCAGAGCCCTCACCACACACTTCAGCAGCGCGGTGGGAAACACTGCTCGGACACGGCACCGGAGGGATTGGACAGATCCCGATGATTGGCAGCGGCTGGAGCTGCGCGATTGGCTCGCTTTCAGGCCGCCGGCGCAGCGGGGATCCGCCCCCGCCGCCCCAACCCCCCCAAACACTTACCTCCCCCCTCCCGCGCCGCCCCCCGAAGTTGCACTTGAAAAACTTCGCGCAGTGCCCGACGGGGCGCACCCGCCACTCCACGCATCCACACCACGCGCCCCCGCCGGCAGCGGGCAGCAGCGGGCAGCAGCTGCCGCTCCCCCGGCGCCTGACGGAAAGGCCGGCTCGGAGGCACTGCGCTGCCGTGTTTATGTTTGAGGGGCCGCGGGTTTTCTCTCCTCGCCTCGGAGAAATCCACGCGGGGCCGAGGCTGTGTGTGCTCATGTCCCAAGCAGGAGGATGAAGGCAGCGCGAAGGGAAGGCAGCCAACGTCTTCCTAAAACAGAAGGGGAAAGGGGGGAGGGGAGAGGAATTCCTTTCCTTAAAAAAAAAATTAGTAAGCTGACGCGGGGAGAGGCAAGCAGCACATGTTAGGGAAAAGTTTGGGGAGCCCGAGTACGGCCGTGTAGTTGAGGGTTTCCTTCGTCTGAGGTGCCTCTCAGCCCCTTCCCAGGCTTCCTATTGGAGAAACTCACCCCATGCCCCTCGGGGGGCTGCCAGCCCTAACCGAGCAACGGCAAAACAGGGATGAAAACGCCGCTGTTAAATGCCCCGGAGCATCGATATCCCTCGACTCTTTCGGGCTGCCAGGGAGGGAGAGGGGAGGCGGGCTGGGAAACGAGAGTCTCCGTCTAGGAGGTGTCTGCTAGAAGCTGCTGATCTCGGGAAAAAAGGAAGGAAAATTAGGGGAAAAGCCTAAAGAAGAGAGCTAGAAGGGGAGGAAGGGCAGGAAGGAGAAAGATCACCCCTGGGGTGCTGTGTGTGTAGGTCCTGGAAGCGAAGCTCTTTTGGAGTGCTAAAACTGCCCCTTCCGCACAAGGGAGGATGCTGCCGTTTGGGGTTGCCGAAAAGGCAGGGCTGGGGCTTTCCCTGACAAACAAAAAGAGGGAAAATAGCATTGCCCTAAGTTTCCTTTGGAACCTTGGGAAGAGAGGTGGCCTTTATTGATATGTCATCTGCTTTCCTAAGGCTGTTGGTGCTCCTGGGAACTCCTAGCTCTCCGGCACTCCTTTTAAAGTGCGATCAGGGTTTGCCTGCCCTTCCCCGCTTGCGGACAGCGAGGGACGCTCCTCCACCATGCCAGGAGAAGAAAAGGGGAGGAGGATACCAGCGGACACCCCCTACACCCCCCGCCACCCACCTCAAGGCCACCCAGTCCCCTTGACCAAGCTAAATCTGCGTGTCTCTTCCTCAGTCCCTTGCCGATACACGTTCAAAAGAAGTCCCAGCTGGTCCTGCATGCCCTGGGCCAAGTTCCAGTCCTCTTCTACTCCCTCCCACCGCTACTCACCTGGGGAAAACTCTCAGGATTTGTCTCACGGCTGCCAAAAGGGGGCAGGGACTGTATCTCAGAAGTCGTCCCCACGACAAGCCACGGCTGCCCCCAGCACCCAAGGGGAAGCGAGACCAAACGGTGCCCTCCCCACTGGAGCCGAACGGGTGCTCATGGCTCTCCTGGACGGGATGGGGGTTTCAGTGATGCTGCAAGGCAAGGAACGAGAATAAATAATCTCTGGGGTTTTAAAAGGGACTGCTCTATGGGTTTATTGCACAGTAAAAACTTATCTCAAACTACCCGTACGTCTATACGGGTATCTATATAAATATTATACATATATTTTCTAAACACGCATGGGGGCGTCTCCCCCCCTCTCCCCCCCCCCCAATTCTGAGCACGTTGCTGAACGGAGGTCCCAAAATCTCCTGGTGTGACGGGAGGTACCGTGGAGGTGAAGAAGTGGAGCACGGCTCCGCGGTACCTTGTGCATGCTTCCTTGTCCCGCTCTTGTTAAACGCAGCGTGATATGTATCTGTTATCGATTTAATATGTCTTAATTAAAATATATCCCCCCGATAAATTTCTTTTTATGAAGGGTTATAAAACAAAGAAAATATTTTATAGCTGGGTAATAGGGGGCTGACCTGTAACTGTGGGGAGGGGGTGGCCGAGACTCACGTGGACAATTGCCTATTTTAAGGATTCACTGCAAACGCAGGGAAGCAAAGGTAGCTGCGTAGGTCGGGACGGTTTCGGACAGTGGTTTCGGGCCGTGAAAATATTAAAGTCCAATTAGCACACCGATCCTAGCTCAGGCACAGGTTACCGCAATATAAGGAGACGGGCGGCCTCACCGTCGTCTCCAATCTCCCCAAACTCCCGGCAGCGCCCGTCGGGGCTTCGACCCACGCCCTACTCTCGCAGTGCAGCCGGCAGCAGAGCCCTTCCTCCGTGCCCCGCTCGCAGGCAAACCCGCAAGGGGACACCGAGGAAGCCTGCAGAGGTGAGGTAAAAGCCTGGAAGCCCTCAGATACATTTCGTAAAGGTTCCACTAGAAACCGAGCTCAGGCTATCGTCTTCAGGAGGTGTTTAATTGTAAAAAATGTTGTGCTATAAGTCACATTATGTAAATGTATGCTAATGATCATGAACACCATTTACAAACAATCATCTTTAATGCACGTCTTATTGATAGTTAGGGAGCGGGGAGCAATATTTTATGACGTGTGAAACATTCTTCTGGGGAACCATTAGAAAGTGAGCGTGGTTGCTGCGCTCCTCGACAGTCCCTCCAAATCTCCCCAGATCTGCTAAAATATCTTACCACCCTCCCGACACGTCGTGGGTGGTTTTCTTCTCTCGTGGGGCTGCCTTGAGGCGTGAGGGAGACTGCGGTGTGGATCCTGGCTCTGGGTTCCTCCAGTGGCAGTCACGATCGTCTAAAATCACAGCCTCCCGGTACCCCCTCTCACCATCCCGTCATGGGGACAGCACTGAGGAGATGGGACCACGGGTGAGATGGTCATGGCTGCCCACGTGCAAGAAGTGGAGAGAGGGAGATGATTTGTCGGCGAGGTTCCTCGCCCCTCCTTTCTGGAGGGGATCAGGGGATTGATATTTTATGCCCTTAAAAATAAACTTCTCCTGCGCCAATAAACGCCCCCTTCTCAACCTCCTCTGCACCCAAGAAGGAGCCCAAAGGTTGGAACATGGCCCCAAGAGGGTATCGGCACCATGCCCGCTGTCGGAGCTGCTGCGGCTGACAAGGCGACCGGGACCAGGACACGCCACACGTTTGAGATGGGGACTTAGAAGCAAAAATCTGGGAGCTGCTGTTTTCAACATGCACCTCGCCAGGGAAAGAGGGGGGCTATTCTCACACATCCCCTTTGGGGATTTGTTTAAAGAGGGGAAAAAAAAAGTCCACCTTTATATATGTGTGTGTGTGTGTGTGTGTGTGTGTGTGTGTCTGTGCGTGTGTGTGTGCGTGCGCGCGCGAGACAAAGAGATAGAGACAGCCTCAAGTAAACTCAGGACAAATTTTTGCACTGTGCTCTTTCTTCCCCCACCTTCCACTCTCCCTGTAGCTGAACGTCACCGTTGGAAGAAGCTGTTGAGATAAATCAAATAGTGACACTTTGACGGCTTTACTTGTATAAGCAATATGGTTACCATATGGCACTGTTATTTATGAATGACAGTATAAATTGTATTACAAAGTCCATCGCCCTTTACCTGTGACACTTCTCTCCTGCCCGTAACGTTTATATGGACATCTCCAGACGAAAAACGATGCATCTAATAAAACTCGGTGTAGCTGCTGCAGACCCCATTTTAGGGGCGTCGCGCTCGGTCTGTGCCGGCTGCGCAGCAGGGCGTGCAGGGGAGCGAACGCGAGGAACGCAAAATACTCGGCGCTGAGCTGCAGCTGGGCAGAGCAGGGGCACCGGCTGCTGCTCGGCCGATATTCCCGGCCTGGCAACCAGCGACAGGCTGCTCCTTGCGCCGTCCGCTTCACGCCATCGCCGACGAGAAAGAGCTTTTATACGTCAGCTTCTTGTTTTACACACACATATACGTATGTGAGACGGAGAGAGCAATAAGTATTAATGGCATGAAAGTGAAGTGCTCCTTTCTGATGCCCCCGCCCTGCCTAGCGGGTTTTCATTAAAAACAAACAATAACAACAACAACAACAATAATAATAAAAAACCCACAACCAAGCAGCACATTGGAGAGTCACAGCTTTGGCTGAGATTTTCATTCTTCCCCCTTTTTGCTTTTACATTAGACTGACAGTAAAAGCCTGACAAAGAACTTTTGTCCCAAAGCGTGTTTTACAGAGGGAGGCTTCAACACAACACATGTGGTCTTCACGGGTCATAGGTCGAACGGCCTAGAAGTGCCTCGGATCAGCACCATCAAAGGTAACCTGCAACTTAATATCCTGTTGATGAGCTTGTTGAATTTATGAGTGTCTGTGATACAGACAACGGTGCAAATGATTCCGCTCAATTGGCCTCTTCTTCCCCCGCTATGGGCTGGCTGCACATCCCCTCCCCGCCCTGCACCTCCTCCCTTTAACTCCGGGGAGAAGCGAAAGCTGAATTTGGAAAGAAAGATCCTCTCTGCCCACCCCGGCCGGCCTTTCCACCTCTTTCCCCGGCGAGACTGCATTCTCCGGTGTCTAGAGAGGAGCTGGCTTCCTCACCCCTCACGCCCAGTCCGGGGGCTGTGACATCCGCCTGGGGAATGGGGTGAGAAAATTAGGGTGGTATATGCGTTCCAGTAGAAGGAAAAAATTGCTCTAGCTCGTCTCTATCGTCCCTAACACCCCCACCCCCTCCTCCCCCCGCCTCGCTTCGCATCAGCAAGAGTAAGAGCGGAGCACTTTTAAGGAAAATCTAGGAAAACTTACAAAAAGGGGAATGATTTCCCGGGAAGTCTGACGTGTGCTCTGCAGGTCTGGCACCTCCAGAAACCTGTTGAAAAACTTCTGTCAATAAACCAGTTTAGCACCGACTTTGACCGATAGCTTCCCTCCTTCAAGAGCTGTCGTGAGCCGAGGGCTGAGTTGCCGGTGCCCGACAAACGAGTGCGGGGCGGGCTGCCGGTGCCTCTGCCCCCTCCACGCCCCTGCTCCCTTCCCTCGTTACCCCGTGACACAGGGAAAAAGGGGATTGCGGTTCAGAGGGAAAAAAACTCTTCTTAGGAGGGACAGCAACGTGACTTTGAACTTGGATCAGCTCCTCTGCTTCCTGCAGAGAGAGTAGGGCTGGAGCCCTGAAAGAATAGCCGAGCGCGGCCAGCCTGCGGGGACTCCGGCTGGAATCCAGCGGGTCCCCCCTCAAAGCGCCCCAGTGCCGGCGCCACTGAGCGGGCAGACAGTGGGGGGAGGCAGGAGGGCAGGAAAGGAAGGAAAGGAAAGGAAATGAAAAAAGGAAAGGAAAGGAAAAAAGGAAAGGAAAGAAATCTAAATAAAGGAAAAAACGGCGGCGGGGGGGTACGTGTGTAGGAGTAATGGAAGGAAAGAAAAATTAAAAATTGTTAAAAGGGAAAAGAAGGAAAGAAATAAATAAATGTCTGAAAGGAATAAGGAAGCGAAGGGAGAGAAGGAGAGAGGAAGGGAGGAAGGAAGGAAAGAAGGGAAAGAGAGAGAGAAAGAATGAAAGCAACCAAGCAGAAAATCATCCAGAATGTACTTTTTTTTTTTTTTCCTTTGTTTTGTTTTGTTTTCCCCAAACCAAAATACAAAGCAGTATTCCTGAACATTTTAGTTATTTTTCTAATATCAGGTGGGTTTTTTTGTTTGGGTGGGTTTTTTTTTGTTGTGGGGTTGGGGTTTTTTGGTTTTTGAGGTGTTGGGGTTTTTTTTTGGGGGGGGGGAGGGGTAAGGATATTCAAGGCTCCAGTTTTCTGTATGATTTTTTTCACTGATCCAGAGGCAGATGATAAAGGAGACCAAGCTTTCCTCTACAATTTGGGCTCTTGAAATCCCCCGCAGCGGTGAAGCCTCTTCTCAGACCTCCACCTCAGAAATCTTTCAGAGAAGGAAAATAGAATTTCTTCACAGTCTGTCCCTGGAAGCCTGGGGGGTCAGGACAAGATCAGCATATGCTCCCAAGATGCAGCCTGGGAAGGCAAGGTCTGAGGAACAGACACTTCTGCCTGCAAAGATAGGATAGAGTGACGGCATGGCAAAGAGGAGAGGGATGTTGTCATCAGAGATGTAACTCTGCAGTAATATTCAGTTTATCTTCTAATGCCTATTTTGGATTAGAAGGAATCCCATTTCTCCCAGGATTAAATCTTCACCTTGTTCAAAGAATAATGTCCGGACTGCCACATTTCAGCCACTTTCGGATAGGCTTAGAGATCTTTTAACTATTTAGTGACAGTGATGGGGAAAACCCTATTTAAACAATCCCAGTACGCAGTGCTACCTTTCCCTCCCGTCCTCCTTTCCTCCCTTCCTCCCTTCCATTCTTCCTCCCTTCCATCCTTCATCCATCCATCCATCCATCCATCCATCCATCCATCCATCCATCCATCCATCCATCCATCCACACATCCACACATCCATCCACCACTGAAAAAGCCCTGCTCAAGCGCTGGGTCCAGATTTGAGTGTGCTCTGTGCGTGATGCGGGATTTAATGCTGCAAGGAGGAATGTCACGGGGAGAATTTCCAAATGCCCCACCAAACCCCTCAACCTCCTAAATTTTGGGTTGCTTCTTCACCAAGCAGAGATCTGATGGGAACCGAGAGGCAAGGTTAACAACAGCGCAGTTAGGATGACAAATGTTATGTTGGGGTTTAATTTTTACAAAGCCTTGTTTACTGGCGAGCTGCTGGCCCCGAGATGATTATTTTTCAGCCACTACAAAACAAACCGAAGCAGGGGCCAGACATGTATTTACTGGAGGGGGAGGGGAAGGGGACTTGTTTGCTCTGTGTGTGTGGCTGCTGTACGGTTTTTTTTATTATTCCTCCCGTGTAAGAATCCGGTTTCCAAATAACAATGTCAGGGTGGGGTTTGGGGTTCGCTTTCTCCCTCTCTCACCTTTTTTTTTTTTTTTTTGCTGTTAAGAAAGGGGAGAGACAAGGAAAAGTCCTAAAGCATCTTGCTCTCGGATGCACATTCACAACACATGGCATATCGACTCCCGCACAAGTGGTTTAAAAGCCCAAACAACCAGGGCGACCGTTTCATTTTCTTTTTTTTTTTTTTTTCCATTTTTTTTTCAATTTTAATTCCTTCCCCACTCCCCGCAGCTGCGGTAACTCCGCCAGCGTGACTTTTATTTGATTCCCTTCTCGCTCCCTTTAATATTGATCATGAGTTTAATTTGCTTTAAACCCAAATGGGGGAAAGGGCTGCAGGATGGTCTAGTTCCTCCCTCTTGCCGCCACCACCTACAAAAAAAAAAAAAAAAAAAAAAAAAAAAAAAGAAGCAGCCCCCTTCCCCCTCCCCCGCTCGCCCCAGCCCCCTGTTTATGTTTTAAGCCCCTCGCTTTGTTTGTTTGCCTCCCGAGGCAGGATCGCATAGCCAAGCGCACATCGATATTTTCCGTGCGTGTGCCTCGCCGAGCCTCTCCCCTCCGCGCCACGCCACTCCTTCCCCCCGCCGTGGGGGGAGGCGGAGGGCGAACGGACACCTCTACCCCCCACTAAAAAAAAAAAAAGAAGGAACCGCCGACAGTCATGGGCTGAAGGCGGCCACCGGGGCCGAGCAGGGCCGGGGCCATGCCGTAGTGAGTGGGGGCCGGCCGAGGAGAGAACGGCGGCGGCAGGGCGGGCAGGGCGCGGGGCGGCAGCGCCGCCATTAGCCGGTGGCCGGGGACGCCCGGATGGACGGGGCGGCTCGGGCCAATGAGCGGGCGCCGGGAGAGCGGCCGGGCGGCGGGTAAAGGCGGTGTTGGGAGAAGAGTCGCCAGTGCGGGCGGGGAGAGGGAGAGAGGCCTGGGGTGGGAGGGAGAAAGGGAGGGAGGGAAGAAAAATAGGGGGAGTGAGGGGGGGGGGGGGAGAAAAATAAAAAGCCGCCGCCTCGGCAGCGCCCACCGAAATAAACAGAGGAGAGAGACAGAGTGAGGACGCGGGCAGAGCGGGGCTGCAATTCCACCGGCCCGACCGTGCCGCTCCGGCCCCGGAGCTCCACGGCCCCTTCCCGGCCCCTGCCTCCCCTCCCCACCCCACCCCCACTGCCGTCCTTATTGTTTTTAATCCGCCTCCGGTACCCCTCCCTCTTCCCCCTCTCCCCTCTCCACGCCCCTCCGCGGCGGCGGGCGGAGGCGGCGCGGGGCACCCCCCGAGTCCCTTCGCTCCGTGGGAACCCGCGGCTGCAAGTTTTTCTCCGTGAGAGACACCGCTAATGCCCGGCGGAGGATAAAACGAGAGCAGGGGCCCGGGGCTGGCGGGGGGCCTGAGGCGGCGGGGAGGGCCGCGGTCCACGCGGGGAGCGGCGCGGAACAGGGCGGGCTGACATCCCGGTGGCGGCGGAGGGGGTGGCGGTGTGTTTGTGCGTGAGTGTGTGTGTGTGTGTGTGCGTGCGTGCCGCAGGGAACGGCCAGGAGAGCTTTGCCCCCCCTCCCCGTCCCCAGCCCCGTCCCTCCCCTGCTCCCCCTCCCCTCCCCTGCCCGCCCCCGCCTCATCTCCTTTAATACACTTTGGTTCTCCGCTCGCCTTTGGACTCTGCTCTGCCTGGCTCCGGATACGGCTCCGGCGGCGGCGGCTGTGGGCCGGTGCGGTCGCGGGCGGCGGCGGCGGACGGGGGACGCGGCGACTGCCGGGGGGAAGCGGCGCGGAGCGGTGGCCCCGCGCCGTGCCGGGCGGGCGGCAGCAGCCCGGCAGCGGTAGCGGGGTGGCGGCAGCGGCAGCGGCGGCGTCCCCGGAGTGGAGCGGACCATGCTGCTGGACGCCGGCCCGCAGTTCCCGGCCCTCGGTGTGGGCACCTTCGCCCGGCATCACCACTCGGCCGCGGCGGAGATGCAGGACCGGGAGCTGAGCCTGGCAGCGCAGAACAGCTTCGTGGACTCGGCGGCGGCGCACATGGGCGCCTTCAAGCTCAACGCCGGCGCTCACGACCTCTCCCCCGGGCAGAGCTCGGCGTTCACCTCGCAGGCGCCCGGCTACCCCGCCGCTGCCCTGGGGCCCCACGCGGCTCATGTCGGCTCCTACTCCGGGGCACCCTTCAACTCCACCCGGGACTTCTTGTTTCGCAGCCGTGGCTTCGGGGACTCGTCGCCGGCCGGCGGGCAGCACGGCATCTTCGGCCCTGCGGCCGGCAGCCTGCACCACCCGCACACGGACGCTCAGAGCCACCTCCTCTTTCCAGGCATTCACGACCAGCACGGCCCCCACGCCTCCCAAAACGTCCTCAACGGGCAGATGCGCCTGGGCTTGCCGGGGGAGGTGTTCGCCCGGTCGGATCAGTACCGCCAGGTCTCCAGCCCCAGGACTGACCCGTACTCGGCGGCTCAGCTGCACAACCAGTATGGCCCCATGAATATGAATATGGGCATGAACATGGCAGCTCACCACCACCATCACCCAGGTGCCTTTTTCCGCTACATGCGGCAGCAGTGCATCAAGCAAGAGCTCATCTGCAAATGGATCGACCCTGAGCAGCTGAACAACCCCAAAAAAAGTTGCAATAAAACTTTCAGCACCATGCACGAGTTGGTCACCCACGTCTCTGTGGAGCATGTTGGGGGACCCGAGCAGAGCAACCATGTCTGCTACTGGGAGGAGTGTCCCCGGGAAGGCAAGCCCTTCAAAGCGAAATACAAACTGGTCAATCATATCCGAGTGCACACGGGAGAGAAACCCTTCCCCTGCCCCTTCCCCGGCTGCGGAAAAGTTTTCGCCAGATCAGAAAACCTCAAAATTCACAAAAGGACGCATACAGGTAATTCGGTTTTTTTTCGGAAGATTTATCCCCTCGGTACCTGTACATATATACGTATAAATTTATTTGTTTTTATATAAGTTTATATATGTGTAAACAGGTCGAGGCTCAGACAGAAATATAAAATTATGGGAGTGATAAAATAAGGATGATCCTGTTTAGTATTTATTTTCCCGCTCCGTCACACAGCTGCATTTGTTTTGGTTTCCTCCTCAGCATCCTCTCACAACCTCCCTACCCCCCACTCCCCCACACCTCCTTTCCCAGATTTCGAAAGGATATTTTCCTGAATTCTTGTAATTCGCGGGGTTGAGCAAAGTAGATTCATTCCGAGGCTCGGAGGGGTCTTTCCACAGAAAAGTACAATACGTTGCAAACTAAATTCTGCCGTCTTGCTAAAAGACTGAAGACGTCTATATGTGTATACACACACACACATATATATATAGGAAACGCCTTAGACATTTGCAATGCGCGGCGTATTTGCATGTAACTTCAGCGCTTGTGAGCATGGCTTTCGTGTGTGGATGCCGACAGAAACTATATAATTCTGTGCAAAATCCCTCATTAGTAAAAAAAATCCCTTTGGAAGTGGCAAAACGTCCCTTTTTGGCAATGCTTTCCATTAAGTTTAAATGGTGTGAGCAAGGCAATAAAATGTTCTCATTCCACCTGAAAGAGAAAAAAAAAAAGGAAGTGTTTTGAAAGTCTCACTCGCGGTGAATTACTGTGCTTTTGCAACTGTTTATTAAAATTATGTGGTAGGGAACAGAGGATCTGAGGCTCGGAAACTTCCACCCGAATCAGGTGGAAGAGGAGCGAAGCAGCCCAGGCTTTCCCCAATGGAAAAACCGCCTGAGCCGAAGGGTAACAAAAATAATCGCATCCTCCCGCCTCATCTATTATTCATTTACTACTCCTGCCGGCTCGAACCGTGCCAGACTATTTCATAAAAGACGGCCAAATATTTTAGCGACTTCCACTCCAAATATTTACCCGGGGAAAGGCTAAAAATCTCGAGGCCTATTGTTTTCTCAAGTGTGAAGCCCGATGCGAGGTGCCAGACGAGCTTTAACAAGGTTTAAAATTTGAGAAATGTATTTGCATGAGATGCCCGCGCTGAAGTCATTGTGTCTGAGCGGATGTCTTTAAGAAACAATTTAGGTGCTAATGGAATTTAACGTTAAATGCTTCCCCCCCCTCGCTCTCCAAAGGAGGGGGGATGTGGAGTTCTCACCTCCAAATTACTCCCCGGCATTTGGAGTCCTGGCAAGCAGGGCGAGAGGGATCTCTATGAAAATTAAATGAAGTATTTTACAGACGTTTAGTTTTCCCAGCGGATGTACGTTTATCTCGAATATCCATACACGAAACAATCTGCTCGGCCTTAAATCTGCCCGTAATGGTTTCCAGTTTAACAGGATAGCGGATATGGTACCGAAGTGAAACGGCTTCATGCTTTTTTGCGCTTTTTTTGCGCCTTTTTAAAATTTATCGCTACTATTCTTTTTTTTTTTCCCCCGGAGCTGGCTGTGCGTCGGCACCAGTTGAAATTACACGAGGCAGGATGCCCGTGTGTGTGTGTGTGTATTTGGTAGGAAAACAAGCCGGGGGCCAGGCACTGTCTCGCTGAGAGTGAGCCAGTGGTCACTGAGATCTCGGGGGCCGAGGCAAAATCGGCCCCTTGCTTTGGGAAGATGCTGGGCGAAGAGACGGGAATCGGTGGGTCGAGAAAGGCGCGGGAGAAGGGAGTTGGGGAGGGAGTCGGGACCTGGGCGGCGTGGGGACTGCGCGGACTTTGCGCGAGAGCAGCCGCGCTCATTCCAGTCGTTCCGCCGCTCTCTTGTAGGGGAGAAGCCCTTTCAGTGCGAGTTTGAAGGCTGCGACCGGCGCTTCGCCAACAGCAGCGACCGCAAGAAGCACATGCACGTCCACACATCGGACAAGCCCTACCTGTGCAAGATGTGCGACAAGTCCTACACCCACCCCAGCTCCCTGCGGAAGCACATGAAGGTACCCGGCCCCGCAGCCGGCGGCGGGAGGCGGGAGGGCGGCCGTTCCGCACCGGGCGCCCCATCGGGGCGGCGGGCGGCGGGCGCGGGGCCTGGGGGTGGCGGGCCGTGCCGGCGGCGGGGGGAGCGCCCGGGGGGCGGCGGCGGCCTCCTCGTCCCCCCTCCACCCGGCCGTGTTGCCTTTGCCCCCCAGGTGCACGAGTCGTCCCCGCAAGGCTCCGAATCCTCCCCAGCCGCCAGCTCCGGCTACGAGTCCTCCACCCCCCCGGGGTTGGTGTCCCCCAGCGCCGAGTCGCAGAGCACCAGCAACCTCTCCCCGGCTGCAGCGGCAGCGGCGGCGGCAGCGGCGGCGGCTGTGTCCGCCGTGCACCGGGGAGGTGGCAGCGGCAGCGGCGGAGGCGGCGGTGGCGGCCACAGCGGCCTCTCCTCCAACTTCAACGAGTGGTACGTGTAAGGCCCCGCCGGACTGCTCTGCACGGCCCCGCCGTGCCCTCTGCTCCCCTCCCGCCCCAGAGGCGGCGGCAGCGGCGGGCAGGAGGGAGAGAACCCGCCGGAGATGCGCCAGGAGGTGCCACCGCACCTACTGGCAGTGACATGACGACCGAGTAGAATGGGGACAGGGATCTTTATCTTCCCACACCCCTTCTGCCTTCGGGTCTTTTTTGTTGTTGTTGTTGTTGTTGGATTTTTTCTTTTATTTCTTTCCGAGAACATTTTGAACCAGAAAGAAAAAAAAAATATCTATAAAAGTATGTTCTGAAAACGTAACAGAACTAGTAAATAGAGGAATGGAAAGAGGAGAGAGAGGGGCAGAAAACCGACCCCATATGCCACCAACACACCACCCAGCAAAAGCCTTCTCAAGCCGAAGTAAAGAAACTCTCTCCGGAGCCTCCAGACAAAAGATCAGAGACTCAAATCCTTCGACCCTGCGCCTGCCCACCCGGAGCCGTCAGCACCCTCCTGCCCCATGAACTGTGTACATAGCGGCCCTCTCCTTCCTCCAGTTGAGGTGGGAAACTAAGTTTTCCTGGATTCTTGGTGTATAGAAGCTCACCCCTTTTGTAAACCGCGGATTGGTCCCCATTTTTTTTTTTTTTTTTTGGGTCTCTTTCTTTTTTCCTCTTCCTCCCTCCCTGAGAAACTGATGGACTTGTTTTCTTTTCTCCTGCTCCCCCTCCCTGCCTCCATCTCTCCTTTTTTAGTTCACTTCTTTAAAAAAAGTAAGGTGGAAGAAAAAATGGTTTCTTTTGTAATTGTGATATCTTGAATATTGTGTTCCTTTTTAAGAGGCAACTTGATTGTAAACTGCATTTCATCTATAGACTGGGGGAGAAATACCGTGCCAAAGTCTCCATTCTGTTGCTCACAGACACACACTCGAACAATGCTTGTGAATGTATTTTTTTCTGTTAGCTGGGTTTACATGTGATGTTTTAGTGCTTTTGCAAGTTCAATTTGTTAGTTCCTGTTCAGAAGATTGTGAGGAAAAATAAACGTTGTGCCGTTAGCTTTTCTGTAATAACACCCTCCCTTCTGTAAATATCTGTTACCATATTTATCCATTTGTAATTAAATTATGGTATTAACTTGCTACAGAGGAAACAGTATTTATAAAGAATGTTTCTTAACTATAAATATGTACAATTGTGAGCATAAACTGTTTCAGATTTTTTATTTTAAGGTTTTAAGTGGTTTCATCATTTCTTGTGATATGTTTTGAGAGTAATGCATACAGAAATATAATAAAACGTGTTGAAACTGCATGAGCTATTTCCTTTCTATAACATGGACTCTCTGAAACCTGCACTAACACAGCTGAGGGGCTGAGCCACAGTTACAAACCAAATTATTTTTAAAAATCCACCCTGTTCTGGAGCATGAGGACGTCTTCCAGGTGGACTCCTCGTAAAAAAAAACAAACAAGCACAAAACCAAACCAAAACCAAACCACTTAAATAAACTGGGAAGACCCCGAGTGGAACAAAAAAAGGTGAGGACTTTCATCTTCCCCAAATGGCCGACAAGGCGGGATCTTCTTCATGAAGATCTTTACACAAGAGTGCAGCTACCTTCTTCTTCTGCCATACATAGTCTCATCCCTCTTTCCTGATGCATATGTGCTTTAGGGAGCTCGTTGCCTCACAGGGTGACAAGGCGGGACGAAAGTGGAAGGGCAAGGGCCAGGCGCTGAGCTCTCAGCAGAGCAGCTTTGCGCCGTCAATACTATCCTGCGTCTCCCGTATTTTTGGTAACCTCCCTCCAGCCCTGGAGAGGACGAAGTGGCGACGCCCGAGAGGTAATTTGTCCCCTCGAGGTCTCTTTCCTCCTTTCTCTCTCTCTCTCGTTTTCTTTTTGCTTTTGTTTGTTTTCGGTATCTTTTATTGGTTGGTTGGTCGGATTTTTTTTTAGCCCAGGGAGAAGTTTGAGTAAGATGAGCGGGGGACCGAGAACTGCCGGGCGATGCCTTTCCTGGGGCGCCTGACGGAGTGCGGCTGACGGAACTGCCCTTTTGGGGCAGTCAGCCAGCGGGTCTCCGAGCAGAGTCTGCAGTACCGGGACACCAACGGCACGCGTTAGAGCAGCAGAGAAATCGTGTTAAAATCTCAGCTTTGCCAAGCCTCTGAAAAGTGCCCCGACGAGGAGGCAGCGCTGTGAGCCGGGCTCCGAGCGCCCTGCGGTGGCTGCACTGCCTTCAGCAGCAGTTTGTGCAGAGGGAGAAGAAAGACCTTTGCTCCTCACACCCGGCCGAACCCATCACCGCCCCCCGGGCTAGTTGTGGCTTTGGGTTTTTCGGGCTTTGTCCCCTGGTCTAATATCAGTAGAGGTGTCCCGAGCCTGTATGGAGAAGATAAGTGGAACGATGAGGGTACGGAAGGCCCTGATTGCTTTTGGGGTGAGGTGGGGATTACCTACATCCAGGGGGAGGAGGAAGGTAAAGACTCCCCCAGTCCTGCCGCTGCCAACGAAGTTTACATGCGGAGTGGAGACTGAGCGTCCTCTGCGGCCGCGCCCCTCCCAGCGCGGCCATGCCCGCGCACACGGCAGGCTCTCCGGGTAATCAAACGGCTATTAAAACCTAATTTATGTTCGGTAATAATATGACACAAAAAAGTACTTATTAAAATCATTGGCATATGCCGCTTTCCCGTTGGAGACATCCGTGGGAAATGTAGATGCGAGAATCCCTCTTTGTCCTGACGGCCTTCCCGCAGCCGGGAAGCCAAACGGAGGTCCCACTTGAGAGCCCGGTGCGTGCTGCCAGCCATGGGCTGTCGAGATATCTTCCCGGGCCCGGGGGCGCACGGGCAGCCCTGCCCACGGGGGACGAATCCCGCTCCGGGGTTCCACCGCCTACTCCCACCCTGGTAGGTCTCTGTCCCGGTCTGCGAGAAGTGCACCGGAGCTGGGCTCCCCCTTTCCCTCCCCTTGGAGACTTTCTGGCTTCGGGAGATCCCCAGGCTTGACATTCCAGCCCTCAACATCCTATAGCAGGAATGAGCAGCACAGGTGGGCAGCTCCCCAGCCCAAAGTACAGGTCGTGTGGAAGCAGGGTCAACTCCTCTTCCTCCGGGCAGGAATGCTTCCTCGGCAGGCCTGGGCAACGGCCCGCAAAGTCCGTGGCCATGAACGACGCCCCCCTTCCCTGTCCTCCCTGGGATGGCCCTGAACTTGACCCTGGCCCTGGCGCATCCATCCAGCAGCCCCTCTCCGCCCGCCTCCCCCGGGCCCTGACCCTGGCCCGGCCCTGCCACACTTAAGGGGGAGCGGTAATTCATCGGGTTCAGGGGTTGTTGGTTGTTTTTTTGGTGGTGTTTTTGGTTTGGTTGTGTTTGGGTTTTTTTTTTCCCCGGAGGAAGGGCAGCCAAGACACGCCTTGCAACCTTGTGCGCGGGTGGCCCGGCTGCAGGGACCCCTGGCCCCGGAGTCCTCCTCCGTCCCCCTTCTGCCCTCTCTCCTTCCTCCACCTCATTCCTGTCACCTCAATTCCTCCACCTCCAAATCTCTCTCCCTTTGTCTCCCACACTGAGTCTGACCTTTCAAAACCTCCCTACTCCGTTTCTGGAGGCAACCTGGAGACCAAACTGGAGGGTGTCTGGGTATTCCCTCGGCACCTACAACCTTCCCCCAACCTCCACGCCCAGCCACACCGGGCAGAGTGTTTCTGCCACCCCGACGACACTGTCCCGACAGCTCCTTGCCGCCCTGGCCCCTAGGTCCCCACCGTCAGTGAGCAATGGGGGACATGGTGCTGCCCTCTCACCGAAACCCTGTGCCAGACTGCAGAAGCCCCACTTGGCCGATTCGCTTCCAGCGGCAGGATTCTTCGTTTTTCTTGAAAACCAGTGTGGAGTATTGATTTTACTTTGTATTAGTAGTAGTATTATTAATTATAAAACTATCTTTTAACTCTGTCTGGAGAGACCAAATTTCCCGGGGAATTGCTCTCTTCTCATGCTCTCCACCCAAGAAAAAAAAAAAACAGAGGGTCCGTCCATAAAACAAGTTGTGCTGCGCCCCATGTACCCTGCAATAGTGGTAGGGCTCTACCCTGCTCGTACCTGCTCCAGCTGCTCGTACCTGCTCCAGCTGCTCGTACCTAATTAAACTCTTCTGCACCTGGTTTGGCTGCTCTGGTGTCTTTGTATGGCAGACGGTGGTGGTAAAAAAAATCCAGCAAACCCAAAGGCAAACCAACCTCCCACCAAACAGAGATGACAACAGCCCAAACCAAAATAAAATAAATTAAAATAAAATACGTCATCTCTCTTTCGAACGTCGAACGCAGAGCGGCCGCCGAGATCGGTGGTACCGATGCCGATACCGGCAGCCAGGCAAGGGGCTGCCTCTGCCCAGCCGAGCCCCTGCCGCGGGCAGCCGGGGGGCACCAGCCCGGTATGCGGCCGCTCCACTCGGCTCTGGCCAGACCTCCCCAAACACCTAACAGCCTTTTAAATTTCCCCTTTGTTTTCAAAAACTCATGCACGTTTCCTGCCGCTATGAAGACATAACAGGCTCCCCTAAACCTCTCCCTAGCCACGCGTGCACGCTAGACATGCTTCCGGGCACAGAGAGGTATGCATATTTTCATCTCTATGCATGGTTGGGCTTTCTTTTGGTGGTGTTTTTTGAATCTCGTGGGTCGCTTTTTCCGCCCTGTTTTTATTTTATTTTATTTTATTTTATTTGTTTCTTCCTTTCTTCTTGTCCTTTTTTTTTTTTTTTTCCCCTTTAACCCCCCCCACCCCCCCACCCCCCGATCCAGACGACTGGGGAAGCAGCCGTATTTCACCAGCAGAGCAAGCAAACCCCATTGTCCCACCCTGCAGGACATGGTGCCCCCCTTCCACCCAAAGTGCAATTCCTTCCAGTGCTTTGGAGTTTCTCTCTCTCTTTTTTTTTCCCTTTTCTTCCCGATCAGGCTGGAGGGTTTCTTCGCTTTTAATGCTTGGGGGAAAAGAAAAGAAGAAAAGAAAAGAGGAGAAGACCCGGGGAGGGAGGACCTTCGCCAGAGGTTTCATGTCTTTATTTAATAACACTTCAAAGTAGCTGCCCCACTGCTGTCCCGAGGAGAGGAAGAGCCGCACCAGACGCACCACCGATCCCACTTCCTCGCAGAGCAGGAAACACGAGCAGGTTCCTCGCGTCCCTCGCCCGTGGCTCCGAGAGCTTTTCGGTGACGCTGGCGGCGGCACCCGGCGGGTCCGAGCGGCGGGACGTGGCACGGGCGGAGCGCTTCTCGTGCGGCTCCACGCCGCGCTGCCGCCTCCCCACGCGCGGCAGCTAGCAGTGGCGTCCCGCAGGAGAAAGGACGCTCGTTTGGTGTTTAAAAAAAAAAAAAATTCGGCCGCTGCAGCGAGGAGATGGGGGTGGGAAGTAACTCAAGCGCAAATAAGCGATGGAGCGGGTGTTTTACACGCGCGGCACCACCGCTCCTCTCAAAGGGCTGGGGGCGGCCGTGGGCTCCGCGGTGGGGAACCGGGATGTCTGGCCCGGGGCAGGCGGGACTGGCTGCCGTGGGTCCGGACGACCAAGACACCGCCCAGTGGGCTCCGACGGCCGCAGGTGTCGTGGAGGTTACAGGACAACTACCCACCCACGGACCTGGGGGCTCGGGGTCAGCTGTTCGGCCCGCTCTGTCCCGAACTGGCGAAGGAGCTCGGCCCGGTCCGACCCGCCGGCTAGTGTCTGCCGTGGAGCTCCTCTGGTCAGATAGGGTCTGTGCGTATGTGCGAGCCCGTGTGCGTGGGCTTGGTCTGCATTTCGATATAAAGTAGGCTGAGGCGAAGGAAAAAAAAAAAAAAAAAAAGGAAAAAAAGAAAAAAACAAGGCAATTCTTCCAATTCCCCCCCTCCCCTTTTTTCCTAGCACACTAATTCCTCTTCGTGGGCAAACAGCTATTCTCCTTTTATTCTTAGGCACAGAGCCTAGATTAAATACCTGTTTTAATGAGAGCCATGGCTGTGGCCGCATTAGGTGATGATAGTTATGAAGACGATGTGACCTGTTTTGATGAAGACGATCTGACCTGTAGGGAGAGAGGGAAAGGTCAGACACATGCAGTGGCCAGATTTCTGCCCGTCCCCGGCACATGCTGCTACAATATTGATCCGCGGAGAAAGATAAACATAAAAGCTAGATCCTGTGTGCTGAATACTAATGAAGGTGGCTCTCACATTTTAATTGTTGTTGACTTCTTATTTCCACCCTAAACATTTGTTGACTTCTGTAGGGCAATTTTTCCATCAGTTTTATTTTATTTTGCCTTACTTTATTTTGCCTTATTTTGTCTTGCTTTGTTTGTTTGTTTGCTTGCTTGTTTTGCAATCACGAATATCTCTCCCGTTGGAAATCTTTCCAGCAAGTTACTTTCCCCAGAAGCCAAGGAGCAACCCCCAGAAAGCCACCGCCCGCGTCTCGTTTCCATGACGCAGCGCAGAGAAGGCAACCGCTGCTAAAAACGGGAAAAGCTCTTCTGAAAGGTAGTTTCTCGTCCTGGGATCCACCTTTCAGATTTCTGTTTCATTACTCGCTCCATTCCTTCGCAGCATTAACTCTGCAGATAGCACCGGAGTTGTGTTTTTTTCGCCACTCTTCTCCTGGACCGTGCGGCAAAATCAGCGGTCAAGCTGGGAGAGCTCTCTCTCTTGAGAGCCTCCCGAGTACCCACACTGTTCCCAGACCAGATACAACTACGGCAGTCAAGGAGAGATGGGGAAATGCGGCTGCCTCGGAGAGGGAGGCATTGCAGAAGCTCTTTCCCCTCGCCCCGTCCGGGTGGGTAAGGAAGGCTCTTTTCGAAGGGCTGTCGCTGCGGTGGTGGGGGATCGCTCAGTGCCCCGTCTGTCTCTTGCTAGTTATTTATTTATTTATTTATTTATTTATTTATTTATTGTCAAAATTAGATGTAAATCGGGTAAAGCAGTCAATGACACAACTATCTTCAAACACGCGTTTCAAGTTTCTGCTGCTTCACGGACGACCTAGATGAACCACCATTGACTGTACAGGGGCAATTTACTGCATCAGGCTGACATTTAAGAAAAAGAGGAAGATATTAAACTTCTAATTATCCGTCATTACAAATAATTTTCATTAAGATAACTTCTTAAAGATGTACTTTTTTTCCTCCCTTACACTTCCCAGTCTATTTTTTAACCCCTGATTGATTTACTACGTAAGTAATTTTAGAGGATGCAGTTTACAGCTTGAGTTATTAGACTGAACACCTCTGGCTGACACCACAACACCTTTTTTTTTTTTTTTTTCTGCCTGCAGCTGTGAGTCACAACCCCATTTTCATACTAAACTGCTGCACATTCCTTTACAATATAGACTTCCTTCTTGCAAAGATCAAACATGCTCTAGCCAACGTATTTATTTTAAAATAAAGGAAAATTAAAACTAAATATGGACTTAAAAGAAAAACTCCTGCTGTCCCTCCCACTAAAATAAAATTGAATAAAATTAGGACGGAATGGCATAGACTGCTCCCATAAAATAATACTGTGACAGAGCCAAACCAGTTGATTTTGACTGGAAGAGGAAAGCATCTTTCTGATTGCTGTTATTTATTTATGTATAATTGTGGGTATGGTTTTAATTATATGTAGGAACGTCAGGCCAAGATGCTGTAACCGTAGCCTCCCTTTAGCACACTTTTCCTATTTGTTTAGTGCCAGCGCTACAAGGCTCGAACATGCCCCGTAAGGAAAAATGGTTTCAATATTCTGTTTAAGAGTTTACAACAGGGAATCCCGGAATTACAGGAAAACCTGCAGGCCTGCTCCATGGAGGTGCCCGGCAGGACCAAGCATATTTCGTGCTCCTCGGCAGGTTTCGGGTGCAGGGAGGGAGTGGGAGGCGGGGTGGGAGTTGAGGGAGGGAGACATGCCTGGAGTAATTTCTACCCAGCAAAGCGGGGTTATAGAAGCCTCCTTGCTGCTCAGCGGCATAGACACTGGGGTGCTTTTTAATTTTGAGCAGGGTCGAGGTAGATTTAGTTTCTGCTTCTCCCCGTAATCAACTGCCTACTTCTCCAGTGACTCCACTCAGGCTTGAGAGGAAGGCTTCGCTACAAATCTTTCTTTTCTCCCTCCCCTCCCTCCGTTTTTATTTTTTTTCCCTGGGGAAGGTGCCCCGTTGCCCATCATCTCTTCCCACTGCTTCGCCAGTTTTTGCCCACGTCCTCTGAGTGATGGATGAGGAACAGAAAGCGGGACATAACTGCTCACATTTATTTACCTTCAGTATGCATACGGACGAAAAAAATATTATTTTGAAGAAATAAATAAAATAAAAATAAATAAAGGAAATAAAAAGCAAAGCGAAGGATCATTCTCTTCAGGAAACAGATCAAATAACTCCCACACTTGCCCCTACATATCATTCCCATTCCAAACTGCTCCAAGGCGCTGAGGGAAGCAGGCGGCGAGCCCGCACTGCGCTCTGAGCCTGTGTTTGTGCGGCGGGAGGGCAGCAGGACCAGTGCTTGCCAAGCAGGACCACTCCACGCCCCTTCAGGTCAGACTCTCGAGACAAAGGCTCTCTGACCACTTGCCGTCGCGGCCCGACGTACGCCCAAAAGCAAAGGCTTTCCCCGTGGGAGAGCTCTGCCGTGCCAGCGGGAATAGCAGCTTCCCGGACCTGGTGTCTGCCCGCACCTGTCCCGGCTCTGCCCGACGTATGCTTCCTACCCGTCTCTGCCGCTTCGAGGGCAGCAGTACCGGGGCGCGCAGAAATGGGGTGCGAGGGGTCCCCTGTCTGGACAAACTATACTAGCTAACACGAAAAGCTGCGGATTTCTCCCTCCAAAAATAAGGCGGGGCGGGGTTCTCGTTTTTACTTCTCAAATAAAAGCCCGGAACATGGTTCGGACAGCAAAGAAATCCATGAAGGGGCCATTCCGGCTGGCGGGGTGCTGGAGCCTCCCGGAGGCACGTCCCCCGGTGGAGTGTCAGTGGAAACCCTCGGGAGTCTGCGGAGCCCACTTAAAGGGCAATGCCGCCGCAAACCCCGACGGGTCGTGCGCCGTAGAGCCCTGCATCCCTGAGCACAGGGGCCCACCTGGCCCCACAATCACCAGCCTTCTCCTTACCCTCTTCCTTGCGCTCCCATCGGGGGTCAGACTCCACGCATATAGATACAACCCCAACCTCCTCCCCCCCCCCCCCCCCCCCCCCCCCCGCCCGTTCTACACAGCAGCGGCACAGGTGGCCCGAAGAATTGGGGTTGTCTGTGGCAGATGGGCTGTCGGTCCGAGAGAGTGGGCCCAGATCCTGCCCTCCCTGTTTCACTCGGCCCTTGCCTTTCCTTTAATGGTTTTGTAACAAAGTGGAGCGATATCCCCGCGTCCCTCCTTGACAGGGTGCGTACCGAGACGCCAGGGATGAGCTCAGCGACCGTCCGCGCCGGTCGGAAGGTCTGACGCTCAGCAGCTAGCACACGGGGCTGCTCCCCGTGAAGTGGCGACCAGCTCTTCTAGACTGGGTTTTAAGAAAAAGGGATATTAGCATTTAATTATAAGCACGAAGATTCCCTGAGGCAGAGGGGACTCGGTTCCAAGTGATGCTCTCGTGGCTGAAGGGTATTTGACCGGCAAATCCTCAAGTCATTCGGTCTCCTCCCTCTCGCCCTGAGGGGTCCCCGCTTCCGCGGTTTTGGGACAAATGAATGGTAAAAGCCAGAGGCGACTTTTGCCCTGAAACCCGATGAGCACAATTTTTTATTTATTTATTTATTTTTAACCAGTTTATCTCCTTCCCTGGGAAAGCAGTGAAAGCGGCTCCCCTTGTCAGGTTACGAAGGAGATGTGCCTCCTGGCCAGGCTCTGATCACCGAGCTCGGCGACACGCAACCCTGCAGGCACAGGAACAGCCTCTGCAGAGTGCCTACACTCCGCGGCGAGGGGCGCGGAGCCTCTCCTGGAGCGACTGCTCTCCCGATCCCCTGCTTCTCCCACGGCGAGTTCAGTGGAGTCTCCCCTCCCCATCTCAGCCGTGCAACCCGCCGCCTTGAATTTCGCTGACGGACGAGACGCAGGACTCTCATCCGCGGTGCCACCACCGAATGATGGGTGCATGAGCCCTCTTCCTCTACGGGCACCGGAGCGTTTAGAATCGCATTACCCGGTGCCCGGCATCACGCAGCCGTGAGGAGCCCTTAAAATTCTGGCACGCTGGGGATCTCAGCGGGGGGCTCGGGTTTCCAGGGAGGTTTTCCATGCCGCCGCAGTCACTCCGACGACGAGGGGCGAACCCCCGGGGACTGCCCCAGAGCCAGCTCTCCGGAGGGACACGCAGGGCACACGCATACTGTACCATCACTTTGAGAAATGTGCCTGCCGGGCTCCGCAGCCCCCCTGTTACGTCACCTGGTTCATCCCGGCCGCTCGCCTCCTCCAGGTCTTGCAGCCGGGGAGTCAGGAGTAAGCAGGGGTGCGGGTGCGGCTCCCTCCCGCTTCTTGCCAGTCCTCAGGGCCTCCTCCCGTTGTTGGGAGCTGCTCCCGCCGCACCCCAGGAGTGGGCCCGTACCCGCCGTCGGAAGGAGCAGAGGGCAGGAAACCTCTGGGAGGTTCTTGCATGGTGCCTCCCGCCTCGGGCTTTAGGGATGGGCGGGCATCGGTGAGGCATTTGCAAACACTGCGCTACTACACAGAGCAGGTCGGATAGCTTCGCGGGGCTGCAGGCCTGGGTGCGCTGGAGGCTCACCACCACTCCTCGCGAAGGGTCAGGCCGGCCCGTCTGGAGGCCGGGACCTCGGAAACCAAAACATTTATAGCCTATCTAGGAAGCAGCGAGAGAAGTGAAGAAGCTGAGTGAAGAAGCTGTTTTTTGGGTGGGTTTTTTTTTTTTTTTTGTTTTTTTTTGTGTGTGTGTGTGTGTGCTAGATGACATTCACAAGCCCTTCCACATTAATGCCCTTTTATTTTGTTTCCGTGCCTGACATTTTCGAGGTTTTCCAAGGGCACCCATGAGGGAGTAACCCATGCAGTGTGCAAGCTCCTCTCCTGTCAGCTCATCAGAGGCTCTGCGCAGCCCTATTTGCCCTAAAACACCCACAGAAACCCCCATCTGCTGAACATACAAGATTATCAGACCACGCTCTGCTGCACAAAAAGGTATTGCAAAATGTAATGGCAACCTGGTATTAGAACAACTATGCAGAAAACCCCATTTTCTTTGACTGTACAGTGGTAACATTTTCTTTCCAGTGAAGTGAGCAACTAGCAGAGGTGGAAGAAGATGTGGTGGAAGTGCAAAGACAGCTTCAGGTTCTTATTTTCCGAGCAAAACCAACTAACTACCACTGTTAGCCAAAAGAAATCTCATATATTTTATTTGCCTTCCATGGACCATGCTGTATATTTAGCACATCTTTTATTGTCCCATTGTGGTTCCACAATGTTGCTGTACCTTAGTCTGAAATCACAGACTGCACCATGAGATTTTGGCAATGTCCTTTCTGCTACAGCTGTTAAAGGAGATTTAGCCTCCAGCAGAATTCATTCATCCCACCGCTTATGCCAGATACTGTGTGACTAAATCAGCTATTGGGGTGGTTCCTTGTGCAGTCAAAATTATAAACTCCCATGTGCAGTCTACTAGAAATATCACCACCTAAACCAGAATGGCACTGATATATCAAAAAACCATTAAATTATATTGAGTAATGATTACATCATATACAGCTCCTATTGGTTTTGCTATTGCCAAAGAACAGCAGAGGCTATGTGAGAGAATGAAATTGCAAAATGTCTGTGTTTAGCCCATGTTATGGGCTTGAGCATTGACATTAATGAGCATCTTTATCTTTCATCCTAATTTTTCCTGGAGACAAAGTGATGGAAATTATGCTGGCATTTTTGTTGTAAAAATATGTCCCTTTAATACCCTCAAATAATAATCCCTAAATGCATTACTTCTTGCCTTCATGGGGTTTAAATGGATTTTAAATCATTCCTAGACTTTGCACAGTACCTTTATGGATAAATACCTTTTATCCTCGGTACCTGCATGCATTTTGCTAAGCAACTCTCAAGGTAGGGTGCATTAGAAATATCCAGATGGACAACACCAACATCTGCGGTACTATCAAGAGTTGCTGAAGAGATAATTGAGGTGTCAAGAGGCTGAAGTGGGGAATGAGTAGCAAGAGGGGATGAATTTTCAGAGCAAGCAGATGATTTTAATTCAATATTCCATAATGGGAAAGACAAATAGAGACACCCCAGAGGAGCTGTTTCCCAAGACCAGACTCTATGAAATCTCAAAAGTGTTAGGACCATAACTCATTTGTTTTAGAGTATTTACTTTTCTACTGATTATTTGAGAATCTTTGATGTTTGCTCAGCTGACCCATCCTGATTTCTTGCCCTCTGTTGCCCACAGACATCTTCTGTCACTGCATGCCTACATGCTTTATATCCAGACTTATCTCTTGGGCGAGCTGGACAAAATTAAACTTCTAGGTGTAGCTCAGCTGATTTGAACCGCTGCTAAGGCAAGGTCTCAGGGACCATGTTTTAAAAATCTCATGGGCACAGATCTAGTAAAGAACAGAACACTCAGTTGCCATTTGTTTCAGCATCTTCTTGACTTTTATGAAGATTCACCCCATTAAATTCTAGCCCCAAGCTGTGGTTTGTTTTTACACACGCCTGTGAGACAGTTTTCCTTTTGCAAAACCAAAACAACCCCCAAACCATTAATGGTTTAAAGTCTAATATAACTGAATGCTTGATCGTGATAGTTGTGAAAGAGACCCAGAGTTTATGAAAGAAATAGACAATTGATGGTTTGTTTGTTTGTTTTTCTTCACAGGATGTGTCTGTAAGATGGTAATGTTTCTACAAAACAAGGACATTTGATCTCTTTAGAAATCTTTATAAAACATTGAATTTTGTAAGACATTCAGCTCCTTGAAAGATTGCCCTTTGAAACATATCCTCATCCCCAGCGTGCAAAACACCTCTGGCTTTTAGGCTTCTGTATCTATAATTAACAGGTTAGTAAACTAATACAATCATTCAACCAGTTCCTCCAAGCAAATGTCTAAAACAAATTAAGTACTGTGAGAAGAGGTCCTGTTTGCTATGTTGTGGGAAGCCTTCAGTGATGAAGCCAGGTACCAGCTGGGGATGAAGAGTGACTGGCTTCCTCTCACCAAGGAGGCAGTTTTACCAGGTCAGGATTAAGGAAAGTAGCAGGACAGGTTGGAGTATCTTGCAGAACTGTCAATCCAACATCTTCCAAATGCAGTAGATTCACACCCATAAAACTACAAATAAGGAAAAATGTGTGCTAACTGCAACATATGAGCAGAAAATCTACTATGTGCCCTTAGGGGGAAAAAAATAATCATCTGTCTATTTTGGGAAAAATAAACTGCATATGATTGGAGCTGTTATCATATAAACACATGCCTAGAATATCAACTTTTCCAGCATTCAAATGAATTGACCTGTCACTCAACATAGTTTCTATATACCGAAATTTAAAGTAATTAGATGACAGCTGCTGGGCTCCATTCAGAAATATTTGGTTTATTTTTTATGACATTCAGGGTATTTTCTGTATTTTCAGAGGTCTTAGATTTCAATTTGCTACAGCTAATGCAATAGAAAATTCTATAGTCATTATTGATGGCAACTGCCAGCATACAATTTGAGAATTAATGTCCATTGTGGAAAACTGGTGACGGATATTGAAAACAGTTCATACTCACACTTCACCTTACAACCGATGGTTAGAAATTAGGTGGGTGTTGAGAAGTTACAAGGGGATGCACAAGCCTATTTCAGAGAAAACCAAATGTTCACAGACATCATACTGTAGTCTGCAATTGGTGGCACAAGGAGGCTGGGTAGGCCAATGAATTTAGGTCTCACAGGAACAGATAACTGGAATTTAAAGATTGTGACAAGATTTGGTAATACATGACAACATTCAATATAATCTCCTACACTACTCATTTCTCATTAGGGAGATATTTTTTTAATTACTAAATTGGCTTGTACAATCCAAAAGTGCTTTTGCTGCAGGCTGAAACAGAAAGCTGCCCTAGGGAGGATGAGTGCAAGGGTAACCAACTGCTTCCCCAAGAGGCCCTCTTTGCTTGAGACCCTTCAATGCTGTTCCAAGCACAGGCTGGCAGTATCTGAAGTTCAGCCCTGTTCCAGTGCTGTGCTAGGGCTTGGGCTTTCCCTGCAAAATTGCTAGCTGTTCTTTTTGCAGCTCTACATCCATATCCTTTCCCTTCCCTTCCCTTCCTTTCCCTTCCCTTCCCTTCCTTTCCCTTCCCTTCCCTTCCCTTCCCTTCCCTTCCCTTCCCTTCCCTTCCCTTCCCTTCCCTTCCCTTCCCTTCCCTTCCCTTCCCTTCCCTTCCCTTCCCTTCCCTTCCCTTCCCTTCCCTTCCCTTCCCTTCCCTTCCCTTCCCTTCCCTTCCCTTCCCTTCCCTTCCCTTCCCTTCCCTTCCCTTCCCTTCCCTTCCCTTCCCTTCCCTTCCCCTCCCTTCCCCTCCCTTCCCTTCCCTTCCCTTCCCTTCCCTTCCCTTCCCTTCCCTTCCCTTCCCTTCCCTTCCCTTCCCTTCCCTTCCCTTCCCTTCCCTTCCCTTCCCTTCCCTTCCCTTCCCTTCCCTTCCCTTCCCTTCCCTTCCCTTCCCTTCCCTTCCCTTCCCTTCCCTTCCCTTCCCTTCCCTTCTCCTCCCCTCCCCTCCCCTCCCTCCCCTCCCCTCCCCTCCCCTCCCCTCTGAAATTGTAGGGGACTCTAAAGAAATCTTGTTATGAGAAGAACCTGCCTGTTTCCATCCATCAGAGGTGGCATCACCTGGTCATGGGGTCATGAATGTCCATGTTTCTGGTAATGCCATCCCTGCCTAAATTTAACCTGAAACTGTAAGTGGAGAAACATTTAACTTTTACTTGCTGAGGTGGTGGGGGCACTGTGTGGTGGTTGTCCTGCTGGTAGCCAAAGATCAGTACCTTCCTTCTCTGCTCCTCAGAGACCTCTTGGATGCTCTAGTATGAATGTCTCCTAAGTAGCAGGATATAATGTGTGGTACTTCTCTGTTAGCATCTCATTGTGCTGATTCCACAGAAATCACTGTGCTGTGACTGCTAGTGGAAAAATTGTGAGGCTTTGGAGGCAGACTCAGGGTCCTCAAGAATGCTGTGCCGTGAGCCTGTTTTGCTGTGTGGGATTATACTAGAACACGTATACTGGAGGGTTGCTTGGTCATCTCTCAGGAATGTGGGTGGCCAGTGGCTTAAAAGCTGGAGATCACCTGTAGTGAAATAATATAGTCCTTCTCCTCTGAAAATAGCAGACAATTCCTGTGAAGCCACTGGACCAATGGAATTAGGTTAAATCTCCCCATCTCAAGACAGTTACCCTCAAAGGTATCAGTTCTCTGGGAATCTATTAGAGCATTTTTGTCTTCCAACATTTACAGTGATTTCAAGGATTTCCTTTCTGATATCTTAAAGTTGACTGTCTCTAAACTAAGCAAAATTAATCTTAATTTATTAAAAAATATTTTAAAAACTATGACATGCTACCATCACATAGAAATAGCTCTAGCTACAATTTGAGATATGAGCATAAACTAAAAGTAGCAGCCAGGCATGCAGATTGCCTTTCTTTCTGTACTTCAAGTGGTAAGCACTACAGATAATCCTGGTGCCTAGTTTGTACAGAACAATATGAAATTATCAGTCTTTGACAGAACTGACCAATAATTTAATCTCCCCGATTCATGTGCAGTGAGGTCTTCTCACTTTACCGCTTTGAGGTTGAATGAGAGACCCCAATACGAAGTCTGGGGCCTCATGGCTGTATGACGCTTCCTATAGGAGATGGGATGCATGAACGGTTGAGCAGCTCACCCTGCTTTATTGATGCAATATTTCAAAGGCTTTTGGGAACACTGATGAGGAAACACACATTGCTGGGAACTGCAAGGTAATGCACACACGAACTGTCTCCTGCCTGAAATCTGACATGTCTTTTGTATATGTAGCTTGTTCATATGCAGTGTATACAGTAAAAACAGCAGCAAACAATTACTGGTATCTATTATACTCAAGCTTGTCAGATATTTTCAATTGTCTTCTTTCCTGTTTTCATGTGATCAATTTTTATGAAAAAAATATAAAACAGCCATGGCTTTAAATTTCCTCTCTGTGGTTTTTGCCCATACATAGTTTTCCACAGTCTCTTTTTACAATGTTGTTTCATCCACTTTTGAAGTGGTGATGGTTAAAAAAAATGAAAAAGAAAAAACAGAAAAAACCTTTTTTTCCACAAAGACTAAAACTGCCAAACTATGGAGCAAAGCTAACGTGGACATAGCCTGCATTGAAGGCCAGTGCCCTTGAGACAGATTTTGATTAATCTTCACTGATTTTGACTGTTTTGTAGCAGGAATCTTTCATTTTGGGAAAGAAATTTAAGATTTGACTTGAAAGGCAGATACTTAGCATAGACTGTCCTCTGTCTGAAACCTCCAGATATATTATGCTCATTAAGTGTCCCATTCCTCTGTCCGCATTTTTGTTTCTAGGAAGGAGAGCTTGTACCCTCTTTAGGATGAATAACTTGGAAAGAAGGAATTTACAAGCTCCACAAGTTTATTTGTTCCAGATTTCTTTCTTCTCTCTCTCTCTTTTTTTTCCCCTCCACACATAATTAGAGATGCCTTTTCCTTACAAGTTTAGATAAATATGTTGAAAATATTAATGCATCATGAAGGTCAAAAGATTAAGCATACAGAAATCTGCCAACTTCAAGAATTATTACAGTGAGATTTGCATGATCTATATCCGTCTCAAAAGACAGAGCAGCAAGGACAGCTACAAACGTACAAACTTTCTCCGAAACAGTTTGTATCATGTGCAAGCCATTGCTCATGCATAAACTAGACAGAAAATTTTTACCACGTTACTAAAAATTAACATGAAACGCCCATGATCTTGGTAGACATGAATAAAATGGAGATAACAGCGACAAGCGGAGTCCCTCAGGGATCAGTCCTGGGACCTGTCTTATTCAACATCTTTGTGGGGGACATGGACAGTGGCATTGAGTGCACCCTCAGCAAGTTTGCTGATGACACCAAGCTGTGTGGTGCAGCAGACACGCTGGAGGGAAGGGAGGCCATCCAGAGGGACCTTGACAGGCTGGAGAGGTGGGCACAAGCCAACCTCATGAAGTTCAATAAGAGCAAGTGCAGGGTCCTGCATCTGGGTCAAGGCAATCCCAGGCACAAATACAGGCTGGGCAGTGACTGGCTGGAAAGTAGCCCTGAAGAGAGAGACTTGGGGGTGCTGGTGGACAAAAAGCTCAACATGAGCTCTCAGTGTGCACTTGCAGCCCACAAAGCCAATCAGATCCTGGGCTGCATCAGGAGAAGTGTGGCTAGCAGGTCGAGGGAGGTGATCCTCCCCCTCTACTCAGCCCTGGTGAGACCCCACCTGGAGTACTGTGTCCAGTTCTGGAGCCCCTATTACAAGAGGGATGTGGAGGTGCTGGAACGTGTCCAGAGAAGGGCCACGAGGATGATCAGAGGGCTGGAGCACCTCTCCTATGAGGACAGACTGAGGGAGTTGGGGCTGTTCAGTCTGCAGAAGAGAAGGCTCTGAGGTGACCTAATTGTGGCCTTCCAGTATCTGAAGGGGGCCTACAGGAAGGCTGGGGAAGGACTTTTCAGGATCTCAGGTAGTGATAGGACTAGGGGGAATGGAATGAAGCTGGAGGTGGGGAGATTCAGGCTAGATGTGAGGAGGAGGTTCTTCACCATGAGAGTGGTGAAACCCTGGAATGGGTTGTCCAGGGAGGTGGTCGAGGCCCTGACCCTGGAGGTGTTTAAGCCCAGGCTGGACGAGGCTCTGGCCAGGCTGATCTAGTGTGGGGTGTCCCTGCCCATGGCAGGGGGGTTGGAACTAGATGATCCTTGTGGTCCCTTCCAACCCTGAATGATACTATGATACTATGAACAGTGGTCTGTCACTATAATGCTGGCATTTCTGGTTATGTTCTCAGTCATCTAGAGACTGGACTTAGACAAAAGAAATCTAGTATTTGTCACAGTGGCATGAACAGTTCCAGGAGAATAAGTAGATTGCTCCATACATTGCAAACTAAATTAATTATGGATCAGGCAAAAACCTAAACTAACCAGTGAAGTTTCCTCATAGCAATGGTTACTAGGTATGTATTTCCATTTAAATTTGTCTTTATAGATCAGTTCTGTTAAGCTGATATGACACATCAGTCATACAGACCAGGGTAGGCAGGGATGGACTTTGCCATTTCTTTCAAATTAGAAAAATGGGTACCCTTCCCTCTTCTTAGTTTATGGGCCTTCAGAACAGCAAAGCTGGGCCAACTGTGAGGAATTTATTACTTTCTAGTCATGAGGTCTGTGGTGACAGGTTGGACTCCATGATCCTCGAGGTCACTTCCAATCTTAGCGATACTGTGATACTGTGATACTGTAATAACCCCTATTGCACTGGAACTGAGTTGCTGGACTGCAATTTAGCAGTTTTAAAGGGGTGATTAAGATCAATTTTCTCTCTAACCCTTATTTTCTAAGAAAGTGATGGTCAGGAGAGATACATGCTTAGTATGGCTGTGGTAAAAACCTAACTTAACTTAGCCTAACCTAACCTAACCTAACCTAACCTAACCTAACCTAACCTAACCTAACTATACCATTATTGTCTTACACTTAAACAGGGCTAAATTCTGACTCCCAATACACTTGTGAAAGCTCTGATGGAGAGCAGCAACAAGAACGAGAAGCAGACCAGCTGCTAAAATGAGGAAGGGTGAAGAGTATTTCTTCCCATGACTGACATCACCTAGCAGTTATTATGGGCAGTAACATGAGAGATAGATACCTGGGATGTGGTGGTAAAAATCCTCTTTTCTCTGAAGTAATAATCTGAACTGTTAATTTACAAGTATGGAAAAAGTTGTAGTTAGACCTACTACTTTCAAACACACCACAGAGGCTGACATGACCGGACAAATTTGCCTCAGATTATCTGTAGGCATATCTGCCTAGGAAGCTTGCATTAATCAACTCGTATATTAAACACAGTATTTTGTCTTTTGTGGAGCCTTTTGCTAAGTTTCACTGTCTTGAACAAAAAAAAAAAAATAAGAAAGCCAGTACATCTTTTCCATACGGATTTTCGTATTTGCCCATGCCACAGCTGCAGTACCAGGATTTTATTTCACTGCAGTTTTTCACCGTTTTTGTATCATCATTCAGATCTTCTAATAAATGTCCAATGATTTTTCCATACCTATTTGAAGCAACTGCAGGCTGGGGAATATCTCAGCATTTGGATCATTTGCAGTACCTGTGGGTAAGGACTGAGAAACTGGCACTTGTCTCTTCCTCAGCTCTCTTTATGCTTGAATGGAATGACATTTCCAGCTTTACTGCATGTTTTAGCTTTTAAATCACTTTTCCTCCTTCTCTTTAATTAGTAAAGGATAAAGGAAAAGGCAAAACTGTTTATGTGAAGCAGAGAGAATGTAGTCCATGTAGGAAAAAGACACTCCTCTATGCATTGCAGGTTTTCAAGAAAACTTATTTTAATAAAATAATTTACAAAATAATAAATGAAACACAGTGCAGCTTGAACTATATTATTGATACAGAGATCAACTATTCTCCCTCACAGTTTTTATCATGGTAGCTTAAAAATGTTGAAACCCTTACATTGCACATTGTATCTATGAAGTCTGCTACAAGGTGTAGTAAGGGAAAAAGGATAAAAAAAATGGAGGCTATTAAACAAAATCCACCCCTTAGGGAATCTTCTGAGGGGGCAGGACCTCCTCTCCTTTCAAGAACCATTGTCCTTGGGGATTCTACAGTACTTGGCAGCCACCTGGCAATGGGTTTTGGACTGCAGCATTAGTGGTGGGAGCAGGGTGAGCTGGCTGCTACGTTTATTTATGCAGCACAGTCCTGAAAACACCAGTGGGATTCAGAAAGGTGCCTTGTTGCTTCTGGAGTAGGTTTCACAGGCAGATTAGGTGCTTGACAACACAGGGCAGTGCCCAAAAAATGGAGTGAAAAGCTTAAAATTAAATGTTAAAATTCAAAAGACAACCTACCAGATCCCAAAGCTGGTCAGAAATGCAGTGATTCAGCTTTCAGCTCTTGTGAGGGTTTCAGCAGCCTGATTTGCTCTGAATTGAAAATTTTATTTTCCAAGACAATGTGAGTGGTAAGGGAGAAATTTTAAGTGAGGTGGGCTGAGAGCTGTTGTAGGATCAAGGGCAACAGCATGACTGTCCTGGACATACTTGTAAGTAGGAAGTGGCTGAACTGGGGCCACATCCTCTACCCCTTGGTTGCAGCAGAGCCAGGAATGCAAGAGTTATGAGGATAGAAAGAAGGCAGGCAAGAACAAACATCAAATAAAAACCCAGGGGGTAGGGCAGTCAGCCAGAAGAGGGAGGACACCTAGCCAAACACACAATCCTGGGAAAGCCAGAGCAGAAATCAGCAACTTCCCAGTGCCTGCAAGCCTATGGTTGAGCTGAGACTGGTTCTTTTGAGGAAAAGGACAACCTTTAGCCTATAGTGGTGTATCACCACTTTGACTATGTTTTTGTGTGGAATTATATGCTCTGTGTGTAAGAAACGCATTCAGGGGGCACCTAGGATATTTGCAACATCAGGAGAAGTATACAATGTTCTTGCAGTTACGATGCCTTTTTATTTGAAGGTGTATTAGTCACATCCCAGTTCTGTGCTGAAGTGTTTTTCTGAATCTCACCTGGGTACATGTACATTTGTGCTATACAGATATGTGCATGTGCATAGGTATATATATAAATACACTGTATATTTGGAGACATGTTTGGAGACATGGTAAGTCAGGAACCTCTCTTGGGCAAGAGGTTTCAAGCTGCTATATGACATCTATTTCCCATTTCACCCCTTAAAGATGATGTTGCAGTTTGGGTGCTACTCCAGGCCATGATCTCCTCTGCAGGTGAAACAGGAATCAACTTACGGTAACTTCTCCAACTAGATAGGGACTAGAGCCAAGCTACATGCTGAGGTCATCACTTAGATTGGTGAGGTGCTCTGGCCATCACCTGCAGAATCAGAGAATTGTAGAATCATAGAATCGTAGAATGGTCCAGGTTGGAAGTGACCTCTGAAGGTTATCTAGTCCAAATCCATCTGCGGTAAGCAGGGGTATCCTCAACTAGATCAGGTTGCCCAGAACCCTGTAGAGCCTCACTTTGAATATCTCCAGGGATGGGGCCCCAACCACCTTCCCAGGCAATCTGTTTCAGTGTTCCACCATCCTCATGGCAAAGAACCTGTTCCTAATACCCAATCTAAATCTGCCCTTCTCTAGTTTGGCACCATTGCCCCTTGTCCTATTACTACAGGCCTTTTAAAACAGTTTCTCTCCGTCCTTCCTGTAGGCCCCCTTCAGGTACTGGAAAGCCACCATTAGGTCTCCCTGGAGCCTCTTCTTCTCCAGGCTGAACAACCCCAGCTCCCTCAGCCCATCTTTGTAGCAGAGATGCTCCAACCCCCAGATCATTTTCGTGGCACTCCTCTGGACCAGTTCCATCAGGTCCATGTTCTTCCTACACTGAGGGCTCCAGACCTGGACACAGTACTCCAGGACTCACCAGAGTAATGTGGCAGAATCACCTCTTTGGATCTGCTGGCAATGCATCTTTTGATGCAGCCCAGGAAGACAGCCTCTATCCCTCCTGATCGCATTCCATAGGGATTCAAATGAAGAATTGTTCTTTACTGAAATCACACACTTGTGTGATTTTTTTATCCCCAGTACAATGATATAGTAAGTAATTCCTAATTCCAGTTCTGTCTTACTATATAGCATATTTGACAAGCAGAGCCCAACATACACTTGAGGAAGAAGGGCCAAGAGAGTGTATTTAGTCTCCATAGTAAGAGTTTAAAGAAGGTAAGGGAACTTATCTTCTATAACATGGTATACAGAACTTATTCATCTAAGAACCCGGTGAATTAACATTTGAGTCGGAATAAGTGGTAGTTTGTAGGTACTCAAAAAAGCCTGTCTTCCAGTTCCAGGGGCTGACTCTTCAAGGAGCAACTGGTGTCACTGACAAATACTGAGGCAAAGTAGCCATTCAGCAGCTCAGCCTTTTCTTTGTGTTTGATAACCAGGTTCCCTCTTTCAAACATTTTTTTCAAGTGAGGGGATATTCTCCCTACCTCTTCTTTTACTGTTGGCATACTTAAAAAAGCACTTTTTATTACCTTTAATGACACTGCCCAGACTGAGTTCTAGTTGAACTTTGGCCTTTCTAATTTTCTCCATACATATCCTTGCAAGAGTCTTGTACCATTTCCTGAGTTGCGCATCCCCTTTTTCATAGACAGTAGACTCTGCTTTTCTTCCTGAGTTCTCTACATAACTAGGCCAGTCCTCTGCCCCACCAGCTAATTTTCCAGTGCACAGGGACAGCTTGTTCCTGTGTCTTGAAGATTTCCTCTTGAGGAATGTCCAGCCTTTTTGGATTCCTTTGTCCTTCAGGACAACCTCCCAGGGGATGCCAGGGAGTGGAAAGTACTAAGAAAAACATAATGTAAACATATTTTATAGAACAAATATCTCATTCCCTTAATGTTCTTTAAAATTGTAGTACTCTGAAAAGAATAATTTTTTATAGACATTAGCTATACATTCAACAAGTTTTAAAACACATTTGAAAGGCTTATGCAGGCTACAAAAAGTCTGTAAAGCAACAATAGTAAGTGCGATGAAAAAAAGCCCCAAACCAACCTTTTCTGCAATAATACAATGTTGGCCTGTGCCACGTCCTGACACAGTTTCAAATGGGGGGCCTTCCTGAAATTAATGGGAATTATGATGGGTCCCAAATTAGATCTTCAGGGAGACTTATAAAGAGGAAAAAGCAGTTTATAAAGGAATCAGAGTTGAGAGACACTTAATTCTCTCTGTAATTAATATGAAGTTAGCTTGTCCAACACCATTCAAGTCCAGAAGGAGCAGAAATAGTGGGCAAGGCTGCTGATAAGAGTAAGATCTTAGCGGAGACTAACATAGGTAAGTATGCAAAATGCTATGCAAGTAGTTTTTTAAATTGATGTCTACTGAAGTGTGCTAGAGCATATCATGATCTAGTCCTATGCGATGTTACAAATAGATGTGACGCCTTGTTTTCCATGTGCCTCAGTGGTCAGAGCTCTCAGTGTTTTGAAGAAGCACTAAGCACGCTGCACAGCAGCTCCTTGAGTATGTGCTCTGCTATAGAGCAGGTAACACAGCACTACCTGGACAGGCGGAGGTTGGTCTCTTCTCCCAGGCAACCAGCACCAGAACAAGAGGACACAGTCTCAAGCTGTGCCAGGGGAGGTTTAGGCTTGAGGTTAGGAAGAAATTCTACACAGAGAGAGTGATTGCCCATTGGAATGGGCTGCCCAGGGAGGTGGTGGAGTCACCATCATTGAAGGTGTTTAGGAGGAGGCTTGATAGGGTGCTTGGTTGCATGATTTAGCTGATTAGGTGGGTTGGATAATAGGTTGGACACAATGATCTTGAAGGTCTCTTCCAGCCTGGTCTATTCTATTCTATTCTATTCTATTCTATTCTATTCTATTCTATTCTATTCTATTCTATTCTATTCTATTCCATTCCATTCCATTCCATTCCATTCCATTCCATTCCATTCCATTCCATTCCATTCCATTCCATTCCATTCCATTCCACCCCACAGCTCTGTGGCGATCCTCAGGAAACATGACCGTTCCCCACCCTGGTGGGATCTGTGGCAGCCTGCTCGTTCTCACCTCAGATGAAGAACTCGATGGTTGGACTCAATGATCTCATGAGGTCTCTTCCAACTTCTAATGTACCGTGATAGCGTGAACAACAATTCACTCTTCAGCACAAGGTACAATTGTCAAGATTTGGCAGGCCAGCCAAATCTCAACAGACCTGTATCACCCAGAGATACTTCTCAATGAAGAACTATCCTGTCAAATGTTTTTATTTCAACTCTCAGTCCATAGGACAGGTGAAAAACAGCTTGAAATTTTTGTAAAGTGAAAAAGAGTATTTTTCTCTTTCTTGAGGCTCAAAGATTGCTGCATTACCTCAGAATAGAATAGAATAAACCAGGTTGGAAGAGACCTTCAAGATCATCACGTCCAACCCATCAACCAATCCAACCCACCTAAACAACTAACCCATGGCACCAAGCACCCCATCAAGTCTCCTCCTGAACACCTTCAATGACAGCGACTCCACCACCTCCCCAGGCAACCCATTCCATAGCGCAATCACTCTTTCTGTATAGAACTTCTTCCTGACATCCAACCTGAACCTCCCCTGGCGCAGCTTGAGACTGTGTCCTCTTGTTCTGGTACTGGCTGCCTGGGAGAAGAGACCATCATCCGTCTGTCTACAACCTCCCTTCAGGTAGTTGTAGAGAGTGATAAGGTCACCCCTGAGTCTCCTCTTCTCCAGGCTGAGCAACCCCAGCTCCCTCAGTCTTTCCTCATAGGGCTTGTGTTCCAAATCCCTCACCAACTTTGTTGCTCTTCTCTGGACTCGTTCCAGCAAGTCAACATCCTTCCTAAACTGAGGGGCCCAGAACTGGACACAGTACTCGAGGTGTGGCCTAACCAGTGCAGTATACAGGGGCAGAATGACCTCCCTGCTCCTGCTGGCCACACTGTTCCTGATGCAGGCCAGGATGCCATTTGCCCTCTTGGGTGCCTGGGCACACTGCAGGCTCATGTTCAGCCTACCATCGACCAGTACCCCCAGGTCCCTCTCTGCCTGGCTGCTCTCCAGCCACTCTGACCCCAGTTGAGGTCCTTCTGCAGAGCCAGACTGTGAGACTGATGGCTGCTGTCCCCACTCCTTGTTTACAACTGTTGTGAAAAACAGGTGCTTTGTGGGGTTCAGCAGGAGCAAGGCTGCCACATGATAAGGCTGGGGAGTGGGCTGCTGCAGGAACCCCAGGGCTGGCTGTGATTCCTGATGGATGCTGATCCATGAGCTCTTAAAAGCCATTGTCACTTTGGGGAAGCAGAGAGCCCAGGAGACAGGCTTCCACTGTGCTTGGGCCAACCCTGGCTGTAAACAGTGGAGAGATGGGTCTGGGATGAGGCATGGCTGCGCCAGAACAAGGTCCAGCGTTCTAGGTGGGGGTGATGTGCACAGATCTCCCCATGAAGCCTATTCAGGACAGTAGGGCTTGAAGGTTCCCTCAGGGACCTGAAACAGAAGTCACAAATCAAACCTGCAGCGTTAGTCTGCTCAGGAATCTAAAACATTTGGGGTAAAGGCACATTTTTTAGGACAGTTAATTAAGCAGAAATGTGCCATGCTGTCATCTTCTCTCCTCAAGCACTTGCTAGCACAACCCAGAAGTGCAGAATGAGCAGTTGTAGGTGGCTGAGAACAAGGATACTGGTTGTTGCCCTTTGATATCTTCTGTGATTTAGGAAAGCAGCATCTCTTACACCATGGCATCACTGAGATAATGAAGACAAATATTTCTCACCAGCACAGTAATGCTGGCAAGCTCTAGGTTTTGGCTGGTTGCTCCAATTCCCAGTCAAGGGACAGTCCACTGCAGCTGCATAATCCAACACCCAATTCTGTGTGCAGATTGCCACTTTTGAAAACTCAGTCCAGATTTCCTTTCACTCTGGGACTTCATGAGCTGTGGCTGTGTTTTCAAATAGCAAACACATTGACTGCATTTTGGAAAGGCCTTGCTGTAAACACTCAATGAGTTTTTCTTGCAAACATCATTGTTACAAAATTACAAATGACATGGAAATGAAAACAGGTCAAACCCAATTACAAACACACAGTTTCTGTTAAGAATCTATTTCTCATCTTATGAATTCATTTTTTGGGAAGTATACCAAAGAATTGTTTTGAATTTATGTCCATCTCTACCAATGTAGGATTACAAATACGAAAAAGATGCCTGGGCTTATTGAAGAAAAAAAAAAGTTGGAAATAAGGATAAACTTTAGCTTGAAGCTCCTATTCTGTATTTGATATCTGTGTCTCTTACTGGTTGTGTGGGATATTCTAGTCATTCTTAATTCAGAACCCTAAAGGGGTGTGATATAAAGGCTGGTATTAAAAGATGCCGACATTCTGAGTAATTTAAACATGTAAAAGTGGGACTCTGGGCCACGGCTTAGTGCTCATGGTAGTGTTAAGTTGATGGTTGGACTCGATGATATTAGAGTTCTTTTCCAACCTTAACGATTCTATGATTTTATAAAAGAAGTAATAATGAAAAAAGGCAAGCATGTGCAATGGGTAAAGAAAACACCATTTAATGCCACAGCCATTAGCAAAACCCTTCATTACCTTCATTAAAGGCTGTATTGCCCTATTCCTTGCAGGTTCAGATTCTTCATCTTGTCTGTTGTACTATATGAATGTAGAGACCATGGTCTGACCATTTCACTTTCCTTCCTAGATTAAAACTTACCACTGTTAAATCTTCCAAAACATACACTTAATATTTCTCCATGGAGCAGAAGCCTTCCAGTGACACTGAACTACTTGTGAGTTCTCATTTATTCTAGTTTTTCTAACTCCTAAAAAATATATTATCTAAGTATCACATGTTGCCAGTAAAAAGACTAACATACTAAAATACCTCAGCTTTCAGAAAACTGCAAAAATACCTGTTGGCACATCTTTTCTGTGGGTGCTTTAGGCTACTGAAGTGCAACTTTAATTAAGATGTTGTAAACTGGAATAATTCTGTTGAAAATAGTTGAGTTCTTATACTACGTGTTATCGGTATCAAAAGTTTTCGCCCCCTTCCAAATAAATTTTTTTGAGGATAAACTACTAAGACCACAACAACTGATGGCAGAAGTAGAGGAGGAGGTGGAGTAATCAGACAGTTTAGACTATGCATTATTAACTCTTGTGTGACAGCATTATTTGCAGAAGGTGGCTGTTGACAGCATATGATTAAGCACACCTGTAGTCTTCTTCAAGGTTTCATGTAAAAACTCTCATTTTTCTTGAGAACTGCTTCTGTAAGAGTGACATGACAGAATGCCTTGGGGACAATATTGCAGTCTCAGTAGCACTTTTCTCAGATAAAAAATATCTATTCCTGTTCTTCAGGAAATTATTATGATTCTGCCAACAGCAAATATATTTAAGCAATGCAACTGGTGCCATGGTTTGAGATGTAAAAGAGTTGCAAAACACACATCTGCCTCTTCTTACAATTATAAAAAGGCTCCAGGCTGAACAGGAATCTCTCAGAAGGCAATGGACAGAGGGATTTGAGCCAGGGGCTCCTGCTGTGGGATGAAGGGATAGAGCAGTGGAGGCTGTTGCTGGGCCACTATTACAGAGCTGCATCTGCTTCCAGACACACCCCAAGGAGCTCTGTGCTGTCACCTGCATCTGAGCTATTCCTGCAGTTTCTCCATCATTCAAGTCTCTAAGTTGTGTGTGGGATCTATCCTGTGGCCCTCACTCAGCCCCATGCAAACTTGGGTGCAGGGCTCATAGGATCACAGCAGTTGGTCCTCTGAGAGGACGGCAAGAAATGATGTGTTCTCTTGTGTTTATCAATGTATTACTCCACCACACTTATTCCACAGCTGCATGGACTATAGAATGCAAAATAATGTAACAACTATTTTATGTAATACACCTTAAGTAGCAATTTGGTATTTCCTATAGACTTGTCAAAACTTTTAACTGATTTTCTACTTTATTCTCTCCATCCACAAAACAAAGCTATGGTGTTGACCTGAGTTGTTTCTTGTGATGATTAAACAGCTAGCATTTATATAATATTTTTAAATGTTACATGCTGTTTTGGTTAATAAGTCATGATCTGTATTAGTGAGGGCATGATGAAAACCAGCCAAACCTCTGCTGCACAAAAGTAGTGTAGTGCACACCTGCGCAGCAAGCATCAAACATGTTTTATGCACTTCACAAAATAGTAATATTTTGCTTTTATAAGCTGCATTTGCTTTGGCCACAGTGAGTTTTGTTTTATTATCCTGCTGGTATTTTGAAATTCATAAACAAGTCTCAAACGAGATTTAAAACCTGCTTTAAAGGAGTAGTTCAGCAGCAGAAAACAACAGAGCCTCTGTCTCCATATATCTTCTGCAGCATTCAGGCTCTTCCCTGAGGTGTTGGACTTCAGACACGTTTTATTAACATTCTGGAGTTGTACCCTCCTGACTAACCAGCCATTAGCTGGCTCACTGATCCTTAACTGCAGATCGCTCTCTCTCTTATATAGGCTGCATTTCCCTTAGGTTCCAAAATAATTAGTCTCCTGGCTATGGATGTGATTTCCGTTTAAAGGAATGTAGAAGAAGCACCTCAGCCTCTGCTGGCAAGCATCCTTATTCACGCTAGGCTCTTCTGGTTGATATGCATAGAGCACCAGATTCTAATTCTACTTAATAATTAGGCTAATACTACACATACTTACATTTGCCTTCCAGCGCAATTTTCGACACAGTAAGCAGGGAGTCACATGCACAGAGCTCCCATAGCAACATGTTATTGTTAACCAAAGTTGTGTGCACAGCTCCCTGTGCTAAAAATTCACTGAGGACCAATTCAGCTGTCAGATGCACAGGGACAACTCTCACGGGATGCCAGCAGAAGGTTCAGAGGGCAGAATAATCTTATCAAAATATAACAGTGTTATAGTCACACAGAGCTCTGCTAGGTCAATACTGTGAGCTGGCCTGTTTGGGGACCACAGAGATAAAACCCTATGTGCTCTCTTTTGCCAGAGCTGAATAGAAAGGTGTCATCAATAAAAACATCTGAGTACTATTCTTCAAAACATGCTGTACTGAAAAGGAAATGACAGTGCAATTTGATGAGCTATGTGTCTGCAAACATCACTTTGGAGAACTGAAGTGGAGAAAACCTGCTCTTTATTTCCGAATACTAAAGAGTGATGCCAGAAAGAGTCAAGATAAGCTCAGTGCAACTACTCACCAAATAATATAATAAAAATATTTTATTCCATAGCATAGACTACCAACCTCTTCATTTAGGAAAGGAAAAAAAAAGCAGCAATACAAATGATGTGCCTGAAAAGTCACTTAAGGCAGAGAGTCGCAAAGACCCAGTGAATTAAACATTTCCCTGAATGTTTAAGAGTCTAAATCTTCACTCATTCTTTTGGTTACCTTTTAATGACACAATGTCTTTCCTTTAGTAGCTTTCAATTTATTTAATGTAATAAAAGCAATCACAGTGGTAACAGGCTAAAGGAATTTCTTTACAAAAAAAGCACTTTTTTGTAAGTGACTTTTGCTTCTCATATCGCACTCTATTTTTAGAGTCTCTAGGAATTTGTTTCAACTCAGGTTAGTAGATGCCACCAACAAACGAGAACGCAACATGAATAAGAAAACAGTGACAGGTCCCCACAGAAAGTACTGAGCTGTTTCAGCTACTTCTGCACCCATAAGCAGAGGTGTGAGGGCAATTCTCCTCCTTAGGCCTCTGCTGGTGTGTTCGTAGGGTAGGCAGGACTATACACAATCTGCCCTCTCCGCCCAGATGCCTGTAAATCACTGGTTCTGCATTGTTGCAAGTCCGATTACCTCTGCCATTTTAGGTGCCTCCATGTATATAAGCCAAACACAGATGTAAATGTTATAATTCAGACACCTTACGTTACCTGCAAATGTAGCAATGTAACTTGAATGTGTAAATATCAGCCTTACTTTTGCAAGAGTAAACTAGAAAATAACATTTTCTTTCAGAGATGGAAGAAGTTTTCTCTCTTTCTCTATACATATGCATACACCAGGTCTGACATACCTATTTCTTACAAGTATGACTGACTTTCCAGTCCAGCACAGGAAGCCAAGGAGGGAGTCTTCTTAGCTCCTGGGAAGGGGAGCACTTGGGCAATATGCATTTTTACTTTCTTTCCCGCTTTATTTTATTAAATTCTATCTTCCTTGATAAGGAATTTTAAAATGTCCATTTCAAGCGTTTGCTTTGATCTGCCTTCCTGGTAATTAAATTGCCTGCCTTTAAATTGCCGTCATTTAAAATAATCCTAATTAAGACAATTTCCCCAAACTTCAAATACTGGTTTTGAATTCTAGTGTGAAGAGAATGGATAATGATTCTGCATGCATTCGCTTTAACACTGTCTACTTTTCCCATACAAGGAAATCGATTTTCTCACCTGTCATGTTAACTAAGGGCACAATCCAGCATATTCTTACTTCTGCAAGTAGGTCTTAGTCACACAGCAATTCACTGGAACTAATTACAGGAAGATTTGCTTATGTGAATAAGGATAGTCTGGATCATTTGAGTAAGTGTGCAAACGTGTAAGTGCATTGAGTAAGTGTAAGCTGGTGCAAGAAGCATTTCATACTGGTTTCACACAGAGGATGTCCCATGCAAAAGAGTAACTGCAGTTCATAAGGAAAGCAGAAATTAATGTTTTTACAGATTGAGACACAAATAATGATCATGGATACACATATATCTGCAGATAATAGCTTTTGATGTGAATTGGAGTGATTTATGACCAGATGATCTGTCTGTATCTATTTCAGCTTGTGAGAGAACACAGCAGTTATGGTAAATATGAAAGGATTAGACGATGCTTGTATCTCATAAAACATATCTAAAAACACCCACCCCAAACCAGAACTTTATTTTAACCTAATACAGACATAATTGTATGCTGTGTTTTTATGACACATATAGAGTACTAAGACAGAAGAAGATTATGAGCAACTGTGACAGTCAGGAGAATACCAAAAAATACATAACCTGGAATGCTCAGCTAGTAATAGTCTGTGGAGGCTGTGAAACAAATTATATATTACTGTGTTTACCTTGGCCTTTTACATTCACATAGCAAAATGTATGTTGGAGGGTTTAATTGTGAGGTTGTCAAAAGTAAAATTACTTTTGGAAAACCAACCCATGTGATATTATGGGGGGGAACAACTGAAAAATCTTTTGTTCAAATTGAAATGCAGAAACCAGCATGTTGTTTAAGCAGGATTTTATTTTCTTCTACTCAAGTGATGAAGAGGCTTTTGTAAAGGAAGGCTTTCATCTTATACATGCAGTACTCCATCACAACATAATTACCCTAATTTGTATTCCACTATAGAAATAGGCTTTTTTTCAGCTTAAACAAATTAAGCAACAATCACTAAGTGTACATGACCAGCATTCTTTCAACTAACCTGTTATCAGCTCTGGCTATAGCTTTATCTTGATAAAATGGAAATCCTGGTTTAGTTTCCTACTCTTCCCCCCAGTCAGATTGCCCAGAGACGCACTGTGATTCATAGGATGGAGCAAGGGACAGAATGTCCAGAGATTACTTCCTACAGCCTCACTAAATCATTATGTGATCTGGATCAAATCCTGACTGCCTTTGGGCCTCTGTGTAGGAAGGAGCCCAAATGCACATTTAATTCTGACTGTGTGAATTATGTGGCCTCTCTTTGAAGGTCTTTTAAAGAGTGGCATATGCTCTCTGCTGAATAGGGCTCTTCTGCTGCTCTTTTCCCCGGCTATGGTTGATACTATACGTCTTCAAGAATGACAGGACAAGCTCTACCCCAATCTGTATTTATATTATTTGTCCTTTAGCTGTGTAACTATGAATATCCCTGCTATTTGTAAACATTCTTCTGCTTATTAATCAAACTCTGATTCATTGGGTCATTACTAGTGAGGCTTTGTCTTCATCACCTTCTTCTCAGTCCCTGCAAGTATGATCCTATGGGGAGATAATGGACACTCCAAAATGCTGTAAAGGAGCTGAGGCCAGGGCACCAACTACCTCAGTACCAGCAGTGGGGAGATGGCTTCTGACTCCACTGTAGCACCACTGCTGGACAGAGAATGGCCAGAAGCAGCGGAAGGGACTGCTTTGAAAGGGGTTTGAAAGACCAGCAGTATCACAGCAAACCCAGGGTCTGTTTGTCATCACTGCTGGGTCTGGATGAGATGAAGTGTAACTGGTCACCACTCTCCAAGGTGCAGCTGCTAAAACAGTGTCTGACTCAACAAGGACTTTCTAAGAACCCACCATGGCAACCAAAGATAAGAAATGGGTAGAGGCAACAAAGTCGCCCTAGAGCTATGGTAGGAGGATGAGATGAGGTAACCTGTCTGCTCAGGAGGAAATACTGACCAGAATTTGAATGTTTTCCTGGGGAATAAAAAAAGATGCTGCCTTCAGATCTTTCTTCAGCCTTAAGAGAGATTGATCCATCATCCAGAAATCTTTCCAAAGCTCTCATCATGAATGAGGTGAATGGAAAGAGAATGCATCTATCTTCAAAAATATTAGAAACCATTTGTGCTCCTTCTGAATTGCTGGAGAGACAGCATTCACCAGGTAGGCATTTTTGCTGGGTAGCATTTTATCAGCACATTTGTTGTGATCTCCTCTGGCACAGCTGAGATCAGCTGTCAGAAACAGAAACTAGTAGTGGCGGCTGAGGAAAGGCACCTTCCCCAGACCTCTCTCACCTCTCTCTCTTTCCCAGACTTCTCTTGCAGGACTTCCCTCTCTTCTACAATTCCCACAGCCTTTCAGAGAAGAATAATCATGAGGTTGGTCCATGATGGGAGGTGAGCTGAAGGCAACCTTCACTGCTAGGGCACAATCCCAGCATGACTGAGAAATGCAAACATAGCAAGGATCACAATAGCAATAGGTCCCACCAGCAGTTCAGCAATCTTCAGACAGAAACAACATCACAAATCAGGTTTGTGATTTATTCAGAAAATACAAACCATTCAGGAGCATCAAGGAATAGGACTGGGCATGTAAACATCTATGATGAAGCTCGGATTGGCAAATGGGCTGAAATGGTGCTCTATAGTGAGTCTGGTTAGGGAAGTTAGGGCTTATGGGTGCACTCAAGGCCCAGCACAACCTTCCCTCCCTCATGATGTGACCTTGAGCCTCACAACACCCTAGGTTTTGTGAGGTCTTGCTGTGAAAAGTTCTGACTTTGGCCAGTTAATCTGGTTCTCTGAAATACTCTTCAGTTCTGTAGCCTGGCCAGCTACAGAGGTATTGAAATCTCTCCCAAACTGGTTTATGGTCTGTCCAAAATTTACTTGGTACTTGGTTGTCCCTGAATTGTGAATGCTGGAGGAGCAATCTGTTGGCAATGGATGGGTTTTGGATGACAAGGCTTTGGGAAGGGAGACGTGAAAAATGGGGTAAATCTTCAGTGATTATGTGATCCAGGAGCCAAATGTGGCCTCAACACAGGTAAGGCAGTGTTCTGGGTTTGGCTAGGTCAGGGTTAACTTTTTCACAAGAAGCTGGTAGGGGCCATAGCCAAGACAGTCAGCAGAACCAGCCAATGGGGTATTCAATATCACACAGACGCCATGCCTGCTAAGTAAGGGGAGGGCTGGCCAAGACAAACCAGAGTGTACGCAGGATCAGGATACCTGGTCAGGCCATCACAGTCAGCATAGCATTTTGTATGACTTTGTTTATTTATCTAGTAACACTGTCTTTAATCAGTGCTATTGTTGCTACTGTCCTTTCTTCTACCTTTGGGCTGTTCTATTAAACTCTCCTATCTCAAGACACAGGATTTCACCTTTTTCTCCTCATTTTCTGCCCCTCCCACCAGCAGGTGGGGTGGCCATGTGTGAGTGGCTGTGTGGAGCAGTTACAGGATGGGTCTAAACCACGCTAGGCAGTCGCACAGCAGCCCAGTGAGATGGTGACAGCAACAGGTGCCATTTACAGTTGAGTCATTATCCAGCAGAGACAATGTCATCAGTTAGGGCTGAGGTAAATCCAGAAAACTGCAACAAAAATTTAGCAATAGGGAGCTCAGATCAGGCTTGATGATCCAGATCTGAGCTGAAATGGGGCCCACAGGCTGATGGTATGGGTACAATGAGGCTGTCCAGGACAGTTAGGGCCGCGGAGTCCAACCACAGCCTTCCTCAGTCACCTCTCTGGATCATGGATTGAATGGATATCCCTCAGAGACAGTAAAGAGAAAGCACAAGCAGTGGTGGTGCTCTTACTTCAGAGTTTAACATGTTATTTGTGCTCAGAAGCTCTGAAACCCAAGCCTCAAAAGCTGGTCTTTGTTAACTCTGCTACTTTTTGAACCAGCAAAATCCAGCACTTTCTAGCACCATATGGTGAATGCATTATCTTCCCTTGTCATCACTGGATCCAAGGAAGAATATGAAATCATGGGCATGGAGAAATTGATATCAGAACAAAGCTGTAAAGACTTACAGGGCTTAAATGGCCTTCACAGGCAAGTGAGGACCAGCCAGGAGTATACCCATGGTTGATATGAGGATTATCACATACAAAAGATACTTATCATTCTCAGGAAAATGGGATAGAATAATCCACACAACTGAGTCCCCTTTGTGTCAGACAGTTGTGACTAAATGAATGTGCTGCTTGACCCTGAGATTCAGCCTTCTTGAAACTCCTTTCATAAGTTTGAAATTCCCAGTGTTTCCAACAGAAACTAGGAGATGGGTAAGAGTATAAATCTTTGCTGCTACAACAAGACAAGATGTGACCCACTAGAGACTGTTTCTATTGCCAGTTCTGGGTGCCACCATTTGGAATAGATTTGAGTAAACACTTTCTCTCAGGCCTGTTCCCTTTTTCTTCCCTCAGTGTTTCATTTCCACCTCTGTACTCAGGGGGATGCTTGGTCTATGGACCCAAGAAGAAACCTTCTTTTTCTCTTGATCAAACTGACTTGTCTCTCCTCTCTGCTCCAAGTTTTCATGCCATGGCTGGAATCCAAATGATTTAGCCCTGCTGAACTTATTAACACTTTTAAGGAACTCCATCATCTCCTTTAGCTTGTCCATGTCCAGGAGTACCAAATTCTAAATGAAATCTTAAATTTAAATATACCATTCTGTTTACTAAGCAGTGAACCTTCAGGTATTATATACTACAGTAGGAATTCACCAAGACTCTGTAAGGGTTTCACATTCCAGACAGCCATTGTGCAAATCTTTGTTAGTCTCAACAAGAAGTGTTTTTTTTTAATCAAAGGAATTACAATTTTTTTTTAATCTTTAGGGTTACTCTTAATGCCTTAGAAAGGATACAAAGCTATTTAATACTGTATTCACATTACAAGCAGGCAGTAAATTTAAAACTACTAGTCAAGCCCATTGTCACTCCATGTGAGCAATCCCACAGAGAAGAGGTTTAGCAAAATTTTTGTCCATGTATTGGAGTACTTTAATGCATTTTAGGCATGGCAAGTGCTCTAGGCCTCCCTGATTTTAGAATTCACATCCCTGGTTCCTGGACAGATGACCCTCCAGTTGACTATACAGTACCTCTGGAGGCATCACACAGGTGCTGAGCAGCAATCCCAGAGACTGTGCAACTGGGTTAACTCCTCCTTGGTCCTGCAAGTGTGATAACTCCTGGAGTTCATCAGCAAGGCTCCAAGCTAAAGTTAATTTATGTGCACTGGGGTGAACAACAGTGTGAATTTATATTTGCTTAGACCCGTGGAGCCATCATGATTACCCAGTTCTGTAACACTCTTGTAGCCAGGGCTCTGGGGGAGGAATGAAGACCTTTACATCCGTGCAGTATGAGTTCTTCCCAGACCACGAGTCTCTTTCAGTGTTTCTTTATGGTTGTAGTTACCTTCAGGCTCCACTGGAATGCGTTTTTAGGTTCTTTTTGCACTTTCTCTGTGAATTTCACATTCTCATCCTTTTCCTCTCTGAAGAATTCTCTCCAGTTGTCTGGATCTCTGCCACTTTGATGTAGTCCTGTAGAATCTTTTAGTCTATGAACTCACAGGAAAAGCACAATTCCCACAGAAACATCACTTCATGGTGTCAAAGCAGTTGTGATTCCTGTGCTAATCTCGTAAGAAATTTCATTAAGCACTATCACTTCATCACATCCAAGTGTGATGCCTTCCTGAAATGTGCACGTGCCCTGCTTGGTAACTACTGCCATTTAAGGCTGTGTCTCAGGAGCTGTTTCAAAAGCTCTGCAAGTAGCTATGTTTTCAAGCCTTTACCTGCTCTCCTTACCAGAGTCTGTGTAGACTCCAGCTAGCTCTGAGGCAGTTGGTGCTTAACTCCTAGCTTCTGCATCACACTTCTGTCAACAGGCTTTTAACAACCTGAGGATGTGAAAAAATCAGACTAAAGGAAACCAGACATGGTCCTCATGAGGAAGGGACTCTCATTCTGCTAACATGGGAGTTTTCCCAGTCAGACCTGCATCACCCTGAGCAGCTTTGTGTTGGGGTGCCAGTACCTCAGTAAGTTCTAATGGTCCTGAAGAGCCTTATATGGGGCCTCCACCCACATCTTCTGTCCATGGCTTGGAACGTAACATTTAAGCTTGGGCCTGAGCCTTCAGCCTTGCTTTACACTATATTGTAGGAGGTGTGTTTGTATCCAGTCCTGCCTCTATTCCTATCTCCTGGCAGGACCTTGGTCTACTGTCACAGCTTTGTCTCCAGCCCTGACTCTTGATGGTCCCCCTGACAAAAGTCCTCGGACAGACCTATATCTGAGTCATCACCTTTTCTTCAATGTTCTAAGACTGTCAGTGCGCATTGATTACAGCACCCAGGTCCACATTGTTTGCATCTTGCAGGATTGTGGCCAGGTGGAAAGGGCTCCCTGATCACCCAAGGCTCCTCTGTAGTGACTTGGGGTGGTTCAGGCTGCCCCCAAAGAATCTTAGGGACTGGCTGGTGAAGGTGGGAGGGTTGGGCTGATCAAAACTAGGGAGCTGGGATGAGGTTGAAGCTGTCAGTGAGGCTGGGCAAGGGTGGGCCCTGAACAGGTCCTTATCTGGGAGCAGGGCTGAGGGGATGAAAACAGGGGTTCCTAGAGCAGTCTTTGAGGGTGGGAGAGGAACTAAATCACCTCTGAGGTCATATTGTGGTGGGTGAAGGCACATACCTTGTCTGAGGAAATTCCAAAGGTTGGAGGGGTATCAAGTCACCCTGGAGGTCAGATGGGGAAGGAAATCCAGCCTCCCTGGCAGAGCCTGTGTGGCTCGGCAAGGGCAAAATCAAGGTATTTCAGACTAGGCACTCTTAGGAAGGGAATACAGGCACCCACAAGGCCAGAGGTTCAGGATGTCTTTGACCAGCATAGGAAGCTGGGGAGAGGAATTGCTCCACGCCAGGGAGCACTGATGGCTGGTGGTCAGCAGTGGCACCCATGAGAAGCCAACAGGGACATGGGGATTTCAAGCCCTCACTGAGCAGCCCCAACAGGTGGGGTGATCCAGGCTGTCCCAAAGCAGTCTTAAAGGCTATGTGGTTGTCCCTTGGAGCCAAGGGAACCATAGTGTCCCAGGGCAAGCCAACCTAGCATGGGGATTAAGGTAGCCTTGAAGCTGGGTAGAGGATGAGGTTAAACACACCTAAGAATGGTTCAGGGTTGCTTGGATTGCCCCTGAAGTGCTCTTGAGGCCAGGAAGATTCAAGACTTTTCTGAGGAGATTCAATGGTTAGCAAAGTTGAAGCATGCTGACTGGGAGGTTCATGTTCCTGGAGAGGCCTGGAGGTTCGTGTGCCTAGAGAGGCGCGCACATTACGGTCACCTCTGAGGAGCTTTAGTGGGAAAAGAGTGTTCCTGCCAACCTCAAGGACCCCAACATGCCCCAAAGACTGGGCAGCTGCATGTGGGGTGGAAATTGAAGAAATCCCAGAGGAGTAGAGGGCTGGTAGCTTGGACTCCATCGGACTTCACAGTGTCTGTGGCAGGGCTTCAGGGCTTCTCTGGGGTGCCTGGCAACCCACTGGCCTTCAATTCTTGACTCTCTTAGGTGAATCTGGCATGAAGGATCTTTCCTCACAGACAAAATTTTTTTCTGTAGGTACTTAGCAGAGACATGTGGAGATACTGACTTGGCTGACTTTAAGGCATAATTTGTGCCTCTCACAGTGTGTTGATCAGAATGCTGATAGAAGCAAAGGCTGTTTACAGAATATAGAACAGATAGTTCAAAGATTTTTCCTAGCTTTGAGTTCTCCAGTCACAGGCTTTTGTGCTTAATGCATTTCATAGTCTATAAACATGATACAATATATTCTTTATTAGATAAAGGTGGAAGGATTACAATTTTTCCAGTTTTCATATGACTCCTGTCCAAGACTGGAGTTACATTAGAAGAAGGTAAATTTCTGCTGTAAAGAGTTTGAGGAAACAGTAAAAATTGAAGGCTACAGTTCCCCAGGATCCCTTCAAAATAATGAGATATTAAGTTGCCCAGTATTCCAGTCTTTTATAAACTTTGTGCATATTAATAGTCTTGTTAACTGAGACAGGAGTGTATATTGAGAGTTATGGCATTACAATTGTGGAACTAGGGGCTTCATTTTAATCCAAACTCATATATCCTTCAATTATTAAAGATAGTTTATTTTTGATTATTGGTTTTTTTATATCTACAGTTTCTGTAGTAATGGTGATGATATCCTCTCTTTGTGTTTTGAAATGTTCAGTAGTAATTCTGTATAATCTTGATCCATTAGATACTTTCCTTTTCTTACAGAAACAAAATTGTGTGTTTCAATACAGATAAGGCAATACCACTGCTAGTAAGATCTGTAAATTCAAATCGAATCACACTAAAACCAGAAAACTTTGTGTGTAAATGGAAGAAGATTAGTGTTCTAAAGGCCTTTTATCCCCAGTCGCTTCCATATGTAAGGATCCTTAGCTTTACTTAGAAACAGACTCGCATTAGGCCGTTTCTTACTGTATCAAGGTTTTTATGCACCCAGCTGGCTGTGAAGTTTCTCTTTGCTGCAGTGTCTCTGTGTAATCTCAGCCAGTTTCCCTTTGCAGCTGTGGGGGGCCTCCTTTGATGTGCTTCTGTAGGTGGCGGCCGATCCCTCAACCAGGGCCTGCAAACAGAATCTCTTGTATAGAGGTAAAGAAAACACCCTGGTGACGCCATGTGATTGTTTGTTTTATGCATGAAGGAGGAACTGACGTCAAGTGCCTCAGGATATTGTTCTAATGCAATAACATGATGTTGTGGTGTGTATCTCTGTGAATCTAATGTTTCTAACGCAAAGCCTGTGGTGAAGGACCATGCAGTCTGTATCTCCTTTCTCCTCCTGGTCTATTTTACTTTCAAGACTCTCCACACATACAGAAAAAGAATATCTGTGGTGTCTGCTTGTGACTATTAATTACAAACACAGTGATCTCCTGTAGACATATTAAGAACATTTTTCTGCACTGTTCCCACGTATGTAGTTGTAGGCACTGTTAATACAGCAGAGCAAATGCATAAACATGCAACAGAGGTGACCTACTGGTGATTTTATTTTTGCTACTCACTTGGGAGGAAAGATAGAGAAGTAATTTCATGTACTTTCAGCATACAGCAGAGCTGAGCCCAGAATTCTCCCTTCTGTCACAGATGTCACCTCTTTTTACTTTGAAGATAAGTAGTGATACAAGAATCTAAACAAGTGATGTCTAAACCAATACAACTGGACCAAAATGTTTAATATTGTGCATGCAAATAGGAATTTGTATTCCACTGAGGGGCCCGTGCAGCTGGAGTCCTATGAAAACACACATATTTGGGAGGAACTCAGTTGCCTAGCAGTTTTTTCCGTCTTCCTGTGCCTCCCTGCAGCATGGGAATACACCAGTTGCTTTGGGAAATCCTGCATCTCACTATAGGATATGAATGTACTCGGAACCCAAGAAAATTTAGAATGATGGAACGGTTTGGTTTGGAAGGGATCTTTAAAGGCCATCTAGTCCAATACCCCTGCAATGGGTAGGGACATCTCCAACTAGATCGGAGCCGAGCCCCGACCAACCTAACCTTGAATGTTTCCAGAGATGGGGCATCTACCAACTCTCCATGCAGCACGTTCCAGTGTTTCATGGCTCTTACGACAAAAAAAGTCTTTCTTATACCTAGTTTGAATTTACCTTCTTTTAGTTTAAAACCATTACTCCTTGCCCTATTTCTACGGGCCCTATGTCTGTCCCTATCTGTCATGTAAAGCCCCCTTTAAGTACTGAAAGGCTATAATAATGTATCTTTTCTTCTCCAGGCTGAACAACAACTCTCTCATCTTCTTTTTGTAGTAGAGGTGTTCCATTCTTCTGACTATTTTGTGGCCCTCCTCTGGACCCACTCCAAAAGGTTCAGATCTTTCTTGTGATGAGGACTTCAGAGCTGGCACTGTAGCCTAGGTGAGGTCTCACCAGAGAGGAGTAGAACAGCAGAATCATCTCTCTTGACCTGCTGGCCATGCTTCTTTAGAGGCAACCCAGGATATGGTCGGCCTTCTGGGCTGAGAGCACACATTGCTTCCTCATGTCTTGCTTTTCATCCATGAGTACCTCTAAATCCTCTGTTGCAGGGCTGCTGTCAATCCCTTCATCACCCAGCTTGTATTGGTGCTGGGGATCGCCCAAACCATGTGCTGAAACTTTCAGCAGATTATAGAATCATGTAACAGTTGGGGTAGGAAGAGACCTTTCAAGGTAACCTAGTCCAAGCCTCTACAATAATCAGGGACTTCTTTAACTCGATCTGGTTGCTCAGAGCCATGTCTACATTGACCTTGAGTATTTCCAGGATGGAGTACCTACTACCTCCCTGGGCAACCTGTTGCAGCTGGAGCTGGTCCAGAGGAAGGCCACAAAAGCAATCAGAGGACTAGGACATATCTCCTAAGAAGAAGGGCTGAGTGAGTTGGGGTTGTTCATCCTGGAGAAGGCTCTGGAGAGACCTTATTGTGGCCTTTCAGTATATAATGAGGGCATATGAGAAAGATAGGGACTGTCCACTTGCTGGGCATGTTGCAAAATAACAAGGGGTAATGGTCTTAAACTGAAAGAGGGTAGACCTAGACTAGATGTACAGGTGATCCAAGTGCTGAGCCATTTGGATCCCCACAAGTCTATGGGACCAGATGGGATCCATCCTAGGGTAACAAGAGAACTAGCAGATGAGCTCACCAAGCCACTCTCCATCATTTTTCAACAGTCCTGGCTCACTAGAGAGGTCCCAGATGACTGGAAGCTGGCCAATGTGATGCCCATCCACAAGAAGGGCCAGAAGGAGGAACCAGGGAATTACAGACCTGTCAGCCTGACCTCAGTGCTAGGAAAGACTATGAAACAGGTCATCTTGAGTGCAATCACTTTGCAGTTACAGGATGGCCAAGGTATCAAGCCCAGCCAGCATGGATTTAGGAAGGGCAGGTCCTGCCTGACCAACCTGATCTCCTTCTATGATCAGGTGACTGCCTGGTGGATGTGGGGAAGGCTGTGGATGTAGTCTACCTGGACTTCAGTAAGGCCATTAACACCATCTCCCATAGCAAACTCCTGGCCAAGCTGTCAGCCCATGGCTTGGAGAGGTGCATTTTGCACTGGGTTAGGAAGTGGCTGGAGGGCTGAGCCCAGAGAGTGGTGGTGAATGGTGCCACATCCAGCTGGCGGCCAGTCACTAGTGGTGTCCCCCAGGGATCAGTGGTGGGCCCCATTCTGTTCAATATCTTTATTGATGATCTAGATGGGGGGATTGAATCCATCATCAGTAAATTTGCAGACTACACCAATTGATCTATTAGAGGGTAGGAGAGCTCTGCAGAGGGACCTTGACAGGCTGGACAGATGGGCAGAGTCCAACGGCATGAGATTTAACACATCCAAGTGCTGGGTTCTGCGCTTTGGCCACAATGATCCCATGCAGTGCTACAGGCTGGGGTCACAGTGGCTGGAGAGCCGCCATGCAGAGCGGGACCTGGGGGTACTGGTTGACAGTAGGCTGAACATGAGCCTGCAGTGTGCCCAGGTGGCCAAGAAGGCCAATGGTATCCTGGCCTGTATCAGGAATAGTGTGTCCAGCAGGAGCAGGGAGGTCATTCTGCCACTGTACTCAGCACTGGTTAGGCCACATCTTGTGTACCGTGTCCAGTTCAGTGCCCCTTAGTTTAGGAAAGATGTTGACTTGCTGGAACAAGTCCAGAGAAGGGCAACAAAGCTGGTGAGGGGTTTGGAGCACAAGCCCTATGAGGAGAGACTGAGGAAGCTGCGGTTGCTTAGCCTGGAGAAGAGGAGGCTCAGGGGAGACCTTATTGCTGTCTACAACTACCTGAAGGGAGGCTGTAGCCAGGTGGGGATTGGTCTCTTCTCCTGAGTGGCCAGCACCAGAACAAGAGGACACAGTCTCAAGCTGCACCAGGGGAGGTATAGGCTGGATGTTAGGAAGAAGTTCTTCATAGAAAGAGTGATTGGCCATTGGAATGGGCTGCCCAGGGAAGTGGTGGAGTCACCATCACCGGAATTGTTTAAAATCAGACTGGATGGGGGACTTAGTGCCATGGTCTAATCGATTAGTTAGGGCTGCATGACTGGTTGGACTTGATGATCTTGGAGGTCCCTTACAACCTGGTTGATTCTGTGAAATTTCTACAATGAGGGTGCTGAAACAGTGGCAGAGATTGCCTAGAGAGCAACACCTCTGCTATGAAAAGAGGCTGAGAGAGTTGGGGTGGTTCAGCCAGGAGGAGGTTCCAGAGAGACATTTCAGCCTTCCAGTACTTAAAGGGGGCTTTATATGGCGGATGGGGACTGATGTAGAGCCTGTAGTAATAGGACAAGGAGCGACGGTTTTAAACTAAAAGAAGGCAGACATTTTTATCATAAGAGTGGTCAAACACTGGAATGTGTTGTACAGAGAGAAGGTAGATGCCCCATTTCTGGAAACAAAGTCTGGTTGGTCGGGGCTCTGAGTAACATGATCTACTCATTGTAGGGAGTAGGACTGGATGACCTTTAAATGTCTTTTCCAATGAATTCATTCCCTGAGACCTATAGAAGCAACTCCCGATGCATGTACCAGTGCATGCATCGAAGGCATCCATTTAGAGGCGCACACAAATGCAGCTGTCTGCCGGGGGCACCTCTGGAAGCACGCACAACCTAGCTGCAGGCGGCCGGAGGCAAGCCCCAACGCCAGGCCCGGGGCATACTTCTAGCGACGCGTACAGCCGCTCCCTGGCGCCCAGAAGCGCGCAGCCCGCTACACACCACCCGAGGGAGAAACCGAAGCCCGTCTAGCCGCCAGATAGCCCCCACGGGCCACCAGCTGCCAGGGCACGTGAGCACAAGCCGACAACACCCGCACAGCACACCACACCACACCACGCCCCGCCCGCCGGCGCGCAGCCGCGCTTGCTCTCTCGCGCCCGCGGCGGCTACTCGGATTGGCTGCGGGCGGCCCGGCCCTCTGCCGCCGCGGGTGAAAGGGCGGCCGGGGGCGCTGGTGAAAAGGTGGTTGGGGCCGCGGCGGCAGGCATGGCGGCGACATTTGGTTGTTGGGCTGCGAGAGGCCGGCGAGGGCTCCGGACGCTACTGAGGGTGAGTCGTGTTGAATGGCGGGCCAGACCGACAAGAAGGGCTTGGAATCTGGTTTCATCTCCGTTTCCTGCGCGGTGCCTGGAGGGCCGCTCTCTGGAGCGACTGAGGGTGACACTGTGCAAATAAGTCGGGGCGGGTCCCCCACCTCCGTGAGGGGCTGCAGATGAGGTCGCTGGTGTGTGCTGTCCCCCATGCATGGGGCCAGGAGGAGTGTCGTCTCTCTTGGGGAGGGCTGCGGAGGCGGGCTGTCTCTATTTGAGTGGCTGCGGCTGTCGGGGGATGTCCATGTTCTTGTCCCCTTCTGGGTGAGAGGCCGCAGGGGAGCCTATGCGTGCGGATGTGTTCATGTGGCAGTTTGGCAGGTGGACGGGCAGGGAGTCTTGCCCCTAAGGCTCTTTGGGGCCGAAGCTGGCGTGGTCGCCCTGTATAGGTGCCTGGGATAGGCGGTGGGGAGCCGGCAGTCAAGCCACCGTTCCCCCAGCGGACAGGCAGCGTGGCAGCGTGCCGTGCCTGGGGATGCTGTCTGAAAGGCGGTACTTGTGGTGAGACAGTGAAAGCTGGGTCCTGGGTTCGGTTGCTGGGGTCTGGCAGTATCTGTTCCTTGATGTATCCTATCGGTGTGTTGTTTAAGAGTGTTTTGTTCTTTGTGTTTTCTTTTAACTTTAACCCTCACCACCAGCAGAAAATTATGTGCTGCTCTCTTTTTGCTTCCATTTTCTCCCCCTGTTAAGCAGGAGCCTATCAAAACTCTGGAGTGCATTTGTTTTTTTTTAGTATTTCTAGTAGTAAAATGTTATCTCATTGTCTTTTCCCAACTCCCTGTTTGCCCTGTTTTACCTGTGGGTCTTTCAGCTATCACTTAAAACTTCATTGTGTCTTTATATATATTGACTCATGAAAAAAACAATGAACTTGTTGCAGAGCTATAGTAATGTTTTTGGTGAAGACTTTAAACTTCTGTCAAGCATTGTTCCTTAGATTATGGAGTAATTCCACTGAGGCAGTTGCTATGTTTTCTTATCTATTGCTTTTAGAGGCTGTGTTAAGGAAAAAACCCAGTATTGGCATGTGGTGGTCTTTAACAGTTGAATAACACTGAAACTAGTTTGTATATGGGAAGTGCTTACAGTAGAATTCCCATTAGGAGAGGAAGTCATGGTAACCAATCTATGCAGATGAGTGCAGCTCTGAACTTCTGGAATTAAGTGATCGTAGTATGTAAACTACAGATTTTAGTACTGATAGCACTCTTAAAGCATATCACAGGTAAGAGCTTTCTGGTGGTTACCTTGTTTGGAGTAGCAGCATTACAGGAGCTGTTTAAGCTCCAGCTCTGAGAAACTGTTCCAGCTTTTTGCAGCTGCTAGTTCTTGATCTCAAGGTGTTTCTTTTGAGCTCCTGTCTCACTCCAACTGATGTCAGCACTGCTGCTTGAATATCTCAGTGGATAAGCTGGACTGAAATCTGGCTGAGAACACACTTTTTTCCACTCCTTGTGAGTATCTTTTCAGCTGGGTGTATTCCCTGGTCTGTTTCGCTAGGATTCTACAAGCCCGTGGGGCTGGCACAAAGGAGAAAATACTTGGGTGTATGAATGATTCAAATGCTAAAAAATAGCCTTAGGTGGATGAGTATTTCCTTATTTGTAGTTTCTGTGCTATGTTGGCAAGTGTGAAGTGAATTTTCTCTTACTTCTCTTGGAATTACCAGAGATTCTCTAACTTGGTAAGAGTGGAGTAACTGCTAGGTGTAGTGCAGCATATCTTGTGGAACCTCGTACTACATCTTTTCAGTTGGCTTCAGAAGGATCTGCTTACAGTTTCAAGTGCTTGGCTGCTCAGCATTCGTCGAGAGTACAAAGCAGGGCAAGTGTTTTGTTAGAGAGAAAACAATACACAAGCATGGTGTTTGTTTTCCTGTGTACAAGATTTATACAACCTTGTATTAAGTTACTCTTTGTCTTTTAGAAGACTTGCAGACACATGGAGTTGTCTTTATAATTGCTCAATCAATAGAGGCCCATAAACAAGGCATTAAGATGTCAAGTGAATTGAAATAGATTTGTGAACAGTTGTGTCATCAGAATGTAGGAAAAAAGTTTACATTGTGTTTAATTACTGAGGAATATTTATGGCTAATGGGAAAAATGCTACACCATGTGGTACCTCTGAAAGTGTACGGGCAAAATCTTTATCAGGTTTTCTATGAGAAGACAGAAGGAAGAGGTAGAATTTATGGAGAGTGAAAATACATGTTACTCATGGGTGTTGCTTACTGTATCTTCTTGTAATATACATTTCTTCCTATATTATACTTGTTAAAGCAAATAGTGATACTTTTCCTGCCTGAGATCTAGAACTCTGCATCTCCATTTCAATAGTGAGACCTTTTGCTCCCCGTAAAGCTCAGTGACAATAAGTTATTTTCAAGATAACCAGTATGAAAGAAAAGTGTCCTTCCTTGCTGAGGGATATGTAAGCTGTCTATAAATAAGTTAATTTTCTGTTTTTCTGTGTCCTTAAATCCCCTGAAGGTGTTTCATGGTGTTGCAGTGGAGGGCAGGTTCTCTGCTATGACTCAAAACATCCATGTATGATGAGTTGTACTGTTTTACAAATTACTGTGTAGGTTGATTTATATGAATTTATTTTATAACTGAAAGCAGATAGTAAATTTCCCCCTTATAGCCCTTCCTTCCAATCTCTGTGGCATATCTTTTCTGGCTTCTCATGTGCATTCAAAACTAGTGTTGTATAGAAGGTGTTTACAAGAAAATTCAGAAGCTTTTCCTCCCTTGCTCCTGTCACCCTTCCCCTTCAGCTAACTGCAAGTATTTAGATTAGCCTGACTGACCTTAACAAGCAGTTCCTTCAATGATAATATTAACTTAGTGGAGACTTTTTTGGGTGTCCTGTATGATCATCTTCAGACTATTTGTGGTCCTAGAAGCACTTCTGTTCAGTCCTTCTCTTAAACATTATCTGATCAACTGCATGTACTCTGGAGCAGGAAGGTATACTCTGCTGCTTCTGCTGTAGCTATCCTTTCTTCTCTGACAGGATCGCAATCACAATACAGTCACTCAGGTTGTAAAAATCCTGCTGTAACCCTGGGATAATGACCAGCTGGTAGGTGTGGTTTTCAGTTGTCAGAGTTATATTCTTAACTGTACCTTTCCTCTATAGTTCCTGAAACAGCTTGTACTATCATATCCTCCAATGAATAATAATATACCCCTGTGAGAAAGGTCTAGTGGTTTTGATTCTAACATTGCAAATAATCTACATTTCAGGTTTTATTTTATATTTGGAGGATGAGGTGAAAAAATCAAAGTAGGAAAACAATGTACCAAACAAAACTCAATGTGAGAGAACCCAGCATATGTGTAAGAGGTTAGGCTCAGTGTGTAACAAATGTGCTCTATTAACCCCTCTCTCTTCCCAAAGGGGAGGGAAAAAGAGAGACTTATGAATTGGAAAAGAAAACTAAATAATGATAAAATACATACGCATAAATACAGACCAAATACTGAACTCGGACCACTGTTGGCAAATAGTAGGGCTGTGTTTCCACTGCTGGGGAAGTTGATGGGCCCATTCAGGAGAGGAATGGAATCTGTTCTCCCTCAATCATTTTTTCAAATGATTTAGTAATTTCCTTAGTCATGGTGGGTAAGCATGCCTTTAGGGGACCAGAGATAACTGTCTTCATGCTGTTGTACTGTGTGATTTTAAGTGACCCACTTGCTCCATGTGGGATTGGTGGTGTGATAAGTGGAAGGAACCTTACCCTTAAACATCCATTCTGGTACTGGTAATTGTGGTGCCAGGAGAAGCTGTGCTTCAGTACTAATCACTTCTGAAGCATCTCTAACTCCTTCATATGCTGCTAATATACATATATATATTTTTTGTAGGAGTATTTAGCTGTCCACAAAGCCTTGACTAAAATCCTAAGGGTCAACTGCAAGTGTTAGCTGATTCTATTAATTATTGCCAGCTGTGGTGTTGAGTCAAGCCCAAGACAGGAGACGGCTTCAGGGACTTGTAGATGGGATTGAAGGTAGAATGGATGGAATCCTCCTTGGATGCTGGCCACTGAAGAAGAGGAAGAAAGCTTGACCCTCATGATCCATTTGCTTTATACTGAGTATGATGCATTCAGTATGGAATACCTTGCTGGTCAGTGTATGGTCACCTGAACTTCTTAATCCTCCCTGCAGGTGTGGCCTTTTAGATTCAACAGTCACCTTGGTCTGCACACCAATCCTTGGTGCTAACTATAAGCACTGAGCTTTATCACTGCTAGAAGCAGACATTGTGTGCAAAAACATGCTGTTAACTTCAAAAAGTGCAGTTAGAGATTGATCTGAATAGTAATATCACTGAACAAAATTACTTCTGTTTGAACTCAAACCAGGATAACTTGAAACAGGGTAGAACAGTTGTTCTCCACTGACTCTGTGGTTCCATAATAATATCTGAATTTTTCTAGACTAATTGTTTAGGCTACCTGTGACTGCCTATGGTATGTTTGTCACTAGTGATTGGTATCTAAATGGTTTGTGAAGCTGTGGAAGTCTTCTGTGTATGAAGCAAAGTCTGTTCTACTTCTGCTCTCTGTATGGGCCCAGTCCATTGCCTGCTTTATTACCAACAGGTTGCTAGCGACGAAAGCATCTCCCCCTCCACAGTGTGTACAGATGCTTACATATGTGCATTTTGGGGAACATGGTAGATTGTCTCGAAACAAGAAGGAAAGATGATATAGTAGAGAATTTTATTGAACTAATGACTTAATATCTAGAGCTGAGTTGGTTACTGTCGGATGAGTACTTGAGGGAGGGTGGGTCTCTTACAAATTTTCATCCACTTGGTGGGGGAATGGAAGGATATGGAAGTGTTTCCTCAAGATGTCAGTATATGAACTGTTTTTGTTTTACTGGAGTACTATAGCAGGAGAAAAATGTTTAACTCCCTCTTTCTTCTGTAGTGTGAAACACTCTGCTCGAGATGGTGCGTTATAACATCACACAAACTGTACTCATCTACGTATGATCCAAATGAAAAGGTAAGCAGTACGGTGCTCATTCTCTTTTTAATATTTCACTGTCACTGAAATTTAGCTTTTAAAACTATCCTCTCTCCTATGCTGCTGCTAACAATTGTAGTTCTCCTGGTATAACCAGGATACAGCCCCAGCATGCTTTTCTTCCTTAGACAAAAAAGAACTTGCTTTTGCAGTATACTCAGTGTATTTGTCAAGGTTGTATACTACTGCAAGTGCCTAACTTAAAAGGTTGGCTTGAGTGATTGTTAGCTTTGGAGAATTACATACTGGCCTGAACATGTAATTATGAAACAACTGTGGTGTGGGAGGTATAAGCCTCTTAAAACATCTGGAAATTAGACTAGCCAAAAGCTTTTTGTAGAAACAAAAGTATGTAATATTGGCAGCAGGATTGCTAGATTATCTGACATAGGAGTTAAGAACTTGAAATGGGCCTTTTAAGGCCTGCAGGGAATAGTAAAGTCTCATCCTGGGACTTGTGCAGTAGCAATCTCAATTTATAGTTATGTGCCAAGAAAAGCTTTTTCTTGGTGTGGACTCTGAAGTAATACACTAGAAAAATAACGTGATTGAAGGCATGCTATTATTGAAGGGTAGGTGTACTGACAATTTGTGACTGATATGCTTGCCTACATACCAGTGTAGAAGTAATTAACCAGGAGTGAAACAGTATTGGAAAATGGGGGAAAACTAGTATGTACCTATAACTGACCTGAAGTCCTCTGAAGAAATCTGCCCTTGCTTAGTAGAGGTCCCTTTCCTTTCCTGAAAGCATAATAATGTTTAGACAGTGTAACTGAGTATTTAGTTTCTCTTGCCAACCAGTGGCTACTACAGAGCTTAAGTTCTTCTGCTTTTTCCATTCACTGGCCCTTCCACTGTCATTACAAAGACAAGACTTCTGTATGAGACTTTTTAGAGCTAATTAGTGGAGATGACATAAAGAAATGCTACATGGTTACTTCAGCAGCATGTGGTTTTTATTTTGAAGTGCTGGACTTGAGAACTGTCTTTAACAGGAGCAAGAGTCTGGTCTCTTCTTGTCAGTGTCTTTATTGCAGAATTAGAAAACTCAAATGAAAGCTAAGTATTCTTAACATCTGAATACTGAGATTCTTGCCTTACACCCTGATCATGCTTTAATAAAGCAACTCCTCTATAACAAGAGCTAAGTCAATGATGGCTTTAATTAGCCTTCAGGTCCCCTAGAATGTTGCAATTTAGATTCAAGGAACAGTCTGTGTGAGCATGTTGGAAACCTGTCAGTTTTTTTCACTGGGTTTTAGACCAGGTCTTCAGCTAAAATGCTCCTCAAACAAATTGCCATCTCCTGTGGTGTTCTTAGAGTACTTAAACATCCTTAGGAAAGCTCAGTTAGAGGTATAAGATCTCTGAGTGGGATATAAGTATGCCTGCTTGTTAGGCAGTGTTACACATTTCTCAGCAGATCTGGCTGAACTTATACAAGCTTGCTGTGGCTCTTAAGTGGAAAATGTTATCAGTTAATTTGTGTTATCACATGGTAGTATTTTTAAACTGATCACATGATGCCAGCTTAACCCTGACTTTGAAGAAGCATTTGGTAACCAACACCTCAAGTACAACTGTTTAAAGTAGGGCAGCAAACAATATATACCCTCGTCTGTCAATAGCAGTTTCTGATGTTTTTTGCAGCATTCCTTCCTCTCCTCTTACACCTATCTTCCTCTTCCCTAATTAAATAATGACTATGGGAATAAAGTTTCATTGTTGCAGTGAGAATACTTCCTCTGGCCCTAGTCTACATGGGAGACAGCTGTTTGTAGGGGAGGGAGGATATCTATCAAATGTCTTTAGATACAGTTTGATAAACCTCATCTTGTGTGGCTGAAGGCTGCCAATGAAGGAGAGTGCTGCTGGTTCCCCATCTTGGTTCTTGGTTTGGAGCATGGACAGATGAGTAGGGCTGTTCAGTTACTGTGAACTGATGTGTCCTGAAGCTGCATCTCTGCTAGGTCTGATATGTGTAAAGCAGGATTGTCCTTTTCAGTGGCAGTCTGTATTTATCACTAAGCTGGTGCTGTATCAAAGTGCACATGTGTATTTAGTAGCAAGGCCAGTGACAGCAATAACCTGTAGTTCCAACATGAGATTATCTTGAGCAACTCTTTTCTTGCTCTGTCTTGATGGGAAGTGTTTTGTGTATGTTGTAAGGCTTATTGGCTTGACAGTGTGTTATGCCCTTCTTGCAAGCATTTTTGGTGTATTGAAGGTATATTTGCAATATTTAAGTGCACCTCAGTGTGAAAGGTGACAGCAAATTTCAGGGTTGTACTAACATTGATTTGTTCCTCTGTACTTTCTGATGCTACATGCTCAACAGTAAGTAGCAAGTATTGTGATGGCAGTACAGGACTTTGCCAGTTTCCTCAAATGAGGTTCAGGGACAAGAATGGTACAACTTGGCAAACATGCTAGTGCAGGGTGGTTTTTTACGTTGCTTTGCCCTAGGCAGGGAAGAACCTCTCCTCATTATGGTTGGAATGTCTTCTAAAGATCTCCCATAATAGATAAACATTGTGTTCCAGGTCATCTATGTTGGTTAGGGGCACTGACCGCTGTGCCTGCTGATGCATCTCTTCCCTGGACTTCTAAAGCCTCTGCAGAATTCTGATTTCTGTGCAGTGTGTGATAAGGGGATCCAGGGAATGCTGGCATCAATAGTCAGCATCTTTCTCTGAACCTGTCTACATGCTAGGTAGATTTAGTAGCACACTACTTATGCTATTTTGTCATTGTTAAATCAGCAGAACTGTCCTAAAGTAGGTGATCTCACATTTACTCATGGATAAAAGTATGGATAAACCATACTTTTAGCTGAAGTGGAGGTGATGCTTCTGAAGGGAGGAACTTGTTCATCTCAATGTTTCTTTTCTCTTTAGACTTTTGAAAAACTCCTTATTGCCAACAGAGGAGAGATTGCGTGTCGGGTAAGCATGTAATCTTTTAACTTTTTTTCTTTGTGGTTAATTCCTCAACTATCAATATTTGAAATACTGATAATTGTCACTTTTTACATTGTAGGTCATCAAAACATGCAAGAAGATGGGGATTAAAACAGTTGCCATACATAGTGATGTTGATGCCAATGCTGTAAGTATTGAATTCAAATGGTAAATGGGATTCATAGTAATTCAACAAGACTTGCAATTGTTATGCAGGCTTCTTGATTACGGTGGTGGCCATGTTGGTAATTCTGAACTATTTTTGTGTATGTCATTCATGTGCTTGATGGGGGAGATACTTCGCCTGCCCTCCAAACTGTTGGTGTTTAGCATGTTTCTATGTGTGAACTCTTCTCTTTTGCTTGTGTAAGTGTTATCTTGCTTTTTCTCTTAAGGCTGGGTGGTAGCACCTGGTAGATACACTTACCAAGTGTAAGAGTGGTGGCAAAACCTAAGTTTTGGCTTTTTTGTGGGCATGAGCAAAACAATGAGAAATAGATTTTCAGTGAAAGTATAGAACTTGGTATAAATTGTTCTTGTGCCTGGTAAATGCAACTCATTGCTTCCCACTTCTCAGAGGAATGTCCTCTTACCAGATGTGTTAAGTAGACCTACTGGACCTTTTCCATTTGAGTCTACTGAGGTGTCAGCAGTGTGGTGGTAAAATAGCTATCTAGACAAGTACAGTACTTGTCTAGCTACATGCCTGTTTTCAGGTCTTGTCTTTTCTCTTTCAGAATACTTAAGTCACTCCTAGCAAGAATAAGATGGCAATGTCCTTTGTGATATGATGAGTGTAGCTGTGCTTGCATATCTTTGAGTAAAGAACACCATATTGCTTCTTGTCTTCAAGAACAGCTACAGGAGAAAGGAATGGGGATACTCCCATACCTTAGGATAATTTGGTGAAGTCTAGAAGGGAGTGAAAGCCTGATAGTGTGATTCAAAGGGAGAGGTCCCTTGGACAACTTATCAGGAGCTACGAAAAAGCACATTTTATGCAGGACAGACTAAAGAATATAGGTGTCAGGTTGTTCAGCATGAAAAATCTGAAGTGTGGCTGGTGGAGAAAGTAGTTAGAACTTAAGTGTTTTCAGAATTAAGTAAAAGGTGAGAACTGCTAGAATTCTTTTTTTACTGTACTTTTGTATGAGTCCTTTTGTGGTTCTAGTCCAACAGGACTAGCCCTGCTCATGTAAAGAGGCTGTAGGTATATCAAGGGACTTAAACTGGATTATCTGAGATGATGTGAATGCCTGGCCCAAGTACTCTTCATTCACTTCAGAGTTATACTTGGTCTGGATTTTAACTGGTAGCTATAACTGGGACAGTACTGTAACTTGTGGTTACTTAATGAACCGTGAAATTATGTAATAAATTCCAGTTCTTTTGGAAGCCAAATAATAAGTTAAGAATACCAACTACTCTGTGTGGTACCTCTAGTAAAACTGAAACATGTTGATGACTACTTGTAGATAAGATGGAATACATGGTATCTACTTTTGGGACAAATGGATTTGCTGTTTAGCAGCACTGCATAGCCTTGTTCACTGTCATGAATTCATTCTGAAAACAGACAAAAAGGCTATTTAAAGTGAAAACATGTTCTTTCACCAGTTTGTAATAGAGTTGAGAAAATGAGTTGGTCTCCTCCAGTGTCTGGATGGCTTTGTTTATTGTGTGGAGTCTACTGTTAGCTGGAGATGATGAAAAAATCTGATAATAGTAAGTAGCAAGATTGAAGAGTGTAATCAGAGAAAAAGAATGACAGGAAAAAGAGCAACTTGCTGCTTCAGGGGAGGGAGTACAAAGTGCTTTACAAAGAAAATGGATCTTGGCTGCAATCTACAGTGCTGTCTTAGCTTTAGAACACAGATAGGGTCTTTGATTTGTAATAGTTCATAACAAAGGAAATCCAATCTAGTATCTCAAATGGCTCCTGAAATGCATTAATATATTTGTAACAGTTAATAAAGATAGAATTGTGTTAAAAGACATACAAACTTGAAATGTCAGTGAAATAGAGATGCGGTTCTAACAAACGCATTAAAAGTGAAATAGTGTCTGCTTAGCCTCTTTGGATCCTTACTTAGACCAATCAAACTGCCCTGTGCAAGGTAAAGCAGTAGCTGTGTGCATTGGAGAATCACTACTGTGGGTGCTTGAACTGGGAAACAGTTTAATGTCATCTGTCTTAATGATGTATTTACTTCAGTTAGTCATGGTTTGTGCTAATGACCTGGGCATTGCACTGATGTCTGTGATTGCTAGTGTGGGTCATCTGGAGAGATGAGTCCAGAGGCCAAATCATTTGACTATATTATTTACCACAAAGTAACTAACCATGTTTGGCCATTTTTGTTCAGATTCCATCAACAGCTACCTCCTTGGTCATACCAGTGGTAGGAAAATTGATACTCTGAAATCAAAGTTGGGAGCTGAAGCAACCTGCTAAGGAAACTTCTATCTTCATGTAGCTAGAATAAACCTGCATGCTTAGTGGTGGGATGCTATAAAAGAGTTGTAAATATCCTTTTGACTTGGTACTTGGTGGGATTAAGCAAGACATTCCTGACTTGTTTAAGGCTTGTATCTCTAAGGTAATTAATGTTATAGACAGCTACCCTGATGATAGTCATTGAACTGAAGGCAAAAATAAATGTAAGCTGGTTGCTGATCCTAAAGCTGTTTCTTTACTATAAACAGTAGAATTAAGTGACTGGAGTTGGGGTGGTTTGCAAAAATGCTGTTAAAGTGCTTAAAAATCATGTTAATTGGAGTAGGTAAGTCTGAGGTTTAGAACTTAGAGCAATCTTTAAGATGTAGTAATTATCCCTTGTTACATTCTCTAAGTAGCTACTTGCTGAAATATGGGCGGTCTGATAACTGATTTGCTTTTACAAGCATCTCTGGCTTTCTGCCATACTGATTGAAAATGAAACTGAAATGGAATTCTTCATATATAATGGGGTAAAAAGAATTGTAAGATATCCAGTTTATTCCTCATCCAATGTCCTGTGCATTAATGACCTAAGCAGGCACTTGGGTGCTTGTTTATTAATGCAAAAGTTACAGGTATCTGGGAATGGATTACATTTTACCGTTGCAGAGGTGAGAGCAAGTATGAACTGAGGAGAAAAAAAGATTATCTCCAAAGCTATTTATGCGATGGAAGAGAAGTTACTCTTTTAACAACTGTTCTGAAATTAAAAATCATTGTGTTTGGAGAGAGCAGCCTGGCAAAATTGCTTCTGGGACCCCCCCCATAGAGTGTACAGTTGCTCATGTGGTACTGAGTACATTGAGGAGTAGATCATAATGGATGCTTTTTAGGGTCTTGAAAATCCTGGCTTAATACTCTTATGTTTGTTGTGTTGGGGGAAGTGGAGGAAAGGAATTGTATACTATTCAAAATGCTGTGTTTAAATGGTTGTTTTTTAAATTTCAGAGTTCAGCTTGCAAGGCACTTATTCTTTATGCTTGGGTAGGTAAAGTGGGGAAGGACCAATAGCATTTGTTTTTCTTTTTTAAATCAAAACCACCAGTGGAATTATTTTTGGGCTGAGAAAACTAGCAAAAGTGTTTGGCTGAACAAGAGAAAGTGTATACAGTTTTCCCCTGAACTGCCTGGAATAGAGGGTTAAGATGAAAGAACCTTCTCAACCATAAATTTAACACTGATGGTGCAAACATTGTCAAGGAAAGCTAGAGAACTATTGTAATGCCTAATGTAATCAGCTAAAAGTATGATAAATGAAGAATAAGCTTTCGCTAATTGGTTCTGAACAAAGGAAGGTATAGCATAAAGCAGTGAATGAGATATAATTTTATTTGGCATTTTTTAACACAGCAGGGATTCTATAGCCATATGAAGCAATGAACTATAAATGACTGAAAGAATCCCATGGGAAAGTAATGTAAACTATGAAAACTTTAGCAGTCATTTTAGTTATACTTTAACATGGGTTGTAGTTTATCTTTTTTCACTGAAGCCTTCAGGTGTTGTATTATATTGCCTTATGCATAGACATTGCCAATTGTTTTCAGCTTTTGCAGATCATCACCTTGTTCTTTTAGATAACATAAACCCAAACATTATGCAAATAGTTTTATTGACGTAATGTAATTACAGAGTGTTCAGCTGTTCTCCAGAAAGAGTAGCCTTCTGAGTTAAAGTAATAGACATTCTATTTCTAGATTTTCCTTAACTTTTTTCCCAAGCTTTGAGCCTGAGGCTGTATTTAAGAAGAAAGTCAGGGGAAACATGGTTTAGGGAAACTGCAGAGTTGATTAAACTCAAGCTTCTATACCAAGTCTGTATTGAGCTGAATGAGTTTGGATGAACAAGTTGAGCTTGTTTGAATATTTTCCTATGGGATGCTGCCAGGTTCACTTACTCTTAAGAAATGTAGTTGCTAAAAATATAGTGGGGCAATTTGGCATTCATGTTTTAACCTAAATTGATTGGATAGAAAAGTGGACGTTCAAAACTGAGGAGTGTTCTTTACTTGTAACTAACACCTAAATACAGAGGTCTTAAAGTTTGTTTGAACCCTCATTTACTTCTGTCATTGCTTTGAAATATGCAGAGCTTTCTTCCTTCATCTGTTACAAAAGTAGGCAGTAATTTTGACAGATCATTGCCTTCCAGTGACACTTCAGGACAGATAACAGACACTTGCTCAGATAACCTGAGATCTATTCAATTACTTATGAAGAGGATACTAATTTAACACCTTGTTTAAACACAATTCCCAGATTGTTTAGCATGTGTAGAATGGGCTCTATCTCCATGTACTGTCTAGAGAAATTTATTGTATTTCCAAGATGTGCAGAGTAGGAATGTACTAAAACACACCAAGGAAGCATTAGGATCAGGCATGCAGTTGGTTATCCTCCCTTCAGTGTGTTTACCTTTTTGTTGCAAAGTCAAGGCAGTGTTGCTTGTTTCCTCACAAAAGATGAGGGTGGTGTTTCTATACTGTCTTCTTGCCTTATCTAGTGAACTACTTTACAGTTGTGTAAAGCTTAAGAGATTAAGTGGTGGTCAGCTACAAAGGTAGAAGGTTGTTCAAAGTTTCATCTTCTAAGTTTAGTCTGCTTTTTCTAAAACTGTCATTGCTTCTAGCTGAGTGGGTTGGTTGGAAGCACAGTTAATGAAAAATTGATTACTTCCTCATTGGCCATGAGCAGCACTGAAAGCTTGATCTGCAATTTTAAAAATTAGGGCGTCATCAGAGCTCTAGAGTTGCAACCTATTCTCCAAAGGCTGGCTGTGCATTTTGAGTGGCAAGATGTGAAATGCATACATGTCATTTGGATGTGTTCTACTCTAGGACACCAAGTGCCATGTTGTAGCCCTTCTAGGGAGGTGGGAAGTACATGTCAGAGTTAAATCCAGATATTTTGAGCCTTTGTGGAGAGGGTTATTTAATTACCATACTGATTTATTTGAAGAATTAGTGCATGAATTAAAATTAATGTCTTGGCATAAGTCTCTCTTTGGGGAAGTGGCTGTTGTCAGAAGCTGTACTGAATTATCCTTGGGGCAGGAAAATGTGGAAGCCCAGTCAGAAGTTAGTTGCTACATAAATGTGTAGGTACACAGTGCTGTGAAGAGTGAAGCAGTGGTTCTGTAGGTGCTGATGACTGCCTTTGTCAGTAGGTAGCATAGAGTTACAGGAGTGTATCTGTAGAGAGATTGTGCTGAAGTCATGGTATCTTTGATAACTGCAATTTTTTAATCATCTCTAATTGATTCATCTGGTGCTATGGACCCAGTGCCCATTAGTGGTAGTTTGATGTGCTTGCCTAACTGCACATTTGAGTTTTACCTGGATGTTATCCAGTTCCTGTGTTTTGAGAGCCATGTGTTGGAGACAAATGTATTGAGGATGACTGAGTAACTTCTCTTACAGCAGTCCTAGTTTGGCCATAGGTCTTAATGTACACTGAAGCAGCTCTAGTTGCTTGCATGCTCTGCCCTTCTGGGTTCTTTCTTGCTCTAGCACTCTTCCGACCTTGTGCTAAGCTGTTTCAGTGCTCTGAACACACCACACACCTTATTTGTCAAGTTAGTTAGCGTTTTTCTACCGATCTAGTATGCTAAAATATTTTGGTGGAATGTCTCACAGCTGTGTATAGAAGCAGGATGTTTTTGGTTAAGCTGACTTGTGGCCTTGCTTGTTGCAGGGCTCTACCACTCTACCCAGATCTCTGGGGTTCTGGAGAGATATACAGGTTGTCTCAGTGATCAACCGTGAAGTCTAGGCAAGAGACTAAGCAGGGCTGAAGTCGCTATGCTTCCCTGCTCCCTATGTGAAGATCTGGATCAGGAAACAGAACTATCTTAGATTCTTGTAAGGTGGATTGTATATAAAGCTAGATACTTTACCTGACTGTAAGCTGTATAGCTCAGCAGACAGCCACTAGGGTATTGTGGGGTCTGTGGGTAACATGATTCTGTGTTGCTCTTTCTAGGGCTAGTTATTTAAAGAAGGAACTGAGTTATATGTGGAGTAATGAAAGAAGTGAAGGTATAGTAGAGAAATGAAGAAATGCAGTTTATGGACTATAAGGCATAGGTATAGAGGCACATATCACTTCTGAGTCATTTTGGTTATACTCTTTACCTTGTTCTTGAAGTCTTTTGCTTGTTTACTTCAAGTGAGGTAGCACTGTATTTTAAAAAGGATGAGTTTAAGAGATCCTTTTACTTAGTACTAATGAATTATCTGTAGGCAGCAACTAACATCCTTTAGGTTTTAAACATCACCACCATGTGTCTGAAACAACTAACAAGCAAACCTGAGTATCTTCTCCAAACTTGCCTGCTTCAGAAGTGTGTGTGTGGGGGAATCAGGAGCAGAGCCACCATTTGAAGGTCATATCTGGATAACAAGTTCTTACTGTGGAATTAGTGTGGCAAATTTGTCACATTCAGTTTCTTTGAACTGACTCTTCAGAACTGAATTTTGAGATTATAAACCTGCATGAAACAAAAGTCAAGTATTTAATTTCTATGAAATTTCCTTATATATGAAGTAGTCACTTAAATTATTTTTCACATTCTTAGACAATATGCTCCAGGTAACTGAACAGGTACTACTGTTTTTCTCCCAGTGGGGAATATTCTGTATTTGTTTTTCTTGAATTAGCATGAGTAATCAAGGACTGAGGAATCAGACTATATAGGAGTTAATCTGAATTAATAATTCTTGCTGGTAATAGTCCTTAAAATATGATAAAACCCTTACTCTATCATGGAACTTCTTGTTTGTTCCAGCATGAGTGATGACTTGTAGTTGAGTACTTTTGGTGTCTGGCTAAAGCTTAAACTTTCAGGTCAGTATAGTCAACTTTGAAGCCTGATTTCAGCTCTTCATTAGAAATGAATATAGCAGTTGTTCTAAATGAATGTCAATTTTAAGTGTTTGAAATTGCCTCCAACAAGGAATTTTCTGAAACAAAAAAGTCCTGGCACTTTCTAGATTATTGTTTCAGGATGGGTTTACATCCTGGGATGTTTAAACAAAGTAGCACTGGGTGATTTGATTTTTAGTTATTAAAAAAAACAACCACCCAACAAAACCCCACAACCAAAACCCCAAACAACTAATAAAACCAACCTCCCTAGAAGTCTCTGTTTAAAAAAAACCAACCAACACATCACCCTGTTCTCAATCTCATATTTGTGCATTGTAGTGATAACTCTTAATGACTGCATTGATCACACAATCCTCACAAATTTCACTTACCTCAGTGTCATGGCTTGGGAGAGCAATTCTCCCACCACAGGCAAAAATAACGACTCAGACAAAGGGATTGCAAAAAGTGGTAGAAAGTTCAAATGGAAAAATGAAAAAAACAAACCAATAATGAAAGTTTTAGAGAACCACAAGCACTGTAACAAAAGAGAGATCCCAGAACATACCCAAGAACATCCCATCCCCCACCTGGGGGTACACCCAACCCCCCCAGGGCTCTTTCTCCCCCTCCCAACCCAGCCTTGGACCTGGGCAGGCCCAAGGGAGGCAGCTCACGCCTTTTGACATAGGCACTGGTGGGGGATGAAAGAGGAAGTAAGGACCCTGCATGCAGAAAATTGTGGGTGAAATACCTGGTTTGCTGTGACCACCCAGTGGGCTGGACCCTTTTGGGACCTCTCAGGTGTGGTCTGTGCAGTGGCATCTGGGCCAGCACCCAGCCTAAACCACCACACTCAGCAAAGTATTCCTCACACCAAAATCAAAATATAGTTATGCCACCAATGAAAGTGGAAAAACCAACATACCATCAACCCCTCATCTTTGCCACAATTACACCAGAAGTTCCCTACAATTTTGCTTGTTGCTCTCTCCATTTGTAGTCCATCTTTGCCCACTACCTCTCCCAATTATTATCCTTATCTGTACTTTCTCGCCTTCCCCATGGTAAGTGCTAAAAGGACTGTCACGAGTTTACTGTTGAATGCCAGGTGCCCAGGAAAGCTGCTCTCACGCCCCCTCCTCGACAGGGAGACAGGAGAGAGAAAAATACAGTGAAAGCTTGTGAGTCAAAATAAGGACAGGGAGATTGCTTGCCTGTTAGTCATGGGCAAAACACACTTGACTAGGGGAAACAGATTTTTTTTTTTTTTTTTTTAAAGTTACTACCAAACAAGTCAGAGTGTGATAGTAGGAACTAAAGTAAAAAACTTAAACTTTCTCTCCCTTTTACCCTGGTTTAACTTTACTTGCAATTTCATTTACCTCCTGAGCAGTGCAGGGAGAGAGGGAATGGGGGCTGTGGTCAGTTGGTCACATGCAATCTGCTGCTATTTTCTTTCTCAGGGGAAGGACTCCTCTCATTCTCCTGTGTTTGAGTAGTTGGTACCAAGGTAATAGCTGTACTTAGTGGTGAGCTGGATTATGGTAGACGTGTATTCTGTCTTGGTATAGTATGTTTCCTGCCTGTCTTGCTGTGCTAATTGGGCAATACCCAGTTTTATTCTGGGATGTTGATTTCATGTATGGCATCCTTGCAGTCGCTTTGTAGCTAGTATTTCGTGTCTGGTCACCTGTTGACCTGTAATGTTACAGACCTTGCAATGCAGGATCCTAGCAGTTCTTAAAGCAAAAGTGTTTTTAATGAGGCCTTAACTGTTGACAAACTTGTGACACCCTGATTACTTGTGAAGGCATGTCATGTCCCTTGTCTGCTTTCGGTAGTAATTGAACATCACTGTCTAGGAAGCATGTCTCCAAGGCTGACCTTTTATAATTTTGTTTTCCTTCTTTTATTCCATATTTAGTTTCCTAAAACATTATGAATGAATCTCAAGCAACTATAGATTCAGTGTGGCACTAATAGTAATGTTGGGGGACAGTGAGTGACAGTGCTTTGGAAGTGGGGAGTGAGAAAGAAAAGAGGCTGTAGTTTTCAATTTCTTCCATGTGAGCAGTCTGAGCTGCCTGATTAAAGCTGTTACATACTCTTCCTTTTTCATCTTCAAAGACTCTTTTCTCAATAATACAGAAACCTCAGGCTACACTAATGCCAGTCCAAACAAGTCTAAGAAGTCATGCATTTGTTTTGTATTCCTTTCTTTTTAATCTTAGATTATAATTAGGTGCTATAGCTCTCTTTAAATCAGTGCCATAAACATTCATAGAGCATGAGTCTCAGGGTACCATAACTGTTGGAGAGCCCTGTGAGAGAATCATAGTCATTTAGGTTGGAAAAGACCTTTAAGATTTAGCCCCACCATAAAGGAGCAAGGATTGTGAATGCAAGCTGAGGCAACTGTTGAATTGCATAGGAGTAAGATCCCAGTTAGCAATGTGGGATGCTGGTGCCATGGCCAGTAATTGCAGTTGGTTTGTGCAGCTGCATGGAAACAAGTGTGACAGGTGACTTTAGTTCTTGTTGGCTGGCACTTTCAAGCAGGTTTTTAGGTAAGTTTGCTACAGGCACTTTCTCAAGCATCAGGTGACCTGCCTTAGTATGGACATTAATAATGATACTTCTTGCCTTTGCACTGGCTGTCTCCTGAGAACCAACCCCAAAAAAAACTTAAACAAATAAAACCCCTCAAACAAAAATAACAACAAACAGCCCCACAAAATAATTAAAAAAAATCACCAAATCAAAAACCCAAATCCAGCATTTTTAAGTTTCTTCTGTTGACTGAGTTCTTTTGCCATGCGGCCCTGTGCAGTTAGTACTTTTCCAGATGTGTGAAACTCAGTGCTTGGTATTTGAACTACTGCTTTCTAATGCTCTGTGATGCTGAGTAGTGGAGATCGTGAGGATGTTTTTGAAAGGTTTGTATTAAGTCCTGTTCACATGAATGTTTAATGACTAGTTAAGGAAAAATCTGGTTTAGTACTGACTTAGAATGCTGAAATTATTTCCAACAGTGCAGGTGCCTCTGACTGTCCTATTTCTATTAGGAATGAATTTCTTCCACTGATTTAAGACTGTAGTGGAGTAACAAAGGTAACTTACATTAAGTTTGCTTTCTGGCCTTGTAGGGAATGAATCTAGCCCCTAGGGAAAACTCTTATTTTTGACTTGTTTCTCACTAATACACAAACATCTGTGGGTAGCTCCAATCCTGTTTCTCAGCATATATACTTAAAAGGGGTCTGGCACACATGGTAAAGATGCCAGTTTGGTGAATGAGAGATAATCTGAATTGTAAGTAGATATTGTTGGGGGCTGTGCATCACACTTTGTTCTTATGTATTTAGCAAAAAATCAGAGGAACTGAAAACTTGTTTGTATAGTGTGGTTTTGTTGAAAACAACTTCAATGGATACTTATCTGTTCTTTGGGAATGCAGTGTTGATGCCACTTAAGAATACCTTGGAAGTAATATTTAAATATTGGGGACTTCTTATGATACTGCCTGCAAAAGTTGTCCCACAGCCTCATTCTTTTTTCTCTTGTGCCTTGTTGTAAGCATGAAAGAAAAGTGGTGAGAAAATGAGCATATGTTAAATCTTGTCAGCAGTTATGAATTAATATTTGAAGTGCATGGGAAGAGGGGCTAGGGACTGAGGGCCTTCAAGTGTGTAGTTCCTTGCAGATGAAGAAGCCACAGGGAGGAGATGAGCTGACTGCAGGATCAGGAAAGACAGGCTGACAGGTTCTTTGCAGAGAATCTGCAGAGCCAAGAGCTTTTCAGGAAGGGTATATTGGAGGGATAGAAACCTTCAATTAGGGAAGGCTGTGACTTCTGCTGCTAGGCCATGTTGAGATAAATGCCTGCAACAGACCTGATCAGGGATAAGATGATGATCTAGAAAACTGGGGGAAGCCTAGTACTACATGAGGCTTTCACTGTCCTGATTCTTGCTAGAACGACAGTGAAAGCTATTGAGTCTTTGGGAATGTGTGTAGTATCATTTCTTGACTCAAATGATTGAGTTAACTAGACAAGATGCTGTGCTGGATGTCCACCTCTACAAAGAGGGAATAGGTGGTCAGAGATGTGGAGCCTGTGACCACTCTGGAGTGGTGAGATTTGTCTGCAGGAGGAGCAGGTGAGAAACAGCAGCATTAAAACCCTGGACTTCAGGAGAGCAAGTTATTTGCCTGAACAAAGATTTGGTTGTTGCAATTCCATAAGAAACTGCTTTAGAAGTTGAAGTGGCCCTGAAGAACTGGCTTATATTCAAGGGCAGTCTTCTCCAAGCACAGGGCTGTCTATTCTGATATGGAGAATGCTGAGTGTTACAGAAGCCTGCCTGGGCTGTATGGGAAACTTGGGCAGAGTTTAGATGTAGAGTGAGTGTACAGCAGGTAAAGGCAGGGATGGGTTGCTTAGGAGAAAGACGTGTCAGTGTGCAGCGGCATAGTTAAGGAAACCAAAGCTCTTCTGGTGTTGACTGTATCTGACTATATACTAAAGGATATTAGGAGGCAACAGGAAGTTTCTGTATATTGACAAAAGCTGGAAAGCAGGGACTCGCCAGGCAAGGTACTTGATAATGGCCAAGGTCATGGACAAGTTTGAGATACCTGGTGCCTAATTTGCTTTAATCTTCTCTAGAAGTCCACTCCTAGGTCTTCAGTTTCTGTAAACCTAGTTGCAGTGCCAGATGAATTGTAGTCCTGTTTACAGTGTGGAAAGATTAAGTGGGTGTTATGTAAGTGGAGTGGACATTGGAAAGTCCAAGGGATAGATGGGATGCATCTGACTTGAGAGAATGAGCTGATTATAAGACTACTAATCTTTGGAAGCATGGAATCATTGAACTATTGAGGTTGGAAAAGACCATTAAGATTGAGTCTTAATGTAGCCAGCCATGAGTTGATAGTTGGGTTAATCTGTTAGTCATCTCTGAAAAGACTAGCTCCGAGGAATAAGAGGAGCAGTGGATATCTATTACCTTGGCTTTACCAGGGCTCTTACTGGTGTCCTGTAGTATCTTAGTAACTGAACTTCTTAGCTGCTAAGTAGTCCACCTAGCTAAACTGAAGTGAGTGACAAATTGGATTAGCTCTTTAGTGGCCTTATCCAACTTCAAATATTGTATGTTTTTATTCATTGCTTTTAAAAACCCCCACATTTTTATGCAAATAAACCCAAACCAGACAAAGTTAACTTGGATTACTTTATTGACTAATAATGTATTTACCCTTTTTGACAGTCTTTGGCTTTGTAATGTGTGACAAAGCAATGTTGAAATATGACCTATTTCTTTACCTATGGGGTTTCAAAAATAACATTGCTTGTTCACCTGTGGCTGAAGTAGCATTCAGATTTGAAATATTTCTTAGTGAGGATTTTCCTGGGGATATACAATCAGCAAAATATTGATGTGATTGAGAAGGTTAAAGTAAAGAGTACATATAAGTCTCCAGTTGCCTCTCAATTGTAGTAAAACCTGTGTGAAATTTGAAGAATGTTCAGAATGTTAAATGCTAACACTTGTTTATAACTTTCCCACATAATTTTGCTGATCTTGTGCTTAATACTTTTCAGTTTTGCTTATGGTGCTTTAGCTTTTTGAAAGCTGTTCAGTTCATGTTCTGAGTAGAGATTTTGTTCAACATGCCCAGCTGTTGCTCTTAACTAGCTCTTCTGGGTGCTACTGGTTCTGTATTTGAGCTGTCAGTCTCCTAGAAATGCTCCTAAACTCAGGAAAAATTTGCCGATCCTGGTTTTCATTTGCCTTGTTTCTGCTTAAGTGAAGGAGTTTGTCCTGGGGAGCTAACAGAATAAACGTGCTGTGTACGGTTGCTGCTGAGGGCTGCATCTCCCTGCTGTTTCAGTTCTAAATTTTTTTCTTTAAAGGTTTTGCCTGAATATAAAGGTGGTTGTATTGCCTGGCTAAGTGTTGTGCTCTGTGCAGATGAGAGTGGTATTTGGAGTCTGGACCCTAACAGGAATCCAGTTTTCAGCTTTAAACAAAAAAACCAAACCTGTGCTACCAAGTACTGTGATATTTCTCTAGAATTAGTGTCCTGCAGGTCTGCCACCTGATGCAATGAAGGCTTGCTCCTGGAAGCTGCTAAGCCATTCTCTGTTTTTGAAAGGTCATGGAGAAGGGAGGGGCCTGAGGACTGGAGGAAAGCCAGTGTCACCCAGTCTTCAAAAAGGGCAAGGAGGACCCAGGAAACTACAGGCTAGTCAGCCTCACCTCCATCCCTGGAAAGGTGATGGAATCAGCTCATTTTGGAGGTCATTTCTAGCACATGGTGGATGAGATTATCAGGAGTAGTCAGCATGTATTCACAAAGGAAATCCATGCTTGACCAGTTTGATAATCTATGATGGTGCAACCAGCTAGATAGATGAAGGGAGAGCAGTGGATATTGTTTACTTTATCAGCAAGACTTTTGACACTGCTTTCTGTAACATCCTCATAGATAAGTTTATGAAGTGTGGGTTAGATGAGTGGGCAGTGAGGTGGATTGAGAATTGGCTGAATGACAGAGCTCAGAGGGTGGTGATCAATGGTTCAGGGTGGTCTTGGAGGCCTGTAGTTAGTGGTGCTCCCTAGAGGTCAATACTGGGTCCAGTCTTGCCCAATATATTTATATTATCTTTGACCTGGATGAAGGAACAGTGTACTCTCAGCAAATTTGTTATGACCCAACTGTGAGGAGTGGCTGATGCACCAGATGGCTGTGCTGCCATTCAACAAGACCTTGACAGGCTGAAGAGTTGGACAAAGGGGAACTTCATGAAGTTCAGTAAGGGCAAGTGCAGGCTCTGGCACCTGGGGAGGAATAACCTCATGCATCAGTACATGTGAAGGTTGTCCTGATGGAAAGCATGGGCCAGCAATGTGCCCTTGTGGTTAAGAAGGCCAGGGGTATCCTGAGAGGGGATTTAAGAGTGACCAGCAGGTCAAGGGAGGTTCTCCTCTTCCCCCTCTGCCCTGGTAAGGCTGCACCTGGAGTATTTTATCCAGTTTGGGGGTTCCCCCAGTTGCAGAGGGACAGTGAACTACTAGAGAGAGTCCAATAGAGGGCCATGATGATGATTAGGGAGTTGGAGCATCTCTTACAAGGAAATGCTGAGAGAACTGGGGTTGTTTAGAGAAAGAAAAGGCTGAGGGGGGGATCTTGTGAATGCATGTAAGTATAGTGGATGAGAAGCTGGACATAAGCCAACAGTGTGTGCTTGCAGCCCAGGTGGTGAAGCACATCCTGGGCTGCATCTAAAAAAGCATGGCCAGCAGATCAGAGGTGATTCTGCCCCTCTGCTCTGGTGAGGCCTCACTTGGAGTACTCTGTCCAGCTCTGGGGTCTCCAACATGAGACATGGACCTCCTGGAATGGGTCCAGAGGAGGGCTACCAAGACGATCAGGAGATTGAAGCATCTCTCCTTTGAAGACATGCTGAATGATTTGAGGCTGTTCAGCATTGAGAAGAGAAGGCTCCCAGGAGACCTTCTAGCTACATTTCAGTATCTGAAAGGGGCTTTTCAGTGTTGATGTCCAGTGATAGGACAAGAGGTAACAGGTACAAAGGAATACAGGATCTTAAGGAGAAAATTCTGGCCTTTAAGGGTGATGGAGAATTGAACAGGCTGCCCAGAGAGTGTTGTGGAGTTTCCTCTGGAGACTTTCCGAGCCCACCTGGATGTGTTTCTGTGCAATCTGATGTACATGTGGTAGCAGGGGGTGTTGGACTAGCTGATCTTCCAAGGTACCTTCTAACTGCTACCATTCTGTGATTCTATAAGCCTGCCCATCTTGATCTCCTGTCACTATCTTCCTATGCCCCTTCCATAGGGTGTGTGAAAAGATCCTGAAACCCTTTGAATGCAGATGGACTGGTACTACTTTGTATGTGTTCAGTGGCTGAAAGTCTTGCATATGTAGGAGGGAAGGGATAGTGGTTGAGGAGATGCCTTTGAGTCCTGTTACTTGATAAGGTTGGACCCCAGTGTCCTGAACCTAATACTTTTTGTAGAGGAGAATGAAATGCAGAATGGTTGGGCTTGGACAGGACAGGGGGGAAGAATAGCCATCACCTGGGGGGGGAAGAATAGGTGTTGCCCAAGTGCTCTTGGGCCAAGGCAGTTACCAGTGTGGAGGGAGGCAGCAAGAGAGCCAGACTGCACCTCCCCCCCCCCATTACATAGAGGCTGGGAATAGAAGATAACCCTGATCTGGTACCTCTGCTTAGGGGCAGGTGACTCCCATCTGCCCCCTGGGCAAACCTTAACCCCACAACAATCCACAGCTGCTCTGAAAGGCAGACTTCGAACAATGTGTCAGGAATGTAGTACAGCCACACTTAGTCACTTCTGTACTGCATTTACATATATTTTTAGAACTTAACCTCTGAGTTTCTTCTTGAAAAATGTGCTTAAAGAAGAGCTTGTAAGTATCTGCCTGTCTTGTATAGCCCCACAGGAGAGTGCTTAGAAGTGGGTCCAGGGTTTCATTGTGAGCCTGCGATTGCATTTCAAACAGCCTGGGCCATCAGGAACCCTCACACTTTTACACCTCTGCTAAGTTCAGGCTCTGTTATGTGGGCTGCGTTGGATGCTGTTCTTTTTTTTTTTCCCTCTAATGGTATGATCCATATGTGTGAGAGCTCTGCTACTCTGACTTGTATTGAGTGTTTAAAGCATCTTCAGGCAGAGAAATGCAGAGGAATGGCAAATTGTACATCTCTGTACTTTGTTTATGCTTTCACTATCTCAGTTGTTTGTTTTTATAGTATTCTATTTTGGTCCCCTGCAGCTCAGTCTTGTTTTCCTTTTTTCTTATCTGTTCCATCAGTGGTTGACCACATTGTTTGGTGTATGGTGTGTCACTATGCAAGCTTACTAATGGTGAATGATCCACCTTGGGCTACAAAATGGAATGTTCCAAACCTAAGAGCTGTATGTTGTTCCTTCCCCTTTCCTTAGCATAAAGTGGAGCTAAGTAGCAAGGCATTAATCTGTTGGAGGTTGGTTTATGAATCTAATTGGACTGGAAGAGTGATAATATTAATTTGGAAGTAGGGAAAGAGATAATCTTTTCCAAAAAAGCAGCTTTTACTAAGTTTCTATTTTGCATATGATGTTGGGTTGAAATTACCCCCAACTAATTTGGAGAATCTACCCTGCTGAATAAAATTGCCAGACTAGTTCATTTTGGGATGGAAGTGAATGAAGCTGTATTTACAAGCAACTACAATTTAGAAATATGAAATGCAATGAATAAGTACAAAATATACTATATATATACAATTTATAAACTACACAAACTCTTCAGAATCCCCCTGGATGGCTCCAGGGGACCCGTCCACCTCCTTCCTGTTGTGTCACGCAGTCAAAACAGTGATACCCTGGCAAGGCTGCAAGGAGAGAGGGAGGGAAGTTGCAAGAAGAGGTGACAGGAAGAGGAAAGAGAACTGTTTATGCCTCTGCTCTATATTCCATTAGCAATTTAATGAATTATATAGACTTTATCATTCTTTTCCTTTTGCATTAAATAGTAATTTATTTTCAGTCTTTGCAGTCAGGGACTAGGCTAAAGTTCCACCTTCAAACTGTAACACGTATTGATTTCCCCCTGCTCCTTGACTGGCTATTTACTGAAGGAGGAATGTTGCTTTTATGAATGCCCTTCTGTCATGGGAAAAGCAACCTTTGCCTGGGTCAGTAAGTTTCAAATGCTTAAACTGTGAAGCTGAACTTAAAACTTCAGATAGGGTTATTAATTTTCTTCTTAAATTCTTGAAGCTTACCCTCCAAAGAACCTTTTTCTCACTTGAACCCTCAAGATGAATTGCCATGCTTTCAGCATGTTGTTTTCTGACAGCCTTTATACACGTGGTAAAATATATGTATGTTTGACGTTCACCATGTTAAAACAAAAAGCCAACAAAATTCATGAGAATCTGTGAGCTGCATCTTACCCAGGTGGCCTGCTGTTTGAAATATGACTCCTGGTGTGTATTGTACTCCTAGCCCTAGGATTCAGTAATGAGATTGAGTGGTATCTTGCGTGAACACTTCTAGATGATTGACAGTGAGGTGATGTGAATCATCATTTATCAGGATATTATCATGCCTACCCTTGATAATTTCTCCCTGCTGTCTGGGGAGATGGTGAAGACAGATAGGACTTTGTGATGTCGAAGTAATTAGTGTGTGTTGGTTTCCAGCTGAACAAACTGGAAACTAATGATCAGGTAAATGAAGATGAAGTGCATTAGTGTAAGGATGAAGGTGCAAGGACCTTGGGGAAGAGCTTATCAAAATTTCATGGGGGTTATTTGAATATCTTAAAACTTGGGCAGTTGCAAGCAATATTTACGAAAGGATACATCTGCACTGGTCTGTTTACATGTCCTTTGTTAATATCTCCTCTAGTGAGAGGGTGAGCACTTAGGGTTAAGGACATCAGACTCTGCTGTAGGACTGGGAACTCCCTGTTTTCATAAAATCTGAGTAGTGATTTTTCAAGTAAAGGCAGCAAACGAGTTAAATGGCTAAGAAATCCTAGGTGTACGCTGGAAATTGGGTTTTCCAATTACCCTTCTCATTTTGAAGGGGAGGAAATTATCATGATTTGACTTCAGTACGCTTGAGCTGTGATTGCTCCTTTACATTCTTAAAATATTTTTAATGTTGCTTGGTACATAAATATTTCAAAATCTGTGGTGCTCCATCAGGTTTTCAACAAACATGGTAGTTTCTTGGTGGAAGTATTGAAAATTTTAGCATAGATAATTACTGAAATGTTTTTATAATGTGGAAAAAACCTTGTGTAGGTGCCTACATCTACAGCAGTGTTTCAGATGATGCTTAATGCACAGCACCAGCTGAAGGTAATTGCCATACCAGCAGTAAGTGATCTGAGGGTTTCTGTAGTTAATTTTATCACATGTGATTAGATATTGCTAATTGTAATTAGCTGATTGAAAAGCTATCTGTTAGCTATTCAAATATTAAAATGGTAATTTACTCATCATTTGTGTTAATATGCCAGTTCCCCAGATGCACCAAGAATAACATAACAATGACAGCAAAGTTTCTTAAATTAAAACCTCATGGCAAAACTATTTGGCTAATTTTTATATATACAGCTGTCCTCTTTTTATTTCAGTTGCTGCTTTGGTGAAAGGGAGTGGGCTAGAATCCCTGGCAGGAATTTCTGTATTAATATGGCTCATCAGAGACATTATATTTAATTGGAGAGCCTGCGGTATAGTCGCAGGAGGCTGAAGGGAATTATTTAGCATTAGCAATGGCTCGTCTGGGAGTTGTGCACTAATCAAGGAGCTTGTGTGTTAACTGTAGGGATGATGGGAGTTATGACGATTATGACATGTGAGCACATGTCTGTATGAGAACTGGACAGGCAATGAGTTAATCAAGAAATATATTAAATGGCTCCCATGCTGCTTCATTATTACTCCGTAGAGTGACTGTCAAATTGTGTACGTTAGCAAAAAAACTCCAGCAATTAGATGTTTTTAACCAAGAACATCTTTTCCCTTTTATTGTTGAAGTATGTGTTTCTAAGTGCTGTGTTTTAAAAGGACACGTGAATACTTAATCTGACAAATGCTTGTGTGCCTCTCCAGTCTGCACTCGTATTTTGTCACATTTCTGTTCAGTAAATACAAATTATTTCCCACTGTCAACTAGTTGTTTCACTTATTTGAACTTTTATATAATTAATAGCTTGCTGAAGCAAAATTTGTTTCTTAATGTTAGCTTTAGGGAAATGTTAATCTTTTCTACCATCAGAATACTCCAAACCGTGTAAAGGAAAAAAAATTCCCAAACCCAGCACCCCTTAACTGTAATTCAGGGATTATTTATGTGCCAGGGAGACACATTCTGTGTCCAGTATGGTTAGAGGCATCCATTTCATATCCATCATGAAATTATCAGTTATGGTGGAAAATTCCATGTTTAGAGGAATTGGAGCTAATAAACTGAACTCACTTAAGTTGCATAAACTCAAACCAGCTGAATTATATCAGTAGGCAAACTTATCCTAAAGCTACTAGACAGGTGAGCATCTGTACTTTTCCTGCTATTGTAAGCACTGCCAAATTTAATAAAACTTTCTACCAAACTGTGACCTTCATGTATTAACTTAATTAAAGTGGCATCATGGATAGTACCCAAAGTGTTAACCTGTAGGAGGTTGTTACTGAAATCCATTATCTGAGGAGTCAGTATTAGTGGTCAGCAGCAGCAGAAGTAAAACTGCAAGTAAGACCCTCCCTTGGGTGCTGTGAGCTCAGCAGGTTAAACTGTGGAAGCTTCTTAAAGGATGGATAGTTCAACCCCCTGGAGTTATAGGTAAACCAATCATTTGCTGTCAGCAGGAAATATGACTTTATTTAGCAGGTTGAAGGGAGGGAAAAAACCCAAAACCTAAATGCTAACAGGGAAAAGGATTTAGAAGGAGCTGTCATGTGAGTGTGTAGTGCTGTGCTATGTAGGTCCCATGCAACTTGGAAAGATATTTTTTCAACTTTTATTTTAATTCCAGGCTTTTTAAAAGCAAGGATTTAGAGAGAGGTTTATTCCACTGTCTTATAAAACTAAACATAAGGTTGAGCTACTGTATTAAACCTATGAATATTGACTATATTTTTGACTGCAAAAGTTTATACCTTTAAAATGGAAACTGTTGTCATCTTGCAGAATAAGTAGTTGTGGTTTTTCTTCAGTGTTGTGCAGGTGTTGTCTGTATAGGATGTGATGGTCTCTTTTTACCACACTAGATGTATTTTATACTGACCAAGTACACTACACTTAAGTTCTAGATACATATTTATTAGAACTAGTATGTATAGGCCATAAGAGCTTAGGATAATTGTGCTAGTGCTATAGTGGTACTTCCCACATTTTCTAGTTCTTACTTAGTCTTCAAAGGTGAAAATGAATGGCACTTCACTTTGCAGTACTTAAATTCTTGCCTCAAAAGAGAATCCCAGAAGTGATAGCTTTTAAAGAGGAGTATGGAGTAGGTGTGGGAGAAACCTGAGAGTTTGCTATAGGTTTTTATTGAAAAGAGAACTGTGCTCTAAATTCTTGGGGGGGGGGAACTTACTAGTGGCTAGTGAAAGATGCTTTTTTTTAATATATAAAGACCAATTTCCTCTATGTGCACAGTTTTTAGACTATCTCCTTGATACAGTGAAATAATATTGTCATAAGAATAATAGGATACAGGAGAGTCTTAAGATTCTGCTTGCTATCCATGAATTACCTTCAGATGGAAAAGCGTATTACAGGAAATCGGCTGTGGGGCAGAAATGTTGTCAGGGAAAATACTCAATAACCTAAAAGACAAATAAGTGTTTCCCTAGGGTTATGCTAAAACAAGCTTTATAATTTGAGACGTAGCTATGGTAGAACTGAGGGCTGTAAGGAGGAAAAAGGCAAATAAAACAAAACCCCGAAACACCTAATCTAAAACTCATCCAAAACCAACTAACAAAACCCCCACAACGGGGGGAGAAACCCAACAAAAACCCCACCAACACCCCCCCCCCAAAAAAAACCCAACAACCCACAACACCAAAACCAACTTGTTGAAAACTTTGTCAGATGATTTGAGAAAGGATAGGACCTCATGAAGCCTGGCATCAGCATCCATGGTTGAATTGTCCTGTGGTAGTATTAACAGTGTGAAAACTATTTACACAGTGCAGGGTTTCTTGTCTGTTCTTGCCCATTTGTCAGACTGCACAAAGCCCTTACAGATTTGGAGTCATTGACTGGTCTGTACACCCATTTTCAAGTGTATGGGTGTACTATAACATCAGGTAATGCACCTAGCTTCATATTGTATCTAAATTTCTCTTAAGACTAAATAGTTCTGAAAGAACTACTTGTGCTCTCCTATCCCCTCTGATTTGTTTACTGTGTTGGATCCAATGATCATGTGTATAGGAGATGTTTTAACTTGCTGGTCTGTTGGAAAGTTCATTTCCCCTCCCCTTGGATTACTTTTCCTCTGTGTCTGTTCAGTTCATTGATCTATCTCAGCAGCACTGTAATTGCTGGAGCTGAATGTGATGGAGTTAAGGGTGTGATCATCCTTTGAGTGGCAACTAGTATTTGTGTAAATTGAGGTTTATTGTGGACCTTCATTCCTGTCTCAATGTATGGTTTGTTTGGACCCAGAAGCTGATTCACACCAGGAAGAACTGAATTTGCTGTAGCATCTGTACCTTGCATTTTTGTCCTTTGTGTGTTTTTGTTTTGTATGGTGGTGGTTGGTGTGTGGTAGTTCTGCTAGCTTGTTCTGTGTCTGTGTGCTAATTCTTTAGCTAGTGCTCCGGAATATGTTGCCCTGAGCTGATGTTCATCCTTTCTGTATTTTCTTTTAGGTATTGTGGCATAGTTGAAATGCCAAGCAGCTCTGAATTAGCCTTGCTGTCGCTGGGGATTATTCTTCCAATCTTGCAACTGGTTTCAGGAATCCCTGATTCTACTAGCAGCTTTGGATGCTAGAAGCAATTTTTGCAGTCCGTCCATCTGTAGGCAGACAGATTTAGAGATCAGATGATGATTTTCATTCTGTACTGTGTTCATCCATCTGAAAGGGGAACTCTGAATTAAGATGAAAATGCTTGTCAGGAGATTGCTTCCTATGTGTACTATGTGTTGCTTTTTAATGTGGCTGAGTTTAAGTACTTTTTCTGACTGTCATGTCTTCTGGCATATATGGCTCAATTAAGAGCTAAATCTCTGCTTTATGTATTTCTATAGCTGGCTATCCTTGCTGCCACATGATACTATCTTCTAGACCTACCTAACTAATACTTATTCTGTTTCCCACGTATACCTTACTCTTTTAGAAAACAAAATAAACATACATCAAATGCATTCTGTAGTGGACTTGGTTTTGGGAGGGGTGGGAAAAAGAAACAGCCCAGGAAAGATCTGTTCCATTGCTTTGCTAATGTGCTCAGAAGTTTGAGATTCCATTAGGGAAAGGCTGATGTGGGTGCAGATGTTAAAAGTGCAGAGAGGGAATAGAATAAACCAGGTTGGAAGAGACCTTTGAGATCATTGTGTCCAAACTATCACCCAACACTACCTAATCAAATAAACCATGGCACCAAACACCCCATCTAGACTCCTGAACACCTCCAGTGATGGTGACTTTGCCACCTCACCGGGCAGCCCATTCCAATGGCCAATCACTCTTTCTATGAACTTCTTCCTAACATCCATCCTAAACCTCCTGTGGCACAGTGTGAGACTGTGTCCTCTTGTTCTGGTGCTGATTGCCTGGGAGAAGAGACCAATCCCCACCTGGCTACAACCTCCCTTCAGGTAGTTGTAGAGATGTATTTTAACATCACAAACCCCTTAATTATTTTCTTAAAACACTTAAAGCTCACAATCACATACACTGCAAAGATTAAACTGTTGCATCCACACAGGGCATAGTGAACTGCTGTATGATGTATTGCTTGACTCTTGCAGCAGATGAACACTCTTGCTGTTGTAAACAGACTGATCAAGTATCTTCTAGTTGTTAATGTATGCTCTGAAGTGAAATTCTCCTGGACATTTGCTTTAGATAAAGTTCTCCAAAGTAAAAATAGTCTTTAGTGGTATGAGTGCAGTTGTTAGTGTGCAGACTGTTCCTTTATGCTATGGAACTAGAGATCAAGGATGATCAGGTTGAGTGCCTGTGGGTGAAGTTTAGAGGGAAGACCAATAAAGCAGACATCCTGATTGGAGTCTATTACAGACCACCCAACCAGGATGAAGAGGCTGATGAATTATTCTATAGGCAGCTAGAAGCTGTCTCAGGATCTCCAGACCTTGTTCTTATGGGTGATTTTAACCTGCCTAATATCTGCTGGGAACTCAACACAGCAGAGAGGAGGCAGTCTAGAAGGTTCTTAGTGTCGAGGATAGCTGCTTCTTGCAGCTGCTGTGTGAGCCTGCAAGGGGTAAGGCTTTGCTTGATCTCCTTTTTACAAGCAGAGAAGGGCTGGTGGGAGATGTGGTGGTTGGAGGCTGTCTGGGGTCCAGTGACTAAGAAATAGAGTTTTCAATATGCAGCCAAGCTAAGAGGGACAGCAACAAAACCTCCACTCTGGATTTCTGGAGGGCAGACTTCAGGTTACTTAAGGAGCTAACTCAGAGGGTTCCTTGGGGTAAAGCCCTTAAAAACAAAGGGCTCCAGGAGGGCTGGGCCTGCTTCAAGAAAGAACTCTTGAAGGTGCAGGAACAGGCTCTGCCAATGTGCTGGAAGATGAGCTGCTGGGGCAGATGGCCAGCCTGGATGGGCAATGAACTTCTAAAGGAATTAAGGGAAAAAAAGAGGGTGTACCTTCTCTGGAAGAAAGGTGAGGCAACCCATGGAATGTTTAAGGATGTTGCTAGTTCATGTAGGAAAAAAAATGAGAGGTAAAAGCCTATTTAGAGCTTAGACTGGCCTCTGCTGTGAAGGACAACAAAAAATCCTTCTGTAAGTATATTAACAGCAAGAGGAGGCGCAAGGACAACTCTCACTCCTTGGTGGACACTGAGGGGAACATGGTAACAAAAGATGAGGAAAAGGCAGAAGTACTTAACACCACCTTTGTCTCAAATTTTAATAGCAGGATAGGTTGTCTTCCAGTCAGCTGGCTTCCTGAGCTGGCAGATGGAGTCAGGGAGCAGTATAGTTCCCCTGTGATCCAGGAGAAAGTAGTTAGAGATCGCCTTAGCTGCTTGGATCCCCACAAGTCCATGGGACTGGATGGGATCCATCCTAGGGTGCTGAAAGAGCTGGCAGATGAGCTGGCCAAGCTGCTCTCCATTATTTTTCAACAGTCCTGCCTCACTGGAGAATCCCAGATGACTGGAAGCTGGCCAATGTGATGCCCATCCACAAGAAAGGCTGGCTGGATAAGCCAGGGAATTCCAGACCTGTCAGCCTGACCTCAGTGCCAGGCAAGATTATGCTCTCAGGTCAAGGGATCAGGCCCAGCCAGCATGGATTCAGGAAGGGCAGGTCCTACCTGATCTCCTTCTATGATCAAGTGACCTGCCTGGTGGATGTGGGGAAGGCTATGGATGTAGTCTACCTGGACTTCAAGGCCATTGACACCATCCCCCACAGCAAACTTCTGGCCAAGCTGGCAGCTTGTGGCTTGGACAGCAGCACTCTGCACTGGGTTAGGAACTGGCTGGAGGGCCGAGCTCCGAGAGTGGTGGTGAATGGTGCCACATCCAGCTGGCAGCCAGTCACTAGTGGTGTGCCCCAGGGATCAGTGCTGGGCCCCATCCTGTTTAATATCTTTATTGATGATCTGGATGAGGGGATTTAGTCCATCATCAACATCTGCCCCCAGCTTGCAAACTTACTGATCTGTTAGAGGGTAGGAGAGCTCTGCAGAGGGACCTTGACAGGCTGGACAGATGGGCAGAGTCCAGCGGCATGAGATTTAACACATCCAAGTGCTGGGTTCTGCACACTGGCTGCAATAACCCCATGCAGTGCTACAGGCTGGGGTCAGTGGCTGGAGAGCAGCCAGGCAGAAAGGGACTTGGGGGTACTGGTTAATAGTAGTCTGAATATGAGCCTGCAGTGTGCCCAGGTGGCCAAGAAGGCCAATGGTATCCTGCATCAGGAACAGTGTGGCCAGCAGGAGCTGGGAGGTCATTCTGCCCCTGTACTCAGCACTGGTTAGGTCACATCTTGTGTACTGTGTCCACTTCTGGGTCCCTCAGTTTAGGAAAGATGTTGACTTGCTAGAATGTGTCCAGAGAAGGGCAAAAATGCTGGTGAGGGGTTTTGAACACAAGCTCCTTGAGGAGAGGCTGAGGGAGCTGTGGTTGCTTAGCCTGGAGAAGATGAGGCTCGGGGAGACCTTATTGCTGTCTACAACTACCTGAAGAGATGTTATAGCCAGGTGGATGTTGGTCTCTTCTCCCAGGCAACCAGCACCAGAACAAGAGGACACAGTCTCAGGCTGCACCAGGGGAGGTATAGGCTGGGTGTTAGGAAGAAGTTCTTCATAGAGAGAGTGATTGCCATTGGAATGGGCTGCCCAGGGAGATGGTGGAGTCACCATTGCTGGAGCTGTTTAGGAAGAGACTTGATGGGGTGCTTTGTGCCATGGTTTTGTTGATTAGATCATATTGGATGACAGGTTGGACCCTGATCTCTAAGGTCTCTTCTGACCCTGTTGGTTCTATTCCATTCATTTACAGCATCCCCTAAATCAAAGGTGTTTTTGAGTGACTGTGCTGCCTCCCATCTTCACTTGGGTGCAGAAACTTGGTAGCTACCCCACCTTATCAAAGGAAGCCACAAATGGAAGGAGGCAAGGGGAATGCTTTTCACTTAAGATTGAGAAGTGGTTTGCTAATGATGTATTGCATTGAGGAATGGGATATTACATATTTTTCCTCTTAATTCCCACACCTCTGTCAATCCTGCAGTTCATCCAAAACTAATTAGCAAACAAGATGACTGTTGAGCTACCTTTTTTTTAATGCCTTTTTTTCTCCCAGTTTTTCTACTTAAAGATTGTTCCTGTTTTTTGTTGACTAAAAAAGGTGGAATGTGGTGATCTATGCCAAACATTTTCGTTCTGCTAAATGTTCAATAGCAATCAGAGTATTCCTGTTGGCTGTTAACTGTGACAGAACATACTGGGTATTTTCTTGTTTTCTAGAGCTTTAAGCACATTTTCCTTTCAAAAAGAAAAGCTGCTTGAAATTGAAGTTAAGCAACCTTTTACTTATTAGTTTTTTTTGCAGATAGGCTTGATAGGCTAAAAAAGGCTTATTTAAGAGTGATAGAACTGTTCTGAATAGAAGTCTGTGGAGGTGAGCTTTCCTAGAAAAGCTCCAAAAGAGCATCTTATGGAGAAAAACATCATGCCTTCAGTGTTCAGTGTCTGGCCAAAAAACCTTGTTGTAGTCAGCCTAACTATATAGTCTTCCTGGAGTGAGTGCAGAGGGCAACAAAGCTGGTAAAGGGCCTGGAGTATAGATCTTATGAGGTGTGACTGAGGGAGCTGGGGCTGTTTAGTTTGGAAAAGAGGAGACTGAGTGGAGACCTCATTGCTCCCTACAACTACCTGAAAGGATGTTGTAGAGAGGCTGGTGCCTGGTCTCTTCTCACAGGTAATTAGTGATAGAACAAGAGTGAATGGCCTCAAGCTACAACTAGGTAGGTTTAGCCTTGACATTAAGGCAACCAAGCACCCTATCAAGTCTCCTCCTGAACACGTACAACGATGGTGACTCCACCACCTCCCCAGGCAGCCCATTCCAATGGGCAATCACTCTCTCTGTGTAGAATTTCTTTCTAACCTCCAGCCTAAACCTCCCCTGGTGCAGCTTGAGACTGTGTCTGTCCCCTTGTTCTGGTGCTGGTTGCCTGGGAGAAGTGACCAGCCCCTGCCTGGCTACAACCTCCCTTCAGGTAGTTGTAGAGGGCAATAAGGTCCCCCCTGAGCTTCCTCTTCTCCCTTGAAAAGTGCCTTCTCTTTCTTGGTTGGAAATGTGGTGTTCCTTGCCAGATTGGTGTTTCTCTTCTTGTAAAGCCTGTTGAGTTTAACCTGGATCCTTCTCTTTTAATTTCAGTTGGGATTTGTGAGGCCTCTAGTTGAGGCTATTGTTGTTTTAACTGGCAAAAGCAAGGACAGGATGAGGTAATAATGATAAAAGGGTGCAAAAACTTATTTAAATTTTTTTTACCATGGCTGATATCCACTAACCTATGATCTAACCCTGGGGATGCTAATGGATGTTTTGGGAGTCATTGTAGGAACAGTCAGTGAACACCCTTTACCAAGCCAAATGTTCAAAGGCCCCTGGAGAATTGTTCTACATTTGTCTTCATAACTATCATTGGTGGGGCATAAAATTGAAAAGAAAAATTCTAAAATAGGCTTGCAGAGAGACCTACTTGTGCTGACTCTGTAGGCTGACTTGTTTATTTGGATAAAATTTTACATAGATTTTTGAAATGCTGAGTTGAAATAACTGGGGGAAAGATGGGGTATTTAGGCCATTTATGGCTTTCACAGTTCTGCTTTTCACACGATTTAGAGATGTTTCCATTAAATGCTGCAATTGTGTGGTAGTATTTCTTAGCAGATAGTAATTAAAAAGCTGTATGAATACTGCACACTCTCACTGTGTGCACAGATCTATTCTAGCATTGGTTGTGTATTTTAGTGTGAAGCTGCAAAAGACAGGTCAGATGAAAGATGTGATTTTGGCAAAGTGGTAAATTCGAACCTTTTTGCATTGTTTTTGTTTTTGATTCAAGACTGTTCAATGCTTCAAGGTTTTTGTTGTTTTGTCTGTCTCTTTTGGCAGTGGTGCTGTCAAGATTTGAAGTGGGTGGCTGTTTTTTTTTTAGCTACCTTACAAAGGATTTACTCGTTAGCCTTATTTTATGGGTTGAGCTAATTGTGATTTGTCTTGCTGAGCAGTATTATGCAGTTTGGGCCAATTAAGTGAATCCACTTACACCAGTGGATGTTGTTCCAATGTGTAATATTGATTCGAGCTGTAAATGGAGAATGACTTGTTTGATTAGATTCCTTTGTCTAAACAATGCTTGAGATCTTATCTAGTGTACCAAACAGAAGCGTTTTCTTCCCTGAGGCTTTTTTTAATGGCGTCTTAGGTTTGATTAACACTATATATGCAGATATAACAATTTCCCTGTGTGTAAATTCTGAAGCAGTTCAGAGGAATTGGGAGAAACATGTATCTTGCAACTCAGTGTAATTCTCTGCTCCATGAATATCAACTTGTGTTGAGACACGGGGATGTGTAGGGTGACCTACTCTAAAAAACTGGGGCACTGGGGAATCCCAGACACTTACGTCCTTAGAGCTGGCGGAGGAGGGGGAGTGAGTGTGTGTGTGTATGTGTTAATTAGGCATTTACACTGAAGTAAATGACATCTGTCACATAATGATAAACTGCTGAAGTATATAAAAATCATCTATGGAAGTTGTGGATGATATTAAACACTTAGGAAATGTGTGGATACATTTATTCTTCTTTTGGACCTCATGACAAAACCTTTACTTTTTGGGATTAGTGGATGAGAATTTCTGTAAAACAAATTGAGAGGAGAAGCACTTGTATCATAAATCAGGTCCATAAGAAGGTAATAAACAGTACTTGCTGAAAACTTATGATGGTAGCGATCTATAAATTAGCTGTCTTCTATTGCTTTATAGATTGCATATACACTGAAAACAAGTGGTTTAGTATTTTGGTCTTAAAATAATCATACATGCTTTTTCCATACCAAGGAAACTTTTGTGTGTTTATATGTTGAGGGTCATACATCTGCAAATGTGACTCATTCACAATATAGATTACAACAGCGGCCAAGTAACTCCTGGGGAAGATTACCTTGATTCTGTTGTTAAACAGACCAGTTCTAGGAGTGCTATATATATATATTTAGGTAGTAAGCTATTAATTTTGGTCTTTCAATGATTACTGAGATACAGGTTTGATTAGGGAGTATGGGTAAGAGTATGCTGCTGTCAAATGAATACATGGGTACCTTCCAGGTTAAAGAAGAGCTAGCATAATCTAGGCAATTTGTGTACTTACTAGCTCTGGTACAGTGCAGTCCTTCTCAATTGGGTTATGTCCTGCAAATCAGATACTGAATGTTTTTTTGTGGTGCTTGTATCCATGTTTTGGCTTATGGGCATATTTCTTTTCTGGGATATGATGCCAAGGCCTGGCACCAAACCTAATACTCCTGAAATACTGAAACAGAGTAGAAGGATCTTCAAAAGCAATTGTTGCTACTGTTATTACCCTTAATTGCACTCTAAGCCCTGAGAGCTGCCAGAGCCTGGAGCAGTGCTTAGAACTAGTCCAGGCCAAGAATGACTGGCTAATCAGCCCAGGTGGACTCCTCACTTTATGTGCTTATTTGCTGGAAATGTGGCAAAGAAACACAAAACTCTTCCTGTGTGAAGATCTGGCAGGATTTACTGGTTTATGTGCCTTGCCGTGAAGGTGGCTGCTGAACCTAAACTAGATTTGGAAACAGGTGGCCTTTTTTGTGCAGTTTCCTTCTGAATTAATAAGCTTGTTGGACTTGATCTGATTCTTCAAATTCTGAACAGGTTCCTTTGTACCTTAATCCAAAAGTAGTTATACTACTTAAGAGCATTTAATCTAAAGTTCTTCTGCTTGGACTTCTTAAATCCAGTATCTTACTTGTCATAGATGCAGAGCTGAGGAGGCACCGATGGGCTGGTTGGGTGTTAGTGACTGATTTGGGTTTGGGTTTCCAAAGGTGTAACACACCTATACAGGAATTTGGATAACTAAATTTCATCTGCAGTTTGAGTTAGATGGAGGTTCTGTAGAATGATGATTCAGTCGGTTTGGGTTAACTTCTTGTCATTTTTCTGTTGCTGCAATATGATAAGCCCATACAAGATGCACTACTTCAGATATACACAAATAAGATACCTTTTCACAGTTTCTGATTGTGTTCTGTAACATAACAGGTCCTTGTAGCTGCTTGAAATGTAGCTTTTTGAGGCACGGGTAGCCCAATATGATTAAAACTTGCAGTATAAGCCATTGAGCCCCTCATGGTTTGCCTGCTATTCCAGCCTTTGTTACACATTCATGCTTGGTTGCAGGGTGAATTTATGAAGGAATTGCACTTCTTCGGGAATCTACTGGGACTTGAATCTTTTTATTGACATTGTTTTTGTAAACTAAAGTACAAAAGGGTAAAATGACTTGAAGTTTTAGCTGTACTAAATTAGGATCAAGTTTTGAATACCTAGGATTGTGTGATTTAAGTCAAGCACTTCAACCCTAGAATTTGAAAATACTTAAAACTTGTTGAGGAAGGTGAGTTGCTGTTTCTTTGAACTGTTTAGAAATACTGCATTTTAAGTCAGCTTCTGCAGAAGAAAAGGCATTACTGATATGAAACAGATCTGTTCTTTCCAGATTGTATTTGGACAGATTTAACAATTCATTAAAAAGTTGAGAAAAGGATCCATAAACTTAAGAGTTGTCACTTAAGCTTGAAAGCCTGGAGATTTTGAAGTAGTGGGGAAGAATGGAGACTTTTCTTGTCTGTGAGGGACTTGCTTGGTGCTCTAAGGCAGTGTGCCAGGTAACATGGTGGCTGTTTTGTTATACCCATGTGTGGTATACTAGGATGTATGTAATGCTGAACTAAAACTGAACTAGAGCAGGAAGTAACAGCTTGCAGTAAGGTAAACAAGGAGAAATAGGTTTGCCAGATTGCAGGGGAATGTGGGAAAGGAGTCAAAACTCCGGAGTTAAAGTAATGATGAAACATTTCAGAAGTGGGGGAGAAAACAGTGTGGGGAAGAGCACACAGCTGTTTATATGTTTAAAAACAAAAATCAGTGTGTCTTTCTAGTCTCTTCTATGGCTGCCTTAGGTACTAGCAGGACTGTTGGTATCTGTGGGGGATGTGTGCAAGTGTTGTTTTTTCTTTTTGACACCTAGAAATAGCTGACTATTTAGTCCTTTTCTATGAGGACCCTTTTGGTTTTGTAAAACATACCTGCTTAACTAGCGTGAATAACTTGGTTTGTGTTCCACCATTGTTCACATGCCTCAACAAACTCTAAATGTATTCATCAGTCATGCAAATAAAGGTATCCAAGGGCCAGGAAGGGATGACAGGCTAAAATTCATAGCATTTGATCAGGTTAGATTACTGCCTTAAGTTGCTGAGGTGTACTTAGTCATGCAACAGGATTTCAATGCTTTTTAGTGTCTGTGCTAGCGTTTAGGAGTTTTGGTTTAGCTTTGTTTTTAGTATGAGGCTAATGCTGTAGCGGTAAAATAAAACCCATATGACTTTATGGAAGCAATAATTCAAATGTGAAACGTGTGGCAACTCTAGAAGGTTGTGTGACCTCTCGTATACTCAACTATATAGCAAATTCAGAAGCTATTTAAGAAATGCCCCCAGAAAGAAACTTGGAATTAAGTGGCAGATTAATCTTATCATCAGGAAGGACCATGAACTTCTGTCAGAGCTCAGAAAAATGGTGGTAAATATGAAGAAAAAAGTCAAATGCTGAAGAAGTTAATCCTGTGCTTGTTTTGTTTGTTGTACTTACCTGAATATTTATTTCTCACTATATTATTCAAAATAGTATTTGGCTGCTGCTTGTCACTATTGCTAGACTTTTTTTCCCCAGCCTTGTTTCTTCTGAGTCTGCCAATAGTATGTGTGGGCTACATTACTTTGAACCTTAGTCTGTCATACTTGACAGCCTTCGTGCTAGTGGCAAATAAAATCCCTTTCCACAAAGAACAACGTTTTCCTTCACGTGTCAATACTCATTTTCAGAAAGAACAGACTTTTAAAACTATGTATTCCCTGTGTTTTGAATGCTTAAGATGATATAGAATATTGCATAAAAACTTATAAAATTAAGCATTGGAAATGTCTGTCAGCATAAACAAGTATACTAGCTATATGTCAGTAAAAATCTTACACAATTGAAGCAATGGCATGCGTTCTTCAGTATATACTGAAAAGGAGCTTACAAAGAGAGAGCAGAATAAGGAAAACCTGATCTTGTTTCTCAGTCTCTGTATCTCCCTTTAAAGATGCAAACATGTCGAACACTAAACTTTTAAAACTTTAAGGTAAGTATGCATATGAATTGTTGACTTCTAACTTCAAATCTACCTATTGTATTATTCCTGGTAGAATGCTGGAACTGTTTATCTCTTCTGTGTAGTTCAGATTTGACTAAAAATGTTTGGCAAATGCATATAAATGAGGATGCAATGGATTAAAAATCAAGCATGAGGCTGCTTAAATAATTCTGAAGATTTTCAGGTTCATGTGTAGTGATATTGAACTCTTTAGTCATAGGCTTTAATTTGTGCGTGGTGCTGACCTGATGCTGTGCAGGGACACTCACTGCATCCCTTCATTCAATTCACTCTAATTATCCCCAACTTCCTGGGGAGCCTGTTTAGAACTCGTCATGAATGTATGTTATTAAGATATTAGGCTATCCCAGTTGCATGTAGCAAAGTAGTTTTTAGTCTGAATTTGCATATAGATGATCATTATAAGAAGCTGAAATTACATTTGTCATGATTTTATTTAAGCAAATTCAAAATAATATATTGGCATAATAAAATGTTTTGACAGTGATTTAAGCTTGGAATTAAATGAAATGAGATTTAATGTTATTGTGTGAGTTCTTGTATGTCAGTTTTGGTAATGTCAATGTATATTTTAGAGTAGCTATGCTATGTAAATTATCTTTGAAACAATCAGATTTGTGTGCCTATTTCAGGGTAGTGGTAATTATTTTTGCTGGGAGCATCTGTTAATGCAGAATATTGCCTCTTCAGGTTCATGTGAAAATGGCGGATGAAGCTGTCTGCGTTGGCCCAGCTCCCACCAGCAAAAGCTACCTCAACATGGATGCCATCATGGAAGTCATTAAGAAAACCAGGGCCCAAGCTGTGAGTCTGAATGAGTCTATCTGCTGCAGCTGTTTCATATATAGAAAGCAGAAAAGCCAGAGTTGGTTGTTTTTTTTTAAGGTGTGGGGGGGGAAGTGATTAAATATGCTATTCCAGTTAGTTCATGTCACATGAGTTAAATGTGTCTGAAATCGCTACTGGAAATCAAAGGCTTTGTAGCATCTGGCAGCACTGGTCGCTGATCCTGCAGGTGGCTGCTGGATTCAGCTTTCACACCAGGGAGCAGCTTCAGTTCATTTCCAAATTTGCTGGGGGAAAAAAAAAAAATCACAATTAGTTTTGAGTGCTAACCCTTTATATGCCATAATGGGTTTTTTGAGTGTTGTACAAAGTATGTCCAAAAAGGTTTTTTTCTTAAACTTTGTTTGAATTGCTTCCTAAGTTATATAAATGTTACTTGCAGGAAGGATAAGGTAAATGGTGCATCTCAGAATTATTGTTGTTCAGTGTGTTTGCAAAATGCACGTTAGCTGATGTGTGAATGTCAGCTACTCTGCCTCCCTCCAAATTGGCCAGAAATTCACTTCTTAACCCAAGTTGGTTGGAAAAAGTAATGTGTAGTCATCTTCACATACCTAATGTTCTTTGCTCTGTCAGTGAAATAAATATTTTATTTAGACCTACTGTACACAGAGCATTTATTAAAACATAAATTGAATCTGTATGAGGAACACTGATTACTCTGGAATAGCATTTCAGCTTCTTTCAAAGATCAGCTTTTGGCCTCAAAGGTGATGATTTGATACAGTGCTTTCAGGGACCAATAGCTTTCCAGTAAAGAAAAAAATACTTCTTTCCCTCTGAGTTTCTCAATATGGAGAGAGGTTAGGTACCTTTAAAAGAGAATAAAATGACTTACACTTTCTTTGTCGGAGTGTATTAGATCAAGAATTATGAAAAGTAAAATGAAAACGTTCTCACACTAGTAGTTATGCTAGGTGTATACCAAGTTGTGAATAGCAAACTATGCATAGAGATGCATGGCTTACACTAACAAGAATGAACTGTGTTCTCCAGCAAGGGTCGCTAGAGGCAGGGGGCTTATGATTGTGGATCTTAAGACTACTGTTGTGATCAGTGCTGGGAATATTTTGAGGTGGAGTGTTTGTAGTGGTGGCTGAGAAGAGTGTGGATGAGTGTATGTGTGGAAGAGTGCAATGAGTTAAATGTGGCAAAATAGAGTTAAAAGGAACAGAAAGCTGAAACACCAAAGGGAATGTGTCCATTGTTCTGCAAACAGCATCTCTCTTTCTAGATAAGTAAGGAATATTTGCCTCAGAAATGGCAGATTTCAACCATTGAATTTTTACTGCTTATGACAGATAAAACAATGCATTAAGACAGTTCTTAAGGTGTTCAACTAATTTGAATGCTTAATAGTCTGCATCACTTGCCCCAGTATCTGAAAAGGTGTTAGCAAGTTTGGTGTCTGACTTCAGAACTCAATCAGGTTGAATTTTTTTACTTTCAAGGTACACCCAGGATATGGATTTCTCTCAGAAAACAAAGAATTTGCTAGACGTTTGGTAAGTTATTTCTATTTATTTGACATGTATTTCATCCAGGGTGTCTGAAGAATCATGATACCAATTCAAGACAGATCTCTGCCTGTGCATTTCCTGCATTTTGAAGGTGTAACAGCAGCCTGTGTTTTCTTTTGGAAAAAGAGGAGATGCTTATTTTTAAGAACTTTATCAAGGGTGTAAGACCCTTTTGGCATTTTCACTTGTCTGTACTGTTTATGAGGCTGCTCTAAAACTGGGTCACTGAAATTATCTAGGTTAAAAGTATCTGGTTTTAAGTGATCATTTCAGTGATTCATAGCACAGCTGGTGAACAGCTGTATCAGCAGCCCTGAGAAGGTGCTGAACTGTGCTTTCAGGATGGAAGTAGAAAGCTGTTTAAAAACTGGCTTCTCTGCTGGTGGTCGTGTATTGCGGAGCTGCATTCTCTGAAAGGACCAAGGAGTCAAGAGGGTGCTCTTTTTATTTCATGTCTGGATTGATAAAAAATTATTATTCACAGCCTCTTTACATTGGATTTTTTGCTACTATAGAAACTGATCTATCAGGCCTTCTAACTGATTTTATATTTTTCAAAACCTTTGCTGCAGCTGCCTATAAATTTAGAGCAGTGCCAGGAGGAAATTGCATGAGCAGTGTTTGAGCAAAGTCCTGAGTGAATGCTGTATGTGTAGTCACTGCAGATCATGTGTTACTGTCTACTAGTTTCACTGAGATTAAGTATAAGCACATACTACATTAAGTGTTCCAGTAAAAGGCTCTTGAAGCTGCCAACTTTGCTATGGAGTAAATGAAGCACATGGTTGAAAACCCATCTTTTTACAGGCATTAATATAAATTCGTTGCTGATTTTGAGAGTAATTTGCACCTTTTTGATTCGGGATAAGAGACGCAGATGGGCAATCTGATTTGGTAGAGTAATTCTTTAATTTCTAGCATTTGTGGAATAGCTCATTTCCATCTCTCTTCCATGACTGTGCCCCTTTTGGGCTTAAGTTCTGATAGTCACACGGATCCTTACTATTTAGATACTTATTTTGTGTTAAGATACTACCTGCTGATTAAGGAGGTGATTTGGGAATGAAATCTCAGTTTCTGTACTTTGCAGTTGCTGCACTTTTTTAAAAAGCCCTCAGATAAAAACAAGTGCACCTTCTGTATCAAGCTGAATACATCCTGCTGATTGCTTGGGTGGTGGAAATGTTGAAGTTGAAAGTACTTCTAAATACTTGGTGTTTGCCTGGATTTACCAAATCTTGGGTAGTATCTTACATGTTATTTTCATGCAGTTTTGTTTTATCACTGTTCTTCTTGTATCACAGCCTGTTTTTAGAGGGAAGATTCCTGGCTTAATTTGTAACAAACTTTGTTCCCACTGGATTAGACCAGCAGGATAAATGGCTTTAATTGACAGTTCCTGTTTTTAATGACAAAAAAACATTAATGAAACAGAAGTGCTTGCTCATGCTATCTTGCTTTATATTTTGCTGCCAGACTTTGAAACTTGATAATGATTAATCTAAACTGGGCACATTTTTCCTAGTAATTTGGTTGTTACTTGATGATGCAAATTATAATATTAGTGACATAATCTAGGATGCTTTTTGGCATGATTAAGCAGGAATAGAAAAAGTAGAAACATTCCTGTAAATCCCTTCCCCCTTTTTATTTCTCATCCTTTCACTCAAATCTATGGAACAGTGAGTTCCTGAAATAGTGTGGTGACTAGAACCCTGTTCAAGTTTGGGTTGGTGCTACAGTCTTGTGGTGCGCTGAAGTTTCTCCCCAGCACACAGTCTGAAAACAGCTTATAATTGTTTCAGAAACCTGGTGTGTTCTGTTCTCTAAAATTATAACAGAACAAGGTAGTTCTAATTTGCTTTCTGAAATGCATGATTTAAACTCTCAAGACATAATCATGCTTTCCTTCACGTCAGTGACTCTGGGATATCAAACCCCTAGTGAGAATTGGTGAAGCAGTCTGCCTTTTTTTATCACAGAGGGCTGCTTATTTTTTTTTTTTTTCAAGACACTCTGATGAATAAATATTTAGGGGGAATTACTGCCTGCTGTTTCTTTTCTTTATTGAAGCCTGTAACAAATGGTACAAGATTGTTGTAAAGTTGCCAAATATAGAGATTTTTTTTTCCCCTCATCCCTTTCTTTGTGCTTACAGTATTTTGTTCTTTCACACTGGAAGTAGTGATGAAACTTGAGAAACCTGGACTTATTTCCTGGTGTGTATCTGTACCTGTAAAATTATCTAGATTTGGAAATGAAGACATACACTAAACTTCTAAACTTGCCAGTCTGTGTGTAAGAGTGGTAATGAACTCAAAGCAAAGCTGTGTTTTCAATTTAACACATGGAGGGTCAGTTCACATATAGTCCCACTGTGTGTGATTTGAACAAAAGCATGTCTTTTGGTTCATTGCCTAAATGACTCGTGGAACAGCATACAGCTATAGACAGACCTTGTGAGGAACATGATGGATATATTTAGAGAATTGAAAATCACTGATATTTAGTTTTTTCCCTTCTTTAGAAACTTAAATTTGTTCTTTTAGAATGAGGGGGGAACACAAGTAAATGATCCTTTGTTTCCAAAACAAACAAATTCCAAGAAAACAGTCACTGGGTGGATATCTGGCATGTTGTTCATTGTTATCCAGTAAAAAAGTCAGTATATTTAGTCCCCTTTTTATCTGTATCTATTCTAGTCACTGTTGAATGCTGACAGGAAAATGATCCATGGCATTTATATCAAGTGAGTCTGTTAAAGATTTCCTAAACCTTAAGGTCAGTTTCTTAAAGAATGGTATTTTAATATGAAATCTTCTGAAAAACTTTTAGATATTGCTGATGACTTCAGTTATTTCTTAGAATGACAAAACACGTGTTTGTGCTAGTCAGTATAGATCCTTGAAACCTGACAATGAGAATGCAAAAATACTCAGAAGTTTGAGCTATCCATCTTGGAAATCTTGCAGTGCTTGTACATTTGTAGTTCAGTTTGTACACTGAAGTTATAAAATTCAGTGCATAAGTTGTTACTTGTAGTTTGTGCATGGAAATATATTTGCATGTAAGCAGTTTGCTTCCTTCGAGGAATAATTCTGTAATATTCAGTATTAATATTAGACATGTGTTTAAAATATATTGCCAAATCACAAAACAAAGCTAGTATCTTTTGCCAGATGCTTTGCAGAGCTGGAGAATCGATTTATTCCTTCATTTTTTAAAGAAAAATTTGCTAGTGATCTCTGTATTTAGGTTAACTTCCTTAATGTTTCCCATTATATAAAACTAGAGTAGACCCTTTGAGAAGCTCTATCACCTCTATTGTGTGCAACAGGCCTTTGAAATTTGACAAGGAGAAAGCCTTGTGACAAAGATCAGTCTTCTGGTTGGCCTGTTCTTGACAGATAAACTTTCTGAAATGGCTATTTTCCTCTCCTTCCTTGCAAACTTCCAAGGCAGCTGTTGTGGGTGGGAGATGGGAGTGCTGAGTTGAGTCTCTTCACGCATCCAGTACTTCGGGACTGGCCTGTGGTCCCAGTGACTCTGTTTAGTCCTTTCCTTACCTGGATGAAGAAGGGAATGGGGGAGAAAAGAGAGAGAACAGGCATGTGACTGAGCTGCACAGTCATTCTAGAGTCAGCATGGCTTCCTGTAGTCTAGCTGATGCCAGCAACAAGTAGAAATTGTACTCGTTTATGTATGTATGTATTATGTATGTTCTTGCATCCTGATAATGGTTAGAAGCTTAAACTGTGATGCATGGTGACTGTATTGTGAGACTGTGGTGTTGCTGTTTTTCATAATTGTATGATTTTTTTCTTTTTTTAATTAAAAGAAACACTGGTGAGCTTCCATTTCCCCTCAGCCACAAAAATCAGAGGTGAAGCTACTGTTCAAAAGAGAAGTCCAAACCAAAGGGCAATATAAGCTATTCTTTCTCAAAGTCTAGTATGAAAGATACTAGTTTGCAGGATTTGTATCTTCAGGGTATTTTGATCTCTTGTATGTATAGCATAGAGTTCCTGCTTTTGTAGTCAGTGCATTATGGTGTATTTTCTCCAGGAAACCTATGTAATTACACTATGCCAAAATCTCCTTGCAATAGGAATCATAAAGATGGTGAAAGTAAAATAATTCAAATTTGGAATGAGACAGGAACCTTTTTTGAGTTCCTAGGGGAACCTGTTTTTATACATCCTTTGTGCCCTTTTAGTCACTACTGTTTGGTGTGACTAAGGGGGGAACAATGCAGCCAATGCTGTTTCTCTTTACCTTTGAAGCTAGATTAACATTCTTGGAGGAATTAAAACCCAACAATGTGTTGTCTTAAATAAATGGGCAAACAATATATATGGAAATCATTGACCACGTATTTGTAAATGGGTGTTAAGTTTGAGATGGAAGAGGCAAAACAGAGCAGCATATCTTCTGTGAGGGAACTCATCTAGCCTGTGAAGAATCTTGTGCAGGTGGATTCATAGCCCTGCTAATTATGGGACTGTCACCTTTTAAAATGCAAACCTCTAATGGCATCACAGTTTCCACACTGTGCATGGCTTTATTTGTAAGCAAATTGGGAAATGTCTTCATCATGATTCAATGGACATTACATTTTTTTGAGACATTACAATTTTTTTTGAGTCATTTGGTATTACTTCATTCTGTACCCACAGGCATCGGCTTCCTACCTGGGAATTTCTGTGACTGATTAGTGTTTGTACTTTTCAAGTGGCAAAGTGGTGGTCGAAAGAAGGCAGCTTTGGAAGCTTGATGCCAAGAAATTGCTTATGGTAGAGATTGTATCTTTCAGGGAGTGGAACTGACAGAGCTGTTAGTGTGGGTTTCTCACTCTGCTGCCTTAGTAAGCAATGACATACTATGTATTGCAATACAAAGTGCCTACTGCTGCTGCCTGTGGTGGCTTAAGGTGCTCTGGCTGAGGGAGGCTGGAGTATATGCCCCTCCTGGGTAATAAAAGATAGGAAATGTACAAGTCACTGATTTGTCCCCCAGAAAAGCTGTGGCTGTGAGCCTGTGACATTGATGGGTGACTGCTTACTCTTCTAAGGCAGAATGCTTCTGAATGTTACTTGTATTCCATACCAGGTAAACCTTATTTTCATAGGGAAAAAAAAACAATCTACATCTGCAGTATCACTGTGTAAAAGGCACAGATAGTGCATGCATTAAACGATGGGTAGTACTTATTAGATATTACTGGTCGTCTGCTAGTGCATGTGAGCTAGAAAAATGAAATTGAGTCACCTGAAGTGTCTGCTTGAACTCTTCTTAATGTGAAAATAGAAAGGCTGTGGTATTCCTTTACTGTAGAAAACTACATAGACCTTTGCTAAAAGCTTACATTGTGTTATCAGTGTATTGTTGTACATAGCTAGAGTACCCAAGTATCAGTGTGCATACCCCCAGGTCTCATGGATACACATGTATAACCTATATGCATTCATTTGAAGATACAAGGTGGAGTTTTGCCAAAGATGTGATTTGTTACGCAAACACTTTCCTTCTCCTTTGCCTGAAATCCATACTGTGTGGCTTTTTCTTCCTGATTAGGTAACTCCCTCTGACATGACAGTCTTGACCTATTTGTATTAGTATTTCACTTAGACTAAGCCTTTATTTTTAACTTCTGTGTTTTTTAAGCTACAAATTTCTTAAAAGTGGCTGAAGTTGAAAGCTTTAACATGTGCAACTGTTCTTAGGGGGGAAAAAAACCTCACAAAACCTTGAATCAACTAGTAAGCAAATTGAGACTCACAGTGGATAATCTAGAGATTATTGGAGTAAGATGAACATACATTAATCTGTGGGCCCTGATGGGGTGCACTCACAGGTGCTGAGGCAGCTGACTGATGTTGCTCTGCCACTCTCCATCTTTGAAAGATCATGGGGAATGGGAGAGGTGCTTGACTGGAGGAGGAAAGCCAGTGCCATTCCAGTCTTCAAAAGGTAAGAAGGTGAACCTAGGAAACTGCAGACCTGTCAGCTTCATCTCCACCCCTGGAAAGGTGATGGAGCAGGTCATTCTGATGTCATCTCTAAGCACATGGAAGAAAATAAGGTTACCAGGAACAGTCAACATGAATTTATCAAGGGGAAGTCATGTTTGACTAATCAGCTTTCTATGATGGTATGACTGAATGGGTAGAAGGGAAAGCAGTGGATGTTGTCTACTTTGACTTTAGCAAGGCTTTTGACACTGTCTTCTGTAACATCCTTGTAGGAAAGTTTAGGAAGTATGGCTTAGAAGAGTGGATGGTGAGATGGATCGAGAAACTGGCTAAACAACAGAGCCCAGGGGTTGTGATCAACAGTGCAGAGTCTGGTAGGAGACCTGTAGGACACCAGGGTGGAGTCCCTGGTTTTAACCCAGGGGTCAGCACTGGGTCCAGTCTTGTTTGACATCTTAATCAGTGACCTAGATGAGAATTGAGTGAAGGGCTGTGAGGATGATTAAGGGACTGGAGCATCTCTCTTACGAGAAAATACTGAGAGACCTGGGGCTGTGGAGAAGAGAGGGCTGAGAGGGGACCTTATCAATGGCTAATCTTTTCAACGCTATCGAATGGTAAGACAAGGGCCAAGGGATGTAAACTCCATCACAGGTGATTCCATATCAACATGAGAAAAAGCTTTTTTTTTTCTTTAATGTGAAGGTGATGGAGAGCTGGAACAGGCTGCCCAGAGAGGTGGTGGGAGTCTTCCTCTCTAGAGATCTTTAAAACTCACAGGATAAACATGTTCCTATGACTTACTCCAAGTGGTGCTACTTTGCAAGAGAGTTGAACTTGATCTCTGGAAGTTCTTTTCAGCCCCTAGAAATCTATGATGAATTGTGGGCTTGCATGTCTTACAGAATTACTTAATGTTGTGTATATGATTAAAGAATGTTAGAGTGCTTTTTGCCTATTTGGGCTGTCATAAGTCATTTAATATTTCCCATGAGATAATGAATGAATGAAGAGAAAAAGAGGGTGAATCATTGTGGTAGATTGAGAGACCAATTCTCCCACCACAGGCAAAAATGAGCCTCAGACAAACAGATTGCAAAAGTGGTAGAAAGTTTAAATGGAAAAAACAGTGAAAATTTTACAGAGAACCACAAGCACCATGACAAAAGAGAGATCCAAAAGCATCCCACCCCCACCTGAGGGTACACCCAAAACCCCCAGGGCTCTTTCTCCCTCCTGTGGCCTTGGGGCCTAGCCAGGTCCAAGAGAGGCAGGTGGCTCACCCCATTACCAAGTAGCGGTGAGGGAAGAAAGAGAAAGCACAGGGCCCCTTGCTGATGTCTTATAGGGGAGCAGGGCATTATGGGATAAAATACCCACTGGGCTGGACCCTTTTGGGACATCACAAGTGTGGCTTGTGCAGTGGCATGAGGGGCGGGCACCCAGCCTGAACCATCACAATCATCTTTGGAAAAAAGGAGAGGTAACCCATCGAATGTTTAAGGATGTTGCTAGGTCATGCAGGAAAAAAATTAGAGAGGCAAAAGCCCATTTAGAGCTTAGACTGGCCTCTGCTGTGAAGGACAACAAAAAATCCTTTTACAAATATATTAATGGCAAGAGGAGAGGCAAGGAAATCTCCACTCCTTGGTTGACATAAAGAGGAATGTAGTAACAAAGGATAAGGAGAAGGCAGAGGTACTTAGCACCTTCTTTGCCTCAATTTTCAATAGCAGGATAGGTTGTCTTCCAGACAATTGGCCTCCTGAGCTGGCAGATGGAGTCAGAGCTATAATCCAGGAGGAAGAAGTTAAGAGACTTGGATCCCCACAGGTCTATAGGACCAGATGGGATCCATCCTAGGGTAATGAGGGAACTGGCAGATGAGCTCGTTAATCTGTTTTCCATCATTTTTCAACAGTGCTGGCTCACTGGAGAGGTCCCAGATGACTGGAAGCTGGCCAACATGATGCCCATCCACAAGAAGGGCCAGAAGGAGGAACCAGGGAATTCCAGACCTGTCAGCCTGACCTCAGTGCCAGGCAAGATTAGGGAACAGGTCATCTTGAGTGCAATCACACAGCACTTAGAGGATGGCCAAGGGATCAGGCCCAGCCAGCATGGATTTAGGAAGGGCAGGTCCTGCCTGACCAACCTGATCTCCTTCTAGGATCAGGTGACCCACTTGATATATATGGGGAAGGCTGTGGATGTAGTCCAGCTGGACTTCAGCAAGGCCTTTGGCACCATTCACCCTAGCAAGTTCCTGGCGAAGCTGTCAGCATGTGGCTTGGACAGCAGCACTCTGTGCCTGGTTAAGAACTGTCTGGAGGGCTGAGCCCAGAGAGTGGTGGTGAATGGTGCCACATCCAGCTGGCGGCCAGTCACTAGTGGTGTCTCCCAGGGATCAGTGCTGGGCCCCATCCTGTTGAGTATCTTTATTGATGATCTGGATGAGGGGGGATGCAGTCCATCATCAGTAAATTTGCAGACTACGCTAAGCTGGGGGCAAGTGTTGATCTGTTAGAGGGTTGGAGAGCTCTGCAGAGGGACCTTGACAGGCTGGACAGATGGGCAGAGTCCAAGGGCATGAGATTGAACACATCTAAGTGCTGGGTTCGACAAATTGGCCACAACAACCCCATGCAGTGCGACAGGCTGGGGTCAGAGTGGCTGGAGAGCAGCCAGGCAGAAAGGGACCTGGGGGTACTGGTTGACAGTAGGGTGAACATGAGTGTGCTCAGGTGGCCAAGAAGGCCAATGGTATCCTGGCCTGTATCAGGAACAGTGTGGCCAGCAGGAGCAGGGAGGTCATTCTGCCCCTGTACTCAGCACTGGTTAGGCCAGTTTAGGAAAGATGTTGAGTTCCTGGAACATGTCCAGAGAAGGGCAACAAAGCTGGTGAGGGGTTTGGAGCACAAGTCCTATGAGGAGAGACAGAGGGAGCTGTGGTTGCTTAGCCTGGAGAAGAGGAGGCTCTGAGAAGACCTTATTGCTGTCTACAACTACCTGAATGGAGGTTGTAGCCAGGTGGGGGTTGGTCTCTTCTCCCAGGCAACCAGCACCAGAACAAGGGGACACAGTCTCAGGCTGTGCCAGAGGAGGTTTAGGCTGGGTGTTAGGAAGAAGTTCTACACAGAAGGAGTGATTGGCCAGTGGAATGGGCTGCCCAGGAAGGTGGTGGAGTCACCATCACTGGAGGTGTTCAGGAGGAGACTTGATAGGGTGCTTGGTTGCATGGTTTAGTTGATTAGGTGGTGTTGGATGATGTGTTGGATGTGATGATCTTGAAGGTCTCTTCCAACCTGGTCTATTCAGTCCTTATAGTGTGGGATGATCTGTGTTCAACAGCTTCATATTGCTGGTTAAAGGCATAAGGGTTTCTATATGCTTCTGTTAAAATGTGTGCATGTTAAGAAAATGTACTCTGACTTTAAAGATGAATGCAACTTAAACTTGATCTTGGAGGTCTTTTCCAACTGAAACTATTCAATGATTTTGTGATTTTTATGTTCAAGTGCATCACTGTTGGTACAGTTGGTTACTGAATGTGCTCCGAAACATGGGAGAAATGCAACTTCATTTTTCACTGTTGCAAACATATACCCGCTGTAGGAACAGTGGAAGCTGTAAAGGATACTGCACAAGCTGTATTTAAACGTGTCGTAGTTACATAAGGTTTTGCAACATTTGAGCTGTTTAATGTCACTTTAACTTAGCTGTTCAGTCAATATCTTCTGCCTTGTTATGATGCCTTCAGGCTTGTTGTGTGTTTTTACTGTATGATTTGGAATGCATAACAAGTGAACTTGGTTTCCGCTTTAGATATCAAATACAGTCTTTATTTCACATAGTAGTTGAGGTTGGAAAGGGACTTCTGGATGTTATCTGGCCTACCCCCTCTGCTCAAGTAGGGCTATCCAGAGTTGGTTTCCATAGCTGTCTAGTCAGTTTTTGACTGTCTTTGAGGATGGAGACTCCAGTCTCCCTGGGCAACTTGTGTCAGTGCTTGATTGTTCTCACTGTGAAAAAAAACAACTACAAAACAAACAAACAAACCCCAAAACCAACCAACCAAAACAACAAAAAAGATTTGAACACCCAACAAAAAAAAAGCAAACAACCAAACCCAAGCCAACCCACACAACCAGCCAAAAGAAAAAATAAATCCCAAAACCAACCCAAAAATTTCATTTACCAGTATTCAAAGGGAAACTCCTGTGTCTGTGCCCACTGCCTCTGGTTGTGTCACTGGGCGCTGCTGAGCTAAGTCTGTCACTGTCCTCTTTGCACTCTTCCTTCAGATACTGATGTACATTGATGAGATCCTCTTGACTGTTCTTTTCTCTAGGACTTAGTAGTCCAAGCTCTTTCAGCCTCTCCTCGTAGGAGAGATGCTGCAACAACCAACCAATGAACACATACCAACATTAGCAGAATAGAATAGAATAAACATCTGATAACTTCTGTGGTTTGTCAATGAAAGCCTTTAGCTAGTGCCGCAGGAATGATGACCTCCAGGTGAGAGTAAGCATTTAATAGATTACTTGCAACTGCCTAGTTGTTCAGTGGTTCATTTTGTACATCTTTTAAAGAATTCCTTGGAACTTTAAAGACTTTCTACATATTTTTGTGAATGCATTTGCCTTTTCATTTTACATTCTGCTTGAAGGCTGGCTTACAAACAAGCTTTGTCTGTTTGCACAGTGTGTTTCTTCACTTCTATTTCAGACTGAATGATACTGATCAATAACTTCAACAATTTAAGGGTATTGAGTTGACTGAACAATTCCTGCTAGAGTTGCTACACATATATTTGTAGAAAATAGTTAAAATACTCAGCAGTTGAATTGTCTTCAACTAGGCTTTTTAGTTATCACTAAATACTAAAATTGATTTCCTTAAGTTAGTTGCTGTGTCTTGTGTGGAACTCAGCATCTGTTTCTTCCTTGCTCCCTGACTGCCAACCTATCAGTTCAGGTCTGAAGATCAGGGTATTAGTGTGTGGTCAAACCACTGTTATGACTGTTAAGCTGTTTGAAGAGATTACAGCTCCCAGTGACCTGTTGGTGTCTGTCCCCATGAGGGGACGTTGCCCTCCTTGGATGTGCGGGAATGGCTGTATGTATCAGTTACACTGTAGCCCTGTTAAAATTGTCTGTGTTTAAACACTTCCCTCCCCCTGCTTCAACCTCACCTATCTTTAAGTTAATGTAGCTGATTCTGGCCAAATGAAGTTAAGGAGCTTCTGCCTGACTTGAAATGGAGGCAAACTCAAAGGGATGGTAACTTGAAAGTGGAGTGCATAGAATAAGAGGGAAAAATTAGGAGCTGAAGGTGATAAACTTCCAATTTGTTTATAGCTGAATTAACATCTGATGGAAACCGTACTGGGAGGGATTTTGGTACTTAATTTAGGTTGACTTAGGTATCTGATTTCTGGTTAGAAAATCAGTTTTGTATGGCTTATGTTTGTAGTGTGTCTTTAACAAAAATGTTTTCTAACAGAAGCATTTGAAGATCTTAACCAAATTGTTAAATTTTCTTCATTTACCAAAATACAGAGCAAGTAGGGGCAGTAGTTTTCAGACATTCTCTTCCTTTCCAGTGTTTACAGTTGGAGTTTATAGTTGCTTCTTGCTCCATTTATAATCTGAATTATTAAAACCTTTGAAAGCCGGGTTGACCGTTCAGTGATGATTTTACAGCACAGATGCTATTGAGGCAAAGGTGTTCTTTTCCCTGACTGCAGGCTGCTGTTGTGGAGAAGATTTGCTCAGCATTTGTACCTTCCTGCAAGTGTAATAGGAAGGGAAGAATTGCTACAAGTTGACTTTCTAACCTTGAGGCCTGTTGACTGCAGATTGCGTTGTATTTGGTGACCTAAGATTTGACACCATTACTTTTTGTAAGCTTAGAAATTTATGTATGTTGGGGTGTGTGTATGATTTCTCTCAATGGTTTTTTTCCTTCCCCTGTGATGTCATGGACATTTTCTTGAAACAGTGTATGTGAATTCCTGACTGAGCATTTTGTATGTCTGTCAATCTTCATACCACATTTTTACATCAGAAATATATGGGAAGCATGCATCTGCTGAGCAGTGTCTGTGTTTAGAGATGGGTTCTATAATTGATGCTAAATTATGGCTTTCAGTACACACAGGGTTAAGTGAAAAGGTTGCAGTAATATCTAGTGAGCTTTTTTACTTTAATGTGCTCATTAGCAGTGGCAAGTCCAGGTTTTAGCACATGTCAGTAATTTACATTTCATTGCTGAGTGGCTGCCCTTGTTCAAGAGTTGTTTCTAAGCCTGATGAATATACTTGTGTTGGGAATAAACTGACTAGAAGAATTGAAAGCCAAATACCCTGCTAAGCTTTTCAATGGGTGCTGAAGTTTCCAGTGGGTCACTGATTAGTAATGCATGGAGCAGCAGGAAAATTCAGATGTCTAGAAAGGTTACTTCAGGTAGGTTTTACCATCAAACTTTCTTTGTAGCTGTAGCTATCCTTCTGGTCATTCTCCTCAAAAGTCTTCTCTTAAAGTAAAAAACCAGTACATTAGATGTCTTGTCTAGGATACTTATTCAGAGGTAGTACAGGAAAGCAATACTTGAGAGTTCTAGAAACAAATGATCTTGTGGGCTGTGCTGTTCCCTGATACCAGATTATGATAGGGATCTCTGAATCTTTTAGCCTTTTTCCTTTCCTGTCTCATCTGATACTGACTCACCTTGACTTGAAGATGTGTGGTTCACTGCTGTAATAGCAAATATATGCACGTTAGGATGCAGTAGGTAATGCTACTAGGTTGGCAATTGAGATGCAAAACAAAGCTTGCTAGCTTTTTGGGGAAAATTGATGCTTTCATGTGGTAACAGCTTAGTTTGGTAATAAAACCATATGATTAACTAAATGTGTTCTTGATGGAGTGATATGCTTGCTATTTTCCAAGCTACTCTGACTGTTTTCAGAGCACTATGTGGAAACTTATACTGTGAAATTATCCTTTCCTTTTGTGGAGTCCTGCATATATTTTCTGTCCAAAAGGATAGGTATTGCTAAATTTACATATGTACACAGACAACTAAGCATTTTTATTCCAGATGCCCGTTAGGATCATACTGACATGTTCTTCAGAACTCTCGCAAAAGAGTGCTGGTGCTTACTGGTTCCCTCTTTCTAAAGTATTGTGAACACTGTTTATATTCAAGCTACTTATTATACAGTTTGGGGATGGGGAATGCATTAAGCATTTAGAATGGAGGGAAAAACAGCAAAAGATATTCCAGAACATTCTTGTGAATAAAACCTGCCAGTTCATTGTGTAAGAACTCGTGAACCCTTTTCTTAGCCTATCTGAACATTAGGTGCATATATTTAAATGAGAGTGTTTGCAGAAAGTAATTTGAATATTTTTCACACGCTGGAAATATTTTCATAGCTGCCTTGGTCAAATTTGGAATTCCTATTGTTTATTTACATAATAGCTACTTCTTGGATGGTTTGGGAATAGTGATGCTGTTAGCACTGTGCTAGCATGTAGATGGGATCTGAAATCATAACTCAGAACCTTAGCTGATTAAAACTATGACTGGACACCAACTTGTAGTTTATGAGCTAACAGGTAGTGGCTTATGTATAGATGTTGCTGGAAAGACATGTTTGGAGCTAAGGCATTTTTTGTGGCTCATAATGAAACTGGGTCAGTTGCACTTTTTCTGGGTAAACTTGTCAGGTACGTTGCTTTGTGGTTAGAACATTTGCATGTTCTTTACTCTCAGGCTGAGGATTCAGCTAAGCATGGAAAAGACACTGAGATAAGCAAAAAAAGTCAAGAAGATACCTGAGTGGAATTTGCACAAGAGTGGGGAGAGTGTTTTGGACTTACAATGGCATGAGTGTTTTTCAGTGGCAACTCTCATAAAATATTTGCAGTTTCATGTTTTACCTTTGGACTCTGTTTCTGAATGGATCAAACAAGGAAGGGACCAAGACTACTTCTATTTAAGATTTATTGGGGGCCAGGCTGCTGGGATGGGGGCTTTTTCTCTGCTGGTCCTCTAGCTCTGACATGCTTGCCCAGCTGCCTATGCTTCCTGATGGCTTACTGAACAAACAGTGGCTGTAGTGTGTGCTGCTGCTCTTGTCATCTAAATTTAAGTTGTATTTCAAAGCACTGTTCTGTATATAGCTGTGTGCTGCTCTTAAAGGCAGATGAACTGTTCATTCAGACTTGGTTCCATAAAAGCTGTTGTTGGTAGCTACCTGTGTGTGATCTGGTAGGAATGGCTTAACTGCAAATACTAGGGTAAAGCTGTAAATGCACCAAAGGTAGCTCTGAGTGGATTTATGATTCTTTGCAAGAGAATCAGATCCTGAAACATTGATGGCTCTGTATTTTTTTTTTTCCTTTTTTTGAGAGGGAGTTGTTAATTCTTAGGCTAAATTTGAGTTAGCTTTTTATGGAGTGAGAGGCAGACTTCTCAACGTAATTGATGTAGGCTGTAACCATGTCTGTCTTCAAGATGATTTTTTGATAGCCAGCATCTAGTGAGTTTCATACCAGTGCAGCCTGTGCTGCAAAGGTTAAGTTGCTCTGCTTAACTAATAGTTATGAGATAGGGGGTACTTGAGATATTTTTTTGTCACAGAACTTTTTAGGTTTTAGAAAGGCAGTAATTACATGTGCATTTCTGTATCTGTTAGGAAGGTAGACAATATTTGGAAAAGATGCTGCAATCTCTTACTTTACTTCAGTGCATATTGTTCTGCATGCAGAAAGAGCATGTTATTTTAAGGTGGTACCCAACTGAAACACTTGAATTTTGTAATCCTTATTAAACCAAAATATGTGAATAAAATCCCCATATTATACAACTGTGACCTCTTGGAAAATGACTTCGTACTGGGTTGTCCAAATATTGTGAGCTTTTACATATACAAAACCTGAAAGTATGTCTGTGTATGCAGAACATGCTTCTTAGCACAAAAGGGCTGCTCAGGAGTCCAAGGTATAAATTGCTTTTCAAAGGCAGGTAGCAGGTGTGCTGCAGAGTGGTGCTTCTAGCTGGAATTTAGAAAGAGTGAGCCCCCTGCCTGGATTTTGGGGCAAGGGCTCTTGTTGGTGAGCTGTAGTTAATTTTAGGGGTATGCTAAAATAACATCAGGTTTTTTGAAAGTAAGATATGCAAAAGATAGAAATGCCCAAATGAAGATTACTTTCATTTGGGTGTTGTGAGCATATTGACAGAGTTTTGTGTTGTGTAGTTTTTCCCTTGGTGATCTTGATCCCCTCCTGATCAGCTCATGTCCAGCTCCTTCCTTGCATGTTCTATTCCTTTCTTATCTTTTGAAGTCCATGAACATCTTGGCTTTCTACTTGGGAATGCCTAAGGGAGCTCAGGAAATAAGTAACATTGTTTCTGAACTGTAAGGAGTAATTTCAGTTAGTCTTGTTCAGATCTTGTCTGGTGGATGGAACATGCACTGGTAGTAATGAGTTTTCATAGTACTTGACACTCTCCAAAATTCCTTAAAAGGTTGTACAGTTTGAGGCTTTCAGTGGCTTATGAATTGAAATATGGGTAAGGCATTGTTCATGATAAATCATGCTTAGCATGACACGGCACGGCTTTTGTTCTGATTTCAGAGTTATTGGTTCAAATCCTCCAGCTTCTGTAGTAAACTCCTTTTCACTTCATCTTAAATAACTTAAACAGTATTATAGCAGTTTCAGCTCTTTTTTTTTTTTTCTTCACAGAAAGTTCTAGCCTTTTGCAGATACTTAAACTTTTGTGCAAGAAATACCTGGAGTGGAAGATGTGAATCCCATGAAGTTTAGAATTTGACAAGTGTATTCAAGTAGCAGCATTACGAAGAGTGAATAAAGACCACTTGAGTTCTGCTGTCGTAGGCTGGCTCTGCCACTCCGTTATACTTACGCTAAAAAGTAAATGATAAACTAATGTTTTAGCTGCAAGATTTTGTTGTGCTTCAGATACTATGTTAGGTTGTGCAGTAGGTGATACTTCTACTTTTTTTTATGAAGTTACTCTCAGATACACAAAACACTTTTCTAGTAATTTTCGTGCTTGGTAACTTCAGGGCTTTATTGCCCCTGGACATTTTTGGCAATTAGCTTCCTAATGCATGCAGCTGATGCTGTATCCTTAAAGGATATCTGATATCCTTAAATGGGATTTCAAGAATTTTGAAAGTGGCCTGCTATAGTTGCATTTCAGTGTTGGTCCTTACTGACATACTATTTTTAAGGAGCGTCCACAGGACGGGAGGTTCAAACAGCTCCTATGGCAAGAAGCTAAGGGCTCTTGTGAAAATAAATTAGTATTTGGTTTCCTAGATTTTGCTTATTTCTGGTGATTTGCCTGTTGCTTTTGTGAGTGCTTTTCCTCTTGACTTTAATGTGTTAAGTGCAGTATCTGCTCTTCTAATGTCAAATGCTTAAATGCCAAAACACTCATTTTTGTTTAAAAAAGGTGACACACTGTATAACTCACAGTGCAAAAGAAAAATCAATAAGGGACAGCTGAAAGAATGGAGTATGGGTACTGCATCCATGGAAGTGGTGTTATGACACACTTGCTTGTTTCAGTTATAATTCAGGCTGCTGTTGCAGTTTCAAGCACTAGAAAATGACAAAACTATTTTTCTCTGAATTTTCGATTACAGCCTAAAACTGAAGTAGTAAAATACCTGCAATATGTTGATGTGTGAATTAGACTATTCCACTTTGAATTGTTTAGCATTCTGCTGTGTTTCTGTGGTAAAAGGACATTTTTCTTTTTGCCCTTAAACCTGAACGAAAGATCATGGAGCAGATTCTCCTGGAGGCACTACTGACACAGGAGAATAGTGAAGAGGTGATTTGGTACAGTCAGCATGGCTTCACCAAGGGCAAATCCTGCCTGACCAACCTGGTGGCCTTCTATGAACAGGTCACAACATTAATAGATGAGGGATGAGCAGCTGATGTCATTTACCTGGATCTGAGCAAAGCCTTCGACACTGTCCCGTACCACATCCTGGTCTCCAAACTGGTGACACATGGGTTTGATGGGTGGACCACTAGATGGATAAGGAACTGGCTTGATGGCCGCACCCAAAGAGTGGCTGTCAATGGCTCCATGTCCCAGTGGAGGCCAGTGACAAGTGGAGTCCCTCAGGGATCAGTCCTGGGACCTGTCTTATTCAACATCTTTGTGGGTGCCATGGACAGTGGCATTGAGTGCACCCTCAGCAAGTTTGCTGATGACACCAAGCTGTGTGGTGCAGCAGACACGCTGGAGGGAAGGGAAGCCATCCAGAGGGACCTTGACAGGCTGGAGAGGTGGGCACAAGCCAACCTCATGAGGTTCAACAAGACCAAGGGCAGGGTCCTGCATCTGGGTTGAGGCAATCCCAGGCACAAATCCAGGCTGGGCAGTGACTGGCTGGAAGGCAGCCTTGAGGAGAGAGCCTTGGGGGTGCTGGTGGACAAGAAGCTCAACATGAGCTCTCAGCGTGCACTTGCAGCCCAGAAAGCCAATCAGATCCTGGGCTGCATCAGGAGAAGTGTGGCCAGCGGGTCGAGGGAGGTGATCCTCCCCCTCTACTCAGCTCTGGTGAGACCCCACCTGGAGTACTGCATCCAGCTCTGGAGCCCCTATTACAAGAAGGATATGGAGGTGCTGGAATGTGTCCAGAGAAGGGCCATGAGGATGATCAGAGGTCTGCAGCACCTCTCCTATGAGGACAGACTGAAGGAGTTGGGGCTGTTCAGTCTGCAGAAGAGAAGGCTCCGAGGTGACCTAATTGTGGCCTTCCAGTATCTGAAGGGGGCCTACAGGAAGGCTGGGGAGGGACTTCTCAGGATCTCAGGTAGTGATAGGACTAGGGGGAATGGAATGAAGCTGGAGGTGGGGAGATTCAGGCTGGATGTGAGGAGGAGGTTCTTCCCCATGAGAGTGGTGAAGCCCTGGAATGGGTTGTCCAGGGAGGTGGTTGAGGCCCCATCCCCGGAGGTGTTTAAGAACAGGCTGGATGAGGCTCTGGGCAGCCTGATCTAGTGTGGGGTGTCCCTGCCCATGGCAGGGGGTTTGGAACTAGATGATCCTTGTGGTCTCTTCCAACCCTGACTGATTCTATGATTCTAATTTGAGATCTATAGAGTGAATATAGTTCTAATTTTGTAAACAGCAAGAATGCTTGTGTGAACCATTCATACATCTGCAATGAAGATGTATGAATGAAGAGATTTTTCTGATGTAATGCTGAAGAATAAATAGCAGTGAATACATTCCTGGAACTGAACAAACATTTGCTTGAGAGAACAAAGATAGGAACAACTAGATTGAAACATCAATCACTTTTTGACTGTTCCACACTTAAATGATGCTTCATTTTTTTGTGTTAATGGTGGATGTTGCAGAGTATAGTAAATGTAATTATCTTACAATATTGCTAATGCCTGACTTTGTATTGAAGCAGAATCCAAAGAACCTAGATATGCTCACTAAATCCCCATTGTGCTGCATGTCATATGCACATGTGTAATGAAAAGTTAGTTTATGCCTTTTAACCTTCCTTCCAATTCTGTTAGCATCTGAAGGGAGATAGGAGCAAGCTAAAATTAAATTAAGAAAATCCTTAGGCTTTAAATAAGGAAACCTTAATCCATGCACCCACAAAAAAACCCCTCACTCCCCACCATTTCTTTCAAAGTGAGAAAATGCAGGCAGTCCTTGCGGCCAAGCCAAGCAGTGTTCAAAGATATGGGCATTTGTTCTCATGAGTTACCTGTCAGGCTTCTCCAAGGGGAAGCGTCTTGTGTGCTTTACTTACAGTAATTTTTCAGCAGAAACCTTGTTTAAAATATGAGCAACAAGGGGCAACAACTTTCTATCTTTGTATCATAAGGATGTAACTATTTAATATAAGCCTAAGAGATGACTGAATTTAGCTTTTTTTGAAGGATAAACTCTTGATTTTAGTTCATAAAAGCCTACAAGATTAGGGACCTAGTTGTCCTTAAAATTAGATAGTTAATTAGATAGTGTAGTTATCTGGGAAAGAGTAATAGTATTGGTCCTGATTTCTATACTTTTGGAACTTTCCCTTCCTATACATAATATTTTTGAATTCTTGTGAAATGTATTTATATTCAGAGTGGAAAAGATTATTTATTCCAGATGTGAATTAATGAGTTCCTGATTTTTACACTTCTTTCCTGTATTGAAAAATCTTTGTTCATCCTTCCCAAAAATAGTCCATCTTAAGCACCACCTCTGGTACCTAAGTTGGTTTCTGAATGTGGGTATCTTCTGCCAGGGTACACAGCTGGTGTACCTAGCTTGCTTGTCAGTACTCATTTAGCTTTGATTTTTGTTTTTGAATTTATAATTTTAAGAGATGAGCATCAGTTTTACACACAGAGCTATGCTCTTCACATTGCTTTTGTTAAACACACACAGATTGACATTTTGGCAGGATATTGAATACATTTAATTCACCTCTGAGCAGTTAATGAAATCCTGTATTGGCATAGTACAGAGGTATCATTGTGGCACCAAATGTGAAATAACCAAGTATTTACTACTAGACATGGGCATTTCTTTCTTGTTTTAAAACTTTGCCATGCTAATCATTTACACTGAGAATGCCATGCTTACTTTGCATCCATTCAAGTCTTCTGTATGTCAACTTCCAGTGAAGTTTCAGGTGATGGCTTGAGTATAAGGCTTGGGGAAGCCATTCTGCTTCAGAAATGTTTTTAGCAATACATCTGAAGCTTGTCAAAATCTCTGATTTGGAGCAGGTTGCTGCCACCTTTCACCTGATAAAAGACATCCTTATTTGGGAACTTGGAGAAGATCTTGTAACTAGTGGTGAAGCAGCAAAGCAGTGTATAATAATAATAATAGTAAACCAGGTTGGAAGAGACCTTCAAGATCATCATGTTCAACCAATCCATCCCACCTAAACAACTAACCCGTGGCACCAAACACCCCATCATGTCTCCTCCTGAACACCTCCAGCGATGGTGACTCCACCACCTCCCCAGGCAGCCCATTCCAATGGGCAATCACTCTCTCTGTATAGAACTTCTTCCTAACATCCAGAATAAACCTCCCTGGTGCAGCTTGAGACTGTGTCCTCTTGTTCTGGTATTGGCTCCTGGGAGAAGAGACCAACATCCACCTGTCTACAACCTCCCTTCAGGTAGTTGTAGAGAGCAATAAGGTCACCCCTGAGTCTCCTCCTCTCCAGGCTAAGCAACCCCAGCTCCCTCAGTCTTTCCTCATAGGGCTTGTGTTCCAAACCCCTCACCAGCTGTGTTGCCCTTCTCTGGACTCATTCCAGCAACTCAACATCCTTCCTAAACTGAGGGGCCCAGAAATGGACACAGGACTCAAGGTATGGCCTAACCAGTGCAGTGTACAGGGGCAGAATGACCTCCCTGCTCCTGCTGGCCACACTGTTCCTGATGCAGGCCAGGATGCCATTGGCCCTCTTGGCTGCCTGGGCACACTGCAGGCTCATGTTCATCCTACCATCGACCAGTACCCCCAGGTCCCTCTCTGCCTGGCTGCTCTCCAGCCACTCTGACCCCAGCCTGTAGCTCTGCATGGGGTTGTTGTGGCCAATGTGCAGAACCCGGCACTTGGATGTGTTAAATCTCATGCTGTTGGACTCTGCCCATCTGTCCAGCCTGTCGAGGTCCCTCTGCAGAGCCTCTCTACCCTCCAGCAGATCAACTCCTGCCCTCAGCTTGGTGTCGTCAGCAAATTTACTGATGATGGACTCAATGCCCTCATCCAGATCATCAATAAAGATGTTAAAGAGCACAGGGCCCAGCACTGATCTCTGGGGGAACACCACTAGTGACTGGCTGCCAGCTGGATGTGGCACCATTCACCATCACTCTCTGGGCACATTCTAAATGTGTCAGTGATGGGACTAGTTACTCCTTAGGAGGATGATACAGAGCTTGTATGGTAAATCCCTTTATGTTCTAGCCTTTCTTCCTTCTAGGACTTCAGTTCATGCTGCCAGTAGTACCTGGGTTGCTTCTGCAAAGCAAGGAATCGGCGCCAAGCTACTCTTGACTTTGAATGTTTGTGTAGAGGTACAGCTTCACAGTCTCTCATCAGCTACTTTTCCTGCTATTGCAAAGATATATTTGCCTTGGTCATGCATTCCTGCCATCTCCTGCTGGGACTGCTATTCTGCTATTCTAAAGAATTCTGGAAGGCTCAGGAACAGGCTGTGCCAATGTGCTGGAAGATAAGCTGCTGGGGCAGATGGCCAGCCTGGATGGGCAATGAACTTCTGGGTGTATTAAGGGGAAAAAAGAGGTTGTGTCATCATTGGAAGAAAGGTGAGGTAACTCATGAAATGTTTAAGGATGTTGCTAGGTCATGCAGGAAAAAAATTAGAGAGGCAAAAGCCCACTTGGAGCTTAGAGTGGCCACTGCTGTGAAGGACAACAAAAAGTCCTTTTACAAATATATTAATAGCAGGAGGAGGGGCAAGGACAACCTCCACTCCTTGGTGGACATGGAGGGGAATATGGTAACAAAAGATGAGGAAAAGGCAGAAGTACTCAACACCTTCTTTGCCTCAAATTTTAATAGCAGGATAGGTTGTCTTCCAGACAGCTGGCATTCTGAGCTGGCAGATGGAGTCAGGGAGCAGTATAGTTCCCCTGTGATCCAGGAGGAAGTAGTTAGAGATCTCCTCAGCCGCTTGGATCCCCACAAGACCATGGGACTGGATGGGATCCATCCTAGGTGCTGAGAGAGCTGGCAGATGAGCTGGCCAAGCCACTCTCCATCATTTTTCAACAGTCCTGGCTGTGACTGTTTTAGGCTGTACCTTTAAGAAAGGGACAGTTGCTGGAACACTCTGGCTGAATGTTTTGGTGTTAAGACAAAACCAAGATATTCTAAATGAATTTCATTGGTAGATTAGTAGAATGCAGCTTTAAGTTTTAGTTCAGTTTGAGTCTCAGTCTCAGTTCTGTCTGTCTTTTTCAGCCTATTTCAGTCTCTTTCTGAGCAACAGCTGTGCGGGAAGGAGTTAACCTTGAGCTAACAGATAAGAAACTAATTCTTGCATATGCTTTGAGCTAAGAGAATTTCCTCCTTAATTACCTTTTCTCTCTTTCTTAACCATTTTGGGGAAAAAAGGGAGGTAGGGGGAGAGAGGGGGTACAGGATGGGGACCCTCCTGGCTGGAGGAGGCAGTTTTGTTCTGTATTACATTCTTTGCTGTATATTTCTGTATATATTGTAAATATTGTATATTGTGTATATAATCATCTACATTTCATCCTGCTTGTAAATATAGCTCTTATCCATTTCTCCTTCTCTGAGTTAGCTGTGGTTTCTTTGTGTGGGGGGAGAACTGAACTTTCTCTCACCACCACACTGGCTCACTGGAGAGGTCCCAGATGACTGGAAGCTGGCCAACATGATGCCCATCCACAAGAAGGGCCAGAAGGAGGAACCAGGGAATTCCAGACCTGTCAGCCTGACCTCAGTGCCAGGCAAGATTATGGAACAGGTCATCTTGAGTGCAATCACACAGCACTTAGAGGATGGCCAAGGGATCAGGCCCAGCCAGCATGGATTTAGGAAGGGCAGGTCCTGCCTGACCAACCTGATCTCCTTCTATGATCAGGTGACCCACCTGATGGATGTGGGGAAGGCTGTGGATGTAGTCCAGCTGGACTTCAGCAAGGCCTTTGGCACCATTCCCCCTAGCAAGTTCCTGGTAAAGCTGTCAGCATGTGGCTTGGACAGCAGCACTTTGCACTGGGTTAGGAACTGGCTGGAGGGCTGAGCCCAGAGAGTGGTGGTGAATGGTGCCACATCCAGCTGGCAGCCAGTCACTAGTGGTGTGCCCCCAGAGATCATTGCTTGGCCCCATCCTGTTCAATATCGTTATTGATGATCTGGATGGGGGGGATGGAGTCCATCATTGGTAAATTTGCAGACTACACCAAGCTGGGGGCAGGTGTTGATCTGTTAGAGGGTTGGAGAGCTCTGCAGAGGGACCTTGACAGGCTGGACAGATGGGCAGAGTCCAAGGGCATGAGATTGAACACATCTAAGTGCTGGGTTCGACAAATTGGCCACAGCAACCCCATGCAGTGCTACAGTCTGGGGACAGAGTGACTGGAGAGCAGCCAGGCAGAAAGGGACCTGGGGGTACTAGTCAATTATAGGCTGAACATGAGCCAGCAGTGTGTCCAGGTGGCCAAGAAGGCCAATGGTATCCTGGCCTGTATCAGAAACAGTGTGGCCAGCAGGAGCAGGGAGGTCATTCTGCCCCTGTACACTGCACTGGTTAGGCCACACCTTGAGTCCTGTGTCCATTTCTGGGCCCCTCAGTTTAGGAAGGATGTTGACTTGCTGGAATGAGTCCAGAGAAGGGCAACGAAGTTAGTGAGGGGCTTGGAACACAAGTCTTATGTGGAGAGCCTGAGGGAGCTGGGGTTGCTTAGCCTGGAGAGGAGGAGACTCAGGGGTGACCTTATTGCTCTCTACAACTACCTGAATGGAGGTTGTAACTAGGTGGGGGTTGGTCTCTTCTCCCAGGCAACCAGCACCAGAACAAGAGGATATAGTCTCAGGCTGCACCAGGGGAGGTTTATTCTGGATGTTAGGAAGAAGTTCTATACAGAGAGAGTGATTGCCCATTGGAATGGGCTGCCTGGGGAGGTGGTGGAGTCACCAACACTGGAGGTGTTTAGGAAGAGACTGGATGAGGCACTTGGTGCCATTGTTTAGTTGATTAGATAGTGTTGGATGACAGGTTGGACTTAATCTCAGCAGTCTCTTGCAACCTGGTTTATTCTATTCATTATAGGTGTATACATTGGGTATATATAAAAACAGGATAAGAAACTTTTTTGTTGTCTTTGATGCTGCAGATAAATGTATAAAGTCACTTTTGTTTAAATATAGCCTTTTGTATGTACCTATCAATTCTTTTCCACTGTAATCTCTCAGGCTATATTCTTCCTATTTACGGACCTTTTTCCCATAGCTTTGAGGAATCTTGTTACACATACTTTCCAACATTCAATTTGTGAGTGAAAATCCATTTTGCTAAGCATTTCCAAAGAATTGTAACCCAAACCAGAAGTTTGGCTTATGGAATTTCACTATTTATGTGTAACTTAGCTGAAATACTAAAATAAAAGTACAGGGTGCTATGGTCTTATTTGCCATCTTGAGCAGTTCTAAAATGTCAGTTTGCATTAAAAAAGGGTACTTGACTAGTCTCTGCTTACCCAAGTTTCTAACTTTCTCTGCTTGCCATCCCCATTTCTGTGTGGATCTTTGAAAAGAAAGAAATGCCAACTTTTTTGCAATATTTCCCTCATTTAGTAGGCTGATTTGCTCTACAGGCAAAAACTTCGAAATTTAGACCCTCATCCTGCAACTGTTTAAGCATGCTTAATTTGAAGCACACGCTTATTTACAGGATCTAGATTTGTTTGTCTCATTACTTCATAGCACAAGTGAAGCCAGGCTGTCCAACTCTCGGGCCCATCTGTTGGGAGGGAGAAACTCTGTCCCAAAAAGCTGTTCCGCCCTTAGCCACCAGACTAAATTTATTTTCCAGATTCAGAGGTGGTGTTACTCAGGAATACATGGTAGATACTTTTGCTTTCAGTATTTTGTCCTGATTTCAGAATGGTTATTTCATAGGGGTCAGGACTGCACGGGCATCTTGTGGGTGATGTCATTATAAATGTCTATACATTCCTTAGTACTACATGTTGATACATATTGAGTTGTTTTGTTTATTACACTGAGGTAATTAAGAGATTGTTATCCCAAAGCTGTAGCATTGAGTGGTGTGTGTAATACTGCCGTCCCATTTTGTTCAATATATTTAGATATGCCCAATGCCTCTGTTATTTCTTTGTGCTAGCAAAGAAATTTAAGAGACACTTTTTTAAAAGTAGTTTGAAACTTTTATAGTATTTAGTGATGTTTCTGATCCCATGTAGGTATTTGTTTTCATTTTTAAACTGAAGGCAAAGGATTCTGCTTGCTTGGCTCGTGCAAGAATATCTGAGAGTAAGAACAAGGCTTGGTGGAAAATCTGAATTTGTAAATACAAGTCTCATTACTTAGAAAAAAAAATCTTATTGCTATTTATATTATCTTTACATTTTTCTCCAAAAGGATGTAAGCCTTTTTTTCTTAACTGTATTTGAAAATACACATTGAAGAGGATGGCACAAGCTCATATGCTTCTGTCAGTCACCTCCCATGTAGACTGTGTGTTAATTGAGCATAGAGGGAGAAACTGGAGTGAGAACTGTGGATGTTAATGTGTAGAACATACAAGTAAACCTATGAATCTTCTTAGAAATCTTTCAAAGGAGGAAAAAAAAATCAATTATTTTTTTCTTTTACTTAATGCAGTGTATTTGACTTCTCTGTGGGCAGCTGCAAGAGCTAGTAATCTTTAATTACAGGGTAATTAGTCCAAAGTTTTCTCCAAGGAACTGCGTGCAAGATTTAAATAAGAATATCCTCTATTAGTAATACTACTACATGCATCCTTCTACAAATAATGTGAGAGAAGGCAGTGGTGCTTAGAGTTCTGTGAAGTGGTATGTACATGTGTTTTGGTTTGGGTTTTTTTTTTTTTACTCTGATGTTGTTATCCCATATGTGCTTGCTCAACTGATGAGAGCATCATAGAAGTACTTCACCATCCTCCCTCTCTGACTGTAGCTGCTACCCCCAAGTGCTTTCATACCAGTGCTAGTGTAGGGAGCTCCTTCTTGTCCCAGGTCGTTGTGAGCCCTGTCTTCCTAGCACTGTGCTGTATGCTGTGTTGACCTCCCAATGCAATCAAATGATCTTTTCTTTCAGATATGACAATCTCTGCATGTTTTTTTTCTTAAACAATTTTATTGACCTAATGGGTGTCACTGTTGTCTGTGAAAGTAAAATGGCATACTTTAGTACAGATGTAGAAATAAATGGCTAGAGACAGCAGCACCACAAGAGAAGAAAGGTCAGTATGACAGTGCACTGCGTTCTGAAAGAAATTAATGTTAGGAGGCTCAGTAGGAGGATCCGTATTCCTTTATCTCAGGTGATTTAAGATGATAATTTTTTGTTTTGTAAGAAGGACTATGCAAGTTCTTTATAGCATTGGTTACTGTAACCCTCCTTACCTGCACAGAGATAATAATCTGATTCTTCACCTGGGGCTATAAAGTAGATGTGTTTAGAAGGAATCTCTGGAGTACTAGATCCTTTCTCAAAGCAGGATCAACTGCAACAGTTTACTTCTGGCCATATTCAGTTGCATTTGGAATATCTCCAAGGATGGGGATTCTACAGCCTCTGTGCCACCCATTCCTGTTTGGCCACCTTGTTCCAGTATACCTTGCCACTGTAGATTGCTGCCACCTCATGTGTCAGTCATATTATCCTCATTGCCATAGCAATACCCCTGTAACTGCCAGTTCTTGCCTGTTAGTGACTCTGCCACAGAATCTCTGGCCCCAAATGTAATTTTGATTTGTCCTGCCTATTCCTTTTCTACATACCTTTATCTATGTACCCCATTATCTTTGGTGACTGTATTTGTTGACAGTTGTTGCTACTGCCACTGTCCCTTCTAGGGACTGTGCCTCAAAATCTTCTAATCATCCCTTGCTCCTTTACCTGTTTTTAGCTGATACGGTTCCCAAACTGATCACTGCGTAACTGTGCACATGCAGCTTGTGGTGTGGGAGGCAGAAGGAATTAAGACGTAGAGTGGCAGTACTGTCTTTTGGAGTCACTGCTCTGTGACGCTTTGCTATGAACGACAGGTTAGAATACAATTAACCAGGTTGCAAGAGACCATTGAGATCATCAAGTCCAACCTATCATCCAACACTATCTATTCAACTAAACCACGGCACCAAGCGCCCCATCCAGTCTCTTCCTAAACACCCCCAGTGATGGTGACTCCACCACCTCCCTGGGCAGCACAATCCACTGGCCAATCACTCTTTCTGTGAAGAACTTCTTCCTAACATCCAGCCTAAACCTCCCTTGGCACAGATTGAGACTCTGTCCTCTTGTTTTGGTGTTGGTTGCCTGGGAGAAGAGACCAACCCCCACCTGGCTACAACCTCCTTTCAGGTAATTGTAGACAGCAATGAGGTCTCCCCTGAGCCTTCTCTTCTCCAGGCTAAGCAACCCCAGCTCTCTCAGCCTTTCTTCATAGGGCTTGTGTTCCAAACCCCTCACCAGGTTTGTTCCAAGGACAGCATCCTGTCCTTGGGGTTTTATAATGTCTTCCATTTTCAGGAACTGTTGCTTCAGTCCCATCCTTCCTTTACTTGTGTAGGTGTTTTTTTTTTCCTGTTTATCAAGTGTAGGGTCAGTAGATGCTGGCTTTGGTAGAAGGCAGTGTGTTGGTTCATGAATTAAACCTGCTTGGCTCCATATTTCTAAAACTAAAGCACTAACCAACCCAAAATCCCAGACATGCACACATACACATGCACTTTTAGTTGTGGATGTGATTGACTTGCTGCTCCTTTAAAAAAAAAAATCCATCACTTTTCCACACTTTCTACAATACTTTCAAAATTAAATGACCATTGCTATATTCATACTGCACATTTAAAACCACATTAAAACTTCAGGTGACTGTGCAAGCTCCATCACCTGAATTTACTGATGAATTAAGCATCAGGAACCATGATGTTGATATTCAGGAAGATAAGTGACCATGGAATCCTCTTCTTAATAGCCACTCTGCATATTGATAAACAGAGTTGGTCAAAGTACACAACTACATTGCAAAGTAAATACTTAAACAGTATAAAAGACAGCACTGAATAAGAAACGTTTTCTGTAAGAGCAAGACGCTGTTGAGGCCACTGCCCTGACCAAATTCTAAAAGAGTGTTCCCTTCCTACCCACTGAGGAAGACTACTAATTTACTGTTTCATGATTTTTTTTCCTCTTCCTCTCAAAAAACAAAAGCTATGGCATTGCAATGTGCCTTTGCTAATTAGGCTGCATGCTTCTGTTCTGTATGCATTTGCAAAGCTTGACATGCACCTTTAAGACAGGATAAATAATATAGCTGTAGAAAGATCCTCTTGTGCCCATGCAATTTTCTTCATCTGCTCTAACATTCAGGTTTTTCAACTGTCATTTTGTTTGCCTTTCCTACTAAACTTTCCATTTGGTATTGATGTAGAAAATGTTGTATTTGTCATAAACATGGGACCTTGGTAATGTGATACGTTGGCTTGGTTAAAGGGATGCTCCCCTCTTTCTCCCTCTCATCATTCTGTCCCGCTTTTTTCCCATGAATGCCTGATTTTCATTTAGGGTAATGTATATTTTGTGTTAAACATCTCATTGGGCATTCTCTGCCAAGCTGAAGATAATATTTTTATTTTTTTTTTCCCCAGACTGAAAGCCAAATGGCCTAGAAAATAAAGTGCTGCTAACTTTCTCTGCTGAATTCAGTACAGTAATTCCAAGTGCTTTTTTTTCCAGTGTGAACAAATTAAAAATACCATGTAGGTTGAATCCTAATTAAAAAAAAATGGTGTCAGTTAGGAGATGTAGTGCTCTTGAAGAATGAATTGTATCTGGAAATAAAGTAGCTTAATAGTTTTGTTTGGCTATTTGGCTGTGGCTCAAATTTATTCTTTAATTACTAAGATGGAGTGATACGTAGCATATCAAGCAAGGAATCTATCTTACCCTGCTAACCTGTTCAGGATGACTTTATGCAGCACTGGCACATTACATTTTAAACTCGGAGTTTGTATTAATGACTAAACATGATGCTTTTACATCACGTAAAATCTTGTGTGGTCATGCAACTGTTGCATGAAAAATGAAATGGTCTTCATGAGACCAGATGATTAGGAGAACTAAGATTACACTTGTTAGTGTTTGCCATTTCCTTTGTGCATACCTGATTCCTTCTCTTTATCTTCGTGTAATCAGCAGCTATATCCATTTCCAGGATCTAATTGAAGGTAATGAAGAAAGGGTTTGGGCTGTTAAGCTTCCACATTCTCTGCTCTTTGTGCTTCTCCTGGTGCTAAAAAGAGATGAGTTAACATAAACCTGAGTAGGCTGTTTAACCTTCTTTCTCTTCTGGAAATGTAGATGCAATAACATTTGCAGCTGAAAAGGCTCATTCGCAGTTTCTAATGTTTAAGGATGCAAATGAAGTATTTTGTCTTTTCTGTCGCCTGGAGGTGTTAAGCAAGGAAACAGAAAGACGTTTCTAGGATTAGTTCAGATTTCTTTTATCATGTAAAAATCAAGGGTGGTTTCAATGCCATGAAGTGAAGAAAAGTAATATGGAATCTATCCAGACAAAATTCTTACGTTTCGTTTGTTTCTTCCTAAATTTTCTGGGTATTCATTCCTACTAATACAGCTGAATACGCAAACTTTTTTGCAAGAGATGAGGGCAAAGTTCCCGTGCCTGTACTTCGGGTGGTGCATGTAATGTTTTAGAGGTGATGAGGAAATTAATCATTGACTATGGCATGTCATACAAACTACTGTATGTTCCAATTCTATTCGAGAAATACTTCTAAAACATTGAATAACTCAATATTGTGTTTGGGTTCTGGACAAAGACACAATAAGATGTAAACTATCTATGGCTTTAAACTGTTTCGAAAGTCTATTGTTCAAGTAAAACTTCAGCTTGCTGATCAGATCCATACTGAAAGCTTTAAGAAGTATGGAGCCCCAGAGGTACTTCTTGGTCTTCTCAGTATCTTGCAGCTTCGAGTCCTGGGAAGAAGCTCCTTTGGTTCTTGTATTCACTACCAAAGATTCGTCCTGGAAAGCTGAATACTGTGGTTTGTTTCCCCCTCTTCCTTGGACATGTAATACACATACACCTTATGAAATGTTTGGTTAATGAGACTTGAAGTTTAGAATGCAGAATTGATTTACTCTTTGCACATATAATTTATGATAGTATGAGTTGACAACTTGTAGTTTAAGGAAGAAATTTACAGATTAGCTTGATTCTTACAGTTGACTTTGAATTTGCAACTTCTGTGGAGTGAAAGATAATGGCTTTAAAGTTTATTTAATTCTGTTCAGCACTTGTGCTTAAGGTGATGCTGACCACCATCTAGATGGATTCTGGCTGTTCCCTAGTGTTTATGTAGTAGGTCATGCACCTTTTCTGAGGTGTGCATGCTTTTTGTGGGACAGAGGAGTTAACTAGCCTTAGGTTAAGTTTATGCTGGATCAACAACTGTATTTTCTGTTTAAACTGAGCTTTAGAGTCTAAAAAAACAGTTGTTTTTTTTTCCACCTTGAGTATACACGTATTACATTTTGAAAAACCCCCAAATGCCTCTATATGATACATATAGATAAACGCTGTTCTGGCATTCTTTTCTTAACCTGACTTAGAAAAGACATATCTGGGCCCTGTTTTCATTTGGTCCTTCAGAAATTTGGTTATAGTGGTAGCTGATTAATGTATTTTCATGGCTTTGCATAGTTCAGTATAATTTGGTGACCAAGCCAGATTCACACCAGAATCACAGAATGTTAGGGGTTGGATGGGATCTAGTCCAACCTCACTGCCAGAGCTGGATTTTGAATCTCTCCAGAGGAGACAACTCCACAGCCTTTCTGGGCAGCCTCTTCCCTGCACCATCATGCTCACAGTGAAAAAGGTTTTCCTTATATTTACATGGAACCTCCTATGCTCCAGCTTGCACCCATTGCCTGTTGTCTGGTCATTGGACATCACTGAGAAGAGCCTGGCTCCATCCTCATGGCACTCACCCTGAGTATATTTGTAAACATTAATGAGGTCATCCCTCAGGTATTTTTTAGAATAATAGCTTAAAAGGGATTTGTTAACACATCTTCCTCATCATGCCAAAGGTTAAACATGGAAACTTGCATCTGTGTGTTTTATTTTCAAGTAAATCAGTGTATTTGATTTAGTTTGGTTTTTTTTTCTTCCCCCCCCCAGTATGGCTTAAGCCAGTGATTGTGAAAGTTCTTTAAATTCAATTTTAAGTGATACAAACTTCTTGCAGCTGTATGCAGTTTCAGGTAAGGCTTTTCTGTTCAGGTGTCTTTTTCCTTTCCTAAATGCTTTCAGTGTATGTCTTTCTCTTACAGTATATGCTGCTATTTGAGACAGGGAATGCAGAGATTTAAAATGAAACAGTATTACACCACTTGTAGTGACATAGCCTGTGTGGTAGATCTGGCCTTTAAAATGTAGCATATTTGGGGGCCAAGTAACAGTAAATTATTATTCTGAAGTAGAGCTTAGAGCAAGCAGTGAGGTCTGTCAAGCTAAGCAGCGTAGTTATTCACCACCGTCTACCACTTGTAGCAAGTTGTACTGGGCTCTGTCACTTTCCCAATTGCCAAATAACTTCTGAGGCTACATGCTATCAAAGTCTACCTGCCTGCTGCTTATGCAGTTTAGGGTGATGGTAATACTCCTCCTGCCCAAATTCTCAAACAAAACAAAAGCCAGATGTCCAGAAAAAATGACAATAATCTAAGACAGGTGTAGTTGGAGAAAAGTAGAATTCTACAGTCTTTTTCCCTTTAATGTATTTATTCATCACTTATTTTGGGCTTGTGTGGAATATTGTAACTAGTTGAAGATGAAGAAAAGGCAGAGGTACTAAATGTCTTCTTAGCCTCAATTTTCAACAGTAAGACAGGAGGGCTTCAGGATAACTGGCTTCTTGAACTGGTAGATGGGGTCAGGGAGCAGTGTAGTCCCCCTAAAATCCACAAGGAAGTAGTTAGAGACTTGCTGAGCCACTTGGATAGTCGGAAGTCCATGGAACCAGATGGGATCCATCCTAGGGTACTGAGAGAGCTGGCAGATGAGCTGCCCAAGCTGCTCTCTATCATTTACCACAAGTCCTGGCTTACTGGAGAGGTCCCAGATGACTGGAAGCTGGCCAATGTGGTGCCCATCCACAAGAAGGGCCAGATGGAGAAACCTGGAAACTACAGACCTGTCAGCCTGACCTCAGTGCCAGGCGAGATTATGGAACAGGTCATCTTGACCATCCTGCAGGCGTGCTGTGATTGACCAGAAGGGATCAGGCCCAGCCAGCATGGATTTTGGAGGGGTAGGCCCTGCCTGACCAGCCTGATCTTCTATGATCAGGTGACTGGTGGATGTGGGGAAGGCTTTGGAGTAAGTCCACCTGGGCTTCAGCAAGGCCTTTGGCACCATTCCCCATAGCACACTCCTGGTAAAGCTGTCAGCTTGTGGCTTGGACAGCAGCACTCTGTGCCTGGTTAGGAAGTGGCTGGAGGGCTGAGCCCAGAGAGTGGTGGTGAATGGTGCCACATCCAGCTGGCAGCCAGTCACTAGTGGTGTCCCCCAGGGATCAGTGGTGGGCCCCATCCTGTTCAATATCTTTATTGATGATCTGGATGGGGGGGATGGAGTCTATCCTCAGTATGATTGCAAGCTGGGGGCAGGTGTTGATCTGTTAGAGGGTAGGAGAGCTCTGCAGAGGGACCTTGACAGGCTGGACAGATGGGTGGAGTCTAACATGATGGCATTTAACAAGTCCAGAAGTGCCAGGTTCCTCACTTTGTCCACAACAATCCCATGCAGTGCTACAGTCTGGGGACAGAGTGGCTAGGGAGCAGCCAGGCAGAAAGAGACCTCGGTGTGTACTGGTTGATAGTAGGCTGAACATGAGCCAGCAGTATGCCCAGGTAGCCAAGAAGGCCAGTGGCATCCTGGCCTGCATCAGGAGTAGTGTGTCCAGCAGGAGCATGGAAGTCATTGTGCCCCTTTACTCAACACTGGTTAGGCCACACCTTGAATACTGTGTCCAGTTCTGGGCTCCTCAGTTTAAGGAGGACATTGAGTCATTTGAACATATCCAGAGAAGGGCAACGAGGCTGGTGGCAAGCCTTGAGCACAAGCCCTACGAGGAGACGCTGAGGGAGCTGGGATTGTTTAGCCTGGAGAAGAGGAGGCTCAGGGGAGACCTCTCTATAACTGCCTGAAAGGAGGTTGTAGCCAGGTGGGGGTTGGTCTCTTCTCCCAGACAACCAGCACCAGAACAAGAGGATACAGTCTCAAGCTGCAACAGGGGAGGTTTAGGCTTGAGGTGAGGAGAAAGAGTAACCGGCCATTGGAATGGGCTGCCCAGGGAGGTGGTGGAGTCACTGTCCCTGGAGATGTTCAAAAAAGGATTGGATGTGGCACTTGGAGCCATAGTTTAGTTGTTATGAGGTGTTAGATATTAGGTAATAGGTTAGACTTGATGATCTCTGAGTGTTTTTTCCAACCTGGTTGGATTCTATGATTCTATTGTGTACTGTATTCACTTAAGAGGTGCTGTGCTGTTTTAAGCCTGTACAGAAGCTGTGGTTTGCTGTGCTTTAATGTGATTCATTTTTAAAATGCTTGTTCTGATAAAAGATGCTGTAAGTGTTGTCTCTTTTGTACATATATTAACGTGTGTGTATTCTTAAGATGTTTTTGGCTTTGGAAGTTCTGCTTATTTCATTCTAAACAGGTGTGTTGTTTTGGCCCCTGGCCCGGAGCCCAGATGCCCAGCAAAGCTGGTCTATCACTCCCCCTCAAGTGGATGGGGAGGGAGGGGAAAAAAAATAACAGAAGCCAGGAATAGGATAGGAGCAATTTTAATAACACTAATAAGCAAACAGCAATAGACCATGTGGAAGCAAAAAGCAGAGACAGCAATGTTAGTCTCTCCTTCCCATCAGCAGGATGATGGTCAGTTTTGGGAAGCAGGGCTCTCTCTAAGCTTGAGGGTTCCTTGGGAGGATAGATGCCATGGATGAATCCCCACACTACCTTCTTTCACTTTATTCTTATACCTGAGCTGATGTCATATGGTGTGGAATACCTCTTTGGCCAGTCTGAGTCAGCTGCCTCAGCTATGTCCCCTCCCAAGATTTGCCCACCCCTCAATGTACTCTTGGGGCAGGGAAATGTTGAAAGGACATAACCTGGATACTTATTCAACAGTAGCCAAAACACTGCTATGTTATCAACTACTGCTGCAAAAACAGCACTAGAAAGATGCTGTGAGGAGAATTAACTCAGCTCAGTCCAACCCAATACAATCTCCACCCCTCATTCCCTACTGTTTGCGTCACGCTCTGGTTCTACACATTTGATTCTTACGCTAAAAAAAAATAGTTCTTGTTTACACTCACAACCTGATCTACATACTTAAACTCTCTCAATATCCAACATATAGAGACTTATATCAATGTCTCAGTCCTCTATTAAAGAAAAAAGAGTTCTTCTGCTCCTCCAGATGTTACTTGGGTGTGTTCAAGACAGGAGAAGCAGGATATTCTGTTCTTGGACACCAACTCCTGCTGGTCTCAACCACTGTGTCGCTCTTGATCCTTGCAAGCCTTCATCAGTCTGGGTTCTTCTTGCATCGTTACCTTCTGCAACATGCTGCTCACATTCCAAATTACCTTTCCCCCAGTGTTAGATCTCTTTGAGGCACTCACTGAGTCTCCCCATATTTTCATTATTTTTGTTTTTTCATTACCCACCAAGTACATCCAGGCCCCTGAGCAAAGACAATCCCACAAATGCGTTTGCCTTTCCCTGTGGGAGGAGCAACCCACGCTGCCTTTCCTAGCCACTTTCCCATGTGTGCTGCAGGGACTTTATCTCCCCCTACAGTGTGCAAGGGTTCTGTTTGGGCAAGACCAGGTTAGCATATCCTTGAGAATTAACCAACCAAGTGGCTTCTGCTAAATTTGCATTCCAGTGCCTCCATCCCCCATTACCCAATGCTTTCAGCATAGTCTTTAACAGTCTGTTGTATCTTTCGACCTTCCCAGAGGCTTGTGGGTGGTAGGGAATGTGATACATCCATTCAATGCCATGTTCCTTGGCCCAGGAGCTGATGGCATTGTTCCTGAAGTGAGTCCCATTGTCAGACTCGATCCGTTCAGGAGTACCATGTCGCTACAGGATTTGCCTCTCAAGGCCTAAGATGGTGGTCTGGCAGTGGCATGATTTACAGGATATGTTTCTAACCAGCCTGTAGTTGCTTCTACCATGGTGAGGATGTAGCACTTGCCTTGGTGTGTTTGTGGTGGTGGTCCACTACAGTCAATCTGCCAGGCCTCACCATAGTGAAGACCCAGCCACCGCTCTCTGTTCCAGGGAAGCTTGGCTCTGATGGCCCTCTTAATTGCAGCACAGGTTTCACAGTCATGTGTGACCTGTGTGATGGCTTCCATGGTCAAGTCCACCCCTCAGTCACAAGCCCATCTGTACGTAGTGTCTCTCCCTCAGTGTCCTGATGTTTCATGGGCCCATTGAGCTACAAACAGTTCACCTTTATGCTCCTAGTCTAAATCCACTTGAGCTATATCAGTCCTGGCAGCCTTGTCTGCATGCTCCTTGTTTTGATGTTCTTCATTAGCACAACTTTTAGGTATGTGAGCATAAACATGACGTACCCTCAGAGGCATGTTCTCTGCCTGAGCAGCAATGTCCTGCCACAGTGAAGCAGCCCTAATAGGCTTGCCCCTGCGTTGCCAATTGGTCTTCTTCCATTGCTGTAACCATCCCCACATGGCATTAGCCACCATCCAAGAATCTGTGTAAAGATGAAGTACTGACCACTTTTCTCTTTCAGCAATCTCTAGAGCTAGTTGGATGGCTTTCACCTCTGCATATTGACTTGATTCACCTTCTCCTTCAGTAGCCTCAACACCTTGTCATGTAGGACTCCATACAGCAGCTTTCCACTTCCGATGGTTTCCTACTATGCAACATGATCCATCAGTAAACAGAGCATAAGGCCTTTCATCTTCAGGTAACTCGTTGTATGGTGGTGCCTCTTGGGCACGAACCACTTCCTCAGGCGGTGCTCCAAAATCCCTGCCTTCTGGCCAGTCCATAATCTCTTCCAGAATTCCTGGGTGGTTTGGTTTTCCCAGTCGAGCTCGCTGTGTAATCAGTGCTACCCACTTACTCCTTGTAGCACTGGTGGCATGATGAGTAGAAGGGATGTTTCTTCTGAACATCCAATGCAGCACAGGCAGCCTGGGTGCTAAGAGGAGAGTTGCTTCTGTACCCACTACTTCTGATGCCACTCGAACTCCTTCATAGGCTGCTAAGATCTTCTCAGTTGGTGTATAGTGGGCTTCTGATCCTTGATATCCTCTACTCCAAAATCCCAACGGCCGATCTTGGGTTTCACCTGGCGTCTTCTGCCAGCGACTCCAAGTGAGACCATGCTCCCCAGCTGCGGTGTAAAGGATATTCTGCACCGATGGTCCTGTGCGAATGGGCCCAAGTGCCACTGCACGAGCTGTCTCTTTTGATCTGCTCAAAAGCTTGTTGCTGCTCACTGCCCCATTCAAATTGATTCTTCTTTCAAGTTACTCAATAGAGAGGGCTTACAAACTGACTATATCCTGGAACATGCATTTTCCAGAACCCCACAAAACCTAGGAAGGACTGTGTCTCTTTCTTGTTGGACGGTGGAGACAAGGTTGCTCTCTTGTTGACCACGTCCATAGGTACATGATGACATCCATCCTGCCACTTTATTCCCAAGAACTGAATTTCTTGTGCAGGTCCTTTGACTTTGCTTTTCTTTATAGCAAGTCCAGCCTTCAGAAGTATCTGAGTAATTTTTTCTCCCTTCTTGAACACTTCCTTTGCTTTATCACCCCACACAATGATATCATCAATGTACTGTAGATGTTCAGAGGCCTCACCCTTTTCCAGTTCACTCTGGATTAGTCCATGACAAATGGTGGCACTGTGCTTCCACCCCTGGGGCAATCAATTCCAGGTGTATGGAACACCCCTCCAGATGAAAGCAAATTGTGGCTTGCACTCTGCTGCCAATGGAATTGAGAACGCATTGGCAATGTCAATAGTGGGGTACCATTTAGCAGCCTTTGACTCAGCTCATACTGGAGCTCCAGCATGTCTGGTACAGCAGCACTCAGTGGTGGTGTCACTTTGTTCAGGCCATGATAGTCCGCAGTTAATCTCCAACCCTCCATCAGATTCTTGGCACTGGCCAGATGGGGCTGTTAAAAGGCGATTGTGTTTTGGTGATCACTCCCTGGATCTCCTGCTGGTGAATCAGTTCATGAATGGGACCCAGGGAGTCTTGGTTTGTGTGATACTGCTGTAGGTGCACTGTTCTGGTAGTAATTGGCACCTGTTGTTCTTCAACCTGCAGCAATCCCACTATGAAAAGCCCATCGATAGCCCTTTGGGTCCTTGAAGTACCCTCTCTTGAAGTATTCTATACCAAGAATGCAAGGGGCCTCTGGGCCAGTCACAATGGGATGTTTTTCCCACTAGTTCCCTGTTAGGCTCACATCAGCTTCTAATACAGACAGCTCCTGGCAGTTTCCTGTCACTCCAGAAATCCAAATAGATTCAGCACCTCTGTGTCCTGATGACATCAATTTGCACTGTGCCCACGTGTCTACCTTATATTTCTGTGGCTTTGATGTGCCAGGCCGTTGTATCCACACAGTCCAATATACTCTGTCATCCCTCTCCTTCTCCCTGCTGAAAGCAGGGACCCTTTACTCCTAGTCTTCATCAGAGTCTTCACTGTCTGATCTGGGTGGTACCGGGCCAGAGGTCCCCTCATCAGGATCAAGGGGTGTAACCTCAGTTCTTTTCCTCCTGAGAGATCATTATTACTCTCTTGGCTTTCTACAGCTGATACTTTTGCTGCCTTCTTAGGTGATGCCTTTTTATCTATCGTCTTCCCTCTCAGTTCACACACCCGAGCTTCCAATTTATAAGTGGGTTCACCATCCCACTTCCTCATATCCTCCCCCTGGTCACGCAAAAACAACCAGAGTACTCCATGTGGTGTGCGTCTGGGGCTCCCCTTCCCTCCGGCTGAGGCAGGAGGGGACTGATTTCTTGGACTACACCTGGTCAATGAGGTACTGGCTCATGGGAATGAGTTGGTACAGAGGTTATCTTCAAAATTCTGGAGCCAGGCTGACACTATCTCCACAGACTATGCGTCCTCATCCAAATAGTACATCAATGCTAGGCTCTTTGAATATGATGCTGGAGCACCATGGATCACTTTCCTCCACAGGGCCCATGTGCATGGGACATCCTCTGGATCTGTGGAGACACTTTGATCATCTAAATCACTATAGATAACTTCCAACACTGCTAATTCTCTTAAGTATTGGATTCCTTCATCTACAGTGTTCCCAGGTCCTTCTTGCATGGGTACCTGGCCCTGACATTTAGCAGAAGTTGTCTCCAGAGGCTGCATATGCCTGTCTCTTTTGCAATGCCTTTCTCAATATCTCTGTTTCTAGCACTGGGCCCCAATTGTTGGGCATCTTTCCTTTCCAGCAGTTGGCTGTCAGCCCCATTATCCCAGCACCAGAGCAGCCAAGCAGCAATTCACCCTCCTGACTGGCAACTATAATCCTTGAGTATGTCTCTCGGCTCTGATGAGTTTAAGGACTGAGTAGTTTCTGCTTCTTGTGTGATCTCACTCACTCCCTGATTTCCCACTTGATGGACCAGCATCTTGATCATAATCTTTGTCATCCCTTACCAATCGATGAGAGAGACCTGTTGACCTCCTTGTCCACTGCTGCTTTTTCACTACTGGGGCAATCTCTCTGGTTGCTGTTTGGGTCCCCATCTCCACCATGGTATCCTCATGTGTTTGGGTGCCTGCCTAAGCCACAGTCTTCATAGGGCACTGAACTGGGGCTTGATAAGCACAGGCCAGGCCCCAGTAGAGTGCAAGAAGTTGTTGGTTCTCATTGGGATAAGCAAGGCACCCTTCTATCAGATGTTGAGTCAATTTAGTAGGATTGCTTGCCTCTTCTGGGGTAAGGTCCCAGGCTATGGGAGGTGATAACTGTCCTAGCACCCTGCCACCCAGGGTCTGACCGCTTCAAGGCACATTTCAATATATCCCCACCCAAGGGCTGTCCTTTCATGCCATGATGGAACCAAACTCCACAAAACCTGCAACATGCCAGTAATGTTGATTAGCAGTACTAGAGAGCTCGCGTAAGGATGGATCAAAATCTTGGGGGCCTGCATAATAACATTCTCTATATTAATTTCAAGTGGGGAGAAAGAAATGATAACCTCTCCAGCGTAGCTCCCACAGAGCAGCAGCCCTGCAAGCAGGAGAAAGAAACACATAGCCATTATCTGCTTCAGCATGTTCCTGCATGAATGTATTTCCAAAACAAAGTAAAAGTTACAAGGAGCCACGTGACCAGCACAGAAGCCTGTATCTTAAGCAAGATTATAGAAAAAACTGCAGGAATTACAGCTATGTTATATTTTCCTTCCTGGGTTTCTGCACCAAAAAGACTGTGGTGGTTTTGCCCCTGGCCTGGAGGCCAGATGCCCACCAAAGCTTCTCTATTACTTCCCCTCTCAAGTGGACGGGGGGGGGGGGGGGCGGGGGACGGACACCAAACAACAACAGAAGCCAGGAATAGGATAGGAGCAATTTTAATAACACTAATAAGCAAACAGCAATAGACTGCATGGAAGGAAAAAGCAGAGAGAGATGTGTTAGTCTCTCCTTCCCATCAGCAGGATGATGGTCGGTCTTGGGAAGCAGGGCTCTCTAAGCTTGGTGGTTCCCTGGGAGGATAGATGCCATGGACGAATCCCCACACTACCTTCTTTCACTTCATTCTTATACCTGAGCTGATGTCATATGGTGTGGAATACCTCTTTGGCCAGTCTGAATCAGCTGCCTCAGCTATGTCCCCTCCCAAGATTTTGCCCACCCCTCAACGTACTCTTGGGGCAGGGAAGCCTGGATACTTATTCAACAGTAGCCAAAACACTGCTATGTTATCAACTACTGCTGCAAAAACACAGCGCTGGAAAGATGCTGTGAGGAGAATTGACTCCATCTCAGTCCAACCCAAAACAACACGACTGGAGGAACTCTTACTTTCTGAACTACTGGGCTGCTACTGGTTTTGGTGATCCATGACAATGCCTAGGCATGTTGCTGTCTTATTTTAAGATGGAAAAGGCTTAAGTCTGCACAGATGAAGTTCTCTAATCGTTAGTATTAAATTTGCATTTTGATGCTTGGTCAGATTGCTGATTACTCCTGTATATGTTCCTTATTCTGAACCTTCAGAGTAGCAGCAGCAGGGCCCAACTGCTTGAGCTGATAGGTTGTTTCTGTGTGCCTGGCAGAACGCTTCTGTGTGTTCTTCCACATCCATCACATTCTGTTGTAGAATGTTTTCCCAGTTCAGTGTTTTGTAGTGGATGCTTCTTACAATATATTCTTGCAGTGTATTTCCTATGAGAATTCCTTTCCAGTGTTGAATGGACAGTTCCTGTACTGCAAGATGACCCTGTTACTTCCCCACTTCTCTGAACAGATGTTGGCATATCTGGGTGTTTCTGTGTGTTGGGCATTTTTTTTGTAGGACTTCTGAATCTTGTTTGTCTTTGAATGTTTATCTGTCCACTTCACCTGGATTTTTCTGTTCTATTTGATTATTTTCTAGGCTGTTTAAACCATTTGGGCCTTTTGATGAAAGCTCTGCTTCTCAGCCCTGGATTTAGCCTGTGTGACTTAGAAGCTTTTTAGCTCAGACGGCAATCCATGAGCTGTGCTGTTTTATCTCCTTTGCTTTGTATGTGGCTGTAGGCAGCTGCATGTATGGGTCTGTTTCCTTCTGGTGAGCTATAGATGGGACACCATATTTATGGAAGGTTCCAGTTTTTCTGGAACTCTGATACTGTTTGTGACTGCCAAACTACTTATGCCTCTTTCTCACTGGCTGTGTTGTTCCCTTCCCTGCTTCCTTTATTAGAATAAACCTTTATTAGAATAAACCAAACCAGGTTGGAAGAGACCTTCAAGATCATCGCGTCCAACCCATCAACCAATCCAACCCACCCAAACAGCTAACCCATGGCACCAAGCACCCCATCAAGTCTCCTTCTGAACACCTTCAATGACGGCGACTCCACCACCTCCCCGGGCAACCCATTCCATAGCGCAATCACTCTTTCTGTATAGAACGTCTTCCTACCATCCAACCTGAACCTCCCCTGGTGCAGCTTGAGACTGTGTCCTCTTGTTCTGGTACTGGCTGCCTGGGAGAAGAGACCATCATCCGTCTGTCTACAACCTCCCTTCAGGTAGTTGTAGAGAGTGATAAGGTCACCCCTGAGTCTCCTCTTCTCCAGGCTGAGCAACCCCAGCTCCCTCAGCCTCTCCTCATAGGGCTTGTGTTCCAAACCCCTCACCAACTTTGTTGCTCTTCTCTGGACTCGTTCCAGCAAGTCAACATCCTTCCTAAACTGAGGGGACTGGCTGTGTGTAAAGGGCAGAAAAATTAAGGCAGTTGTTCCCCAATGAAAGACTTTAATCAGCTTCATGCAAGTACAGATTTTCCTGTGAAGAAAAGTTAGGGTTGGGACAAAAGCCATTTAAAAACTAGCTTTATGATAAGAGTTTCTATTGGTCTCCTTATCTATGAACCTTCTTTAATACCCTCATTCACCAATGAGTTCTTGAGTAAGTGTGGTTAGTTGTTAGCCCCATTTGCTAATCTAGCTGTTATCTCACTGGAACAGAATCTTCTGCTTTTTTTCTGCACTGAAGTTGTTCCCCTACTTGACAGCATATACCAAAGAGCTGGCTCAAGCAGTGGATTTGATGCTTCAAACTTCAGCCATTCTTTAAGACAATGCTCCTCAGAGAAGCAAAATTTTATTTTAAACCCAACCTTAAAACAGAAATGCAAACTAAAATGGAAAAACAAGCCAATGTGGCAGTATGCAGACTGTTACCACACACCTGTGTGTTTGAGGGCATGCCCTTCCCTAAAAGAAGGTTCATGTTCCCAGTTGTGTGCTCTAGCAGCTTATGTGGTCCTCCATCCAATGTCCACTAAACATCTATTTAGCAAATTTGAACTTGTGAAAGCAATGGAAAACACTTATCACAGAGAACCTTAGGCCGTTGTCTGTCATGTTGGTCACCTAGGTCAGCCCAGAAATGCCAGAGTCTGCGCCAGAGAAGGGGCATAGATGAGACTCTGGAAAAGGCTGTGCAGCAGGAGGAGACAGAACCGGGGAAAGCAATTGGATTGGCTCAGTACTTCCCTGATTGCTCCTGACATACTGTGGGCTGTGAGCATACCTGGTCAGTGGTGATGGTGTTAAGCTCTCTTCTCCTGAAAGACTTACTGTCTTCCAGTAAGTAATACCATGAATTTGGGTAATCTTTAAAATGTCCTTTGCAAGTCTGACTTTGAGAACGTGTGATTCAATGGCTGTGTGCAACAGATAGTTTGGGTTCTCCTGAACTTCTTCGTGAGCTTAAAACCAGCTCTGTATTTACATAATTTAGTTTCAATAAGATGGAGCAGTTCCAATTGCTCCTGAGATCATTGCTCCTTTCAGCCATTTCTTCCTTAGACATAGGAAACATTTTCCTGCAACTAGCTTTTTCAGGTACCAGGGAATGAACAAGTACAAAGCCTGCATTATTGCCATTTCTTCTGTGTGGTGAGATAATTATAGGGGCTCTTGCACCTGGAAGCAGCTGGGCACTTGGAGTGTATTTTGCCGCATCAGCAAGCTGTGAGTGAAAGAATCCCCTCACCAGACCATCATGAAAGAAAAAACACAAGATTCTTGATAGCTGTGTTTTTGTATGTTGCAGACATCCTTGTTGGCTGGAGCTGCTCTTGTTAAGCTGGTGTTATGTGCAGTGTTAAATGTCTTGGCTAGAATAAGGACACTAAAAAGCGTGTTTAATTGTCCATAAGTAATGTAGTAAAAGACAGAGGAAAAGTTTTAGTATTGCTTGGTTCGTCTAAAGCTGGGTTGGACCTGTTCAGTCATTTCCTGCAGGGCTGGGAGGCTTGGCAGCGAGCTCGCTTGTTTGACAGATACAAGCCCACGGAAGAGTATATGTTGCCAAGGGAGCTACTGTGTATAAAAGTTTATTATGCAGTTTTCCCTCCTCCATACTTTCTATCTGTAGTTCTGTTTATGCTGCCACTGAGGCTGAATCTACTATGGACTATATAATACAGTAATTGTGTCTGTATTCATAGCTTTCAGAAGGAGATACAAAGGAATCTCCTATGAACAGTCTATTCAGTTATCTCAGATCCACAAGAGTTTGTTAGATGGACAGACCCTTTCCAAATGTTGGGAATATGGTGATTTACACTAACATAGGCCTGTTTCGTCCACTCTGTTCCCAAAGCACAGTTGAGACTCTAAAGGTCACATACAGCTCACCACAGACTTCTCAAATGGATTTTCCAGATCTTGCCTTTGCTTGTCCTACTTTGACATTGTTGATTTTTTTTTTTTCCTACATTTGGGGTCCTGCTTTTCCTGGGCATAGAATTAAAGCTTTTGTCTAGCTTAAAAAATCCCAACAAACAAAAACACACAAAAAAAACCCAAACAAAAGCCACCAAAAGAACAAAGGGAAGGGAATGAATGGCTTGTGATTCTTATGGTACCACAATTAAACCAACTACTGCTGCTCTCAAAACCAGAAGGGTCTTGGGGAAAATCTCTTCAATATTTACTACTTAAGAAAGTTAGTTCTTTGTTTCCTTGACATGGAATGTATTCTGGAATTGTTCTTTCATAAAGTATTCCTTATTTTTTTCTACCTTTGACTATGCAGAGTAGAAGAGTGATACTTAGGTGTTGCTGTTAGTTTCTCAAGCAAAAGCTTCATGTTTATGATGAAACCTGCCAAGTTCCTTGCAGTCAGATAACTAGTCTTTAAGGCTGAAGTATGCTGCCTCTGGAGGAGTGATAACTTTGGAGAAAAACTTGTTTGATATGCAGTGTGTAAGCTTGAATATGTACAGCAGAGATTCTAGTGCATGCTACTACAGTGGCAAATCTGTGTGGACAAACTGTCATGAGGTACTGGAAGCTTTTCTTGTGCAGATCCACTAGTTCCATCTGTTTCATAACTAAGGATGCCAGTGGATGAGAACCTTTCTTAAAATTTGTCTTTGGCACTTTCAATATCAAATACTAGAATTTTGAACAGGTCATTTAGTATGCTACATGAGAGTATTGTCAGTGATGAAACTCAGGCACTCAGGTGATGAGCTGAGAAGGCTTGAACCACATCTTTGAGTGATGGGAACTTGAATGCTTGTACCAAGACTTGCAAGAGTTCGTCTAGTAGCTCGTTAAGATGGCAGTCTTTCTTGTGAGCATAGCTGAAGTTAGTTGTGAGTCCTGTCAGAGAAGGCCCACTTTTCTCTCTGAGGTGGTTTGTGTTGACTGGAAACGCGTGGATCCCCCTTGGTTTGTTAATTTGTTTTTGATTCATAGATGTTGATTTGGTTTTGATTCATAGATGTTGCAGCATGCAGAGTTCTGTAATTCAGGTATCTTGTGATACCGCATTCAGTTAAAATACTTTGTTTCAGATTTTTTTGTTTCTACTGGGAGATAACTGGATGTGATGATGACCGCAGATGACTAACCATATAGGGGAGTAGCTGGTGGTACTAGGCTGCTGCTTATTCACAGAGTATTTCTGTTCAAGATACAAAGGTTCAGAGCAGTTAAAGCCAGGAGATGCATGTGTAGACTGTGTGGCTTGTGAATTCTTCATGTTATAGACAGAGGTTGCACCACCTCATATTTGCATTAGTAATGTGAATATGCTGCACATTTGATAATTAACTTTTCATAACTTAATACTAATTGTGTTCATGTAGAATACTTGAACTCTGTGCTGGGTTGAGGCAGCCCCCTTCCCCAACCCTGGCAACAATAAACACTCAGACAAACGGATTGCAAAAGTGATTGAAAGCTTAAATAGAAAGCAGTGAACATCTACAGAAAGCCAAAAGCACAGTGACAAAGAAAGATCCCAAAACAGACCCAGAGAGATCACATCCCCACCTGAGGGTACACCCAAGGCCCCCAGGGCTCCTTCTTCCCCCTCCCACTGTTAGGCTAGTCTCAGCTGGCCAGATCTGAGACTGCCCATCCCCCCATGGCCTTGGGCCTAGCCAGGCCCAAAGCCAGGAGGCATCTCCCCCAGTTACCGGCTGACAGAGGAGGAAGAAAAGAGACAGTGCTAGACCCCACACTGCATCTTATAGTGGTGCAAAGAATTGTGGTAGGAAATACTACATAATTTCCTGTGTCCACCCCTCTGGGCTGGACTTCTGGACACAGGAAGTAAATATTGCAGGAGGGCACCCAGCTCAAACTGTAACAAGCTCTCCAAGATTCATGTAACAAATATACTGGTTGCAGCACACTGGTTTCTTGAAATGGTCTGGAATGTTCATTCTCAGCTGGCTTGTAAATTTCTCCTGAATGATGCTGTTTTCTTATCCAACTACCTGTTTGGACAGTAGCAAGGAATCAGCTAGGCTCTTTGAAATTCCATACCACCAATGAGTCAAGCAATGTGTTCTTTACATGCCTTTGATTTGAAAGTTGCATGCTTGCTGATGCTATGAATGTAATTTCCATTTTCTCCTGTTACCTCCAGTTTAAATGAAGACTTTCTTATTTTCTGATAAGTGGGAGTCAGAGGAGGAAGACAAAGTGTAAGAGCATTGGAAATAGACTACAAGCTGGAAGTCTTGGGTGATATATCAGGGCAGCAAAAGTTTTGACTCTGCTATCTTGACCTTGTATGTTTTTAATTGTGGACTTTGAGAAGAGAGTGGGGAGAAGCAGCAACACATGAAGCTTGAAGTAACACTGATCAGGCTGCAGGATTGGTGTAGACCTCCAGCTATATGCAGGCACCTATTAAAAAAAATAATCTTGTGTTAAGAGAAAACGAAGCATCAGTTTTCAGGTTCTAATCTGCTGTTTCTGAAATCATCAGCCTCAAACTTTGTCATTATGGTTTCAAGTGTGAATTCCTTGCTTCCTGTTTCCCTTTTCCTTTAAAAAGTTAATTCCTTCAGTGTTCAGATCCTTTGGTACTATAGTATTAATAGATCTGTTGGTCTTCCTCTTCTCTGCGCCCTTCTATTGTAGTCTTCCCAACTTTGTGTTTGTAAGACAAATCAGTTTTAGTGACTTGCTGAACTAGTAAACCTACTGTAGTAGAGAAGAGGTGGACTGAGATAAAACCTCCAATTACAGAATGGATTCTATGATTATAGAATCAGAATAGTTTGCTGTGGAAGAGAAGTAAATATATGAGTTCCAACCTCTTTGCAGGGCAAGGACACCTTCCGTTAGATCAGGTTGATCAAAACCCCATCCATCCTGACCTTGAATATTTCCAGGGAAGCAGCATCCACAGCTTCTCTGTGCAACCTGCTCCAGTGCTTCGCTACCCTTACAGTGAAGAATTTCTTTAAAAGACCTAAATCTGCATTCTTTGAGTTTAATGCCATGTTTTTCCTAAGTCTGTTCTGTGATAATGTACTGCCATCACAAATAGACAAAACTTCAGCAAATACTTCTTCTTAACAACTATAACTGTCTGACATCCCTAACATTTGTGGCACAAGAGTATGTCAGAAAAAATATTAAAGCACAAATTCTGATGTAAAGAAAAAGTTAGTGCTGGTATTAAGTAAACTACTCATCAGCTGGAGAGAAGTTGTTTTAAAGTATCTCTAAGGATGGGGTGAAAAAACCCAAACAAGAACAAAACAGCCCCCCCCCCCCCCCAAACCAGCAACAAAAAACTCAACCAAAACCCTTCAAGTCAAAACACCATCTCCCCAAAACCCTACAAAAACAACCTAACCCCCCCCCCCCAACCAAAACAACAGCAAACCAAACAAGAACAAAGCCCCCAAACTCAATGAAATCAATGAAACAGATGAAAAAAATCGTGCAGGACTAGTATGTTTATTCTTTTGATCTTTTCTTCCTGTAGTACAAAAGATGCTAGCTTGCCAGACCCTGTATTCAGTTGATGGATCAGTAGTTTTCAGTGAAGCTGTTCTGATAGAATCACCTTTGGCTCAGGGTTGTACTGACCCTGGAGAGGTTTGGGAAATCTTTGGTGTACTTGATCACTGCAGTCTGTTGCTGGCATAGAGAAACAGGATGAGGGAATATGCAATTCACTCTTCTACCTATGTATTGAACTATTAAAGTATTATATGTTAACCTTCCACATTAGTAATAGAAAAGAGTTGCCTGAAACAATTGGGGAAACATTATTTCACTTTTTACCTTACTTTCAAAGTCTTTAAATACATTGAACAAGAGACCGCACTGTAACTTTGATGTTTTGTCAAGGTTTGGTTTTAGGAATGCATGATGGAATTTTCAACTCTGTTGTAGTTTAGTCAGCATATCTTTGTAAATCACTTGCAGCTATTTCATAGGTGTAAGTTTTCTTAAGGGACATTTCTGACTTTCAAGCTGGAGTACTTCCACTTTGAGCTGTTTTCCCCCCTTTTTGTCTGGCTTTGATTTATACAAATGCTAATTATAGGGGCTTTGAATCTCTGTGTATACATAGTTTCACAAGGTCATACACATTTTTAATGAACTGGCTGAAACTGTTCATATATTGTTAGATGCATACAGAAAGAGATCACCATCTATTAAATGTTGTTTCATTAATCAGTTCAAAAATATAAGAATAGAAGTATCTGTATAAAGTTGGCTTTTAATTGTCTCCTAAAGTTAACTTCATTGTCTTTGCAGGCATCAGAAGGTGTCACCTTCATTGGACCTGACACACATGCTATTCAAGCTATGGGAGACAAGATTGAAAGCAAATTGTTAGCCAAGAATGCGAAGGTCAACACGATCCCTGGCTTTGATGGAGTAGTCAAGGTGAGAAATCACTTAATTACTGTCTGCCCACTGTAGGAACGGTGTCTAAATGAAAGTACACCTCTTGATGATCTGATGCAGAATGTAATTATAGTTTCACCTTCTTTTTCAAACAGATAAAATAAAAAACGGAGTACAGAGTTTTACTAGCCAGAGAGCTTTGAGAAGTCCTTCATAGTAAATGATGTAATAAGGACTGCTTCTATAGAGCCTCTAAACATGTTTTGCTTTAAGCTTAACACATTTACCTGCCCTCATGTTAAAGATGAGGTGTGGATTTGACTGCCTACACATCTTTGTTTCTCAGGTCTTTATTCTTGTTTGGCAAGATCTTGACAGCCTTGTGTTAAGTCCAGTTTGTTAGGCTGTATGAAGTTTTGATTTTACAGTGTGTGGATGGTGTAGACTTCTGTGGTTTGTAAAACTCAGGGTGAGGATGGGGGGAAGTTGGTTTCTCGTTGTCTGAATCTACAGCTAGTGTTCTTCCTGGGATTTTAGGAGCAATGATTTTCTACGGTGTCCTAGAAATTTCAGTTTTTTTCTTTATATTTTATGTGAGATAAAGTATATATTGGTTTTGGTTTATTTTCTGGTATAGTGAAGTGTTGGGCTTGTAAGATTTCCTGTGTGTCTTAATATATTTTCTGTATTAATGCAGGTAAATAAGCTTTTCCCCCTTTTAAACCCTTTGCTGTATATACCTAAGTCTTTGGTATATTATAAAATGTTGATATCTGAAGTTAGTTTTTTTTTAAACAAAATTTGAGTTGGACAAAAAAGGGAGAAGCTGGTTTTGACAACACTTTTAAGGAAGTGAAAGGAAAGTTTTTCAGGTTTTATTTATGACGACTGATAGTGACCTCTGATCAGTGTAAATCTCTTATGTGATAAAATAGGAAATGTCAAGATAATGGGGAGCAACTGAATAAAGTAATGGGATGCAGACTGTGTTTTAGGGAACAAAATAGCCTAGGGCAATGGTGTTCAGTGTTGTGCCAGCCCAGTTGGATTTTAAACTGTCCTTGGAGGAAAACCCCAAAACCCAAATAGATGAGAGAGGTCAATAGAGTATAAAGGAATAAGCTTTCATAAAACTATCAGTTCTGATGATGTTTGGAGAACTTAGCTAGTGAGAGAGAATGGTACAATCACAGAATAGCAGAGGTCAAAATGCACAAGAGAATTCTTCAGTACTTGTGATGGAAATGCCTTGTGTGAGATGCCTGACAGTGGGATGTGCTGTAAAAGGTAAAAGTGCAGAGTTGCTTCTCTTCTGGAGGGCTCCATGTGAATGTTAGTCTAGCATTTGTGGCAGTGATGAAGTCCTTCAGGTTTTTGTTGCATGTTTTAGGAGTCCTTTTGTATGTGGTCCTTTAGTGCTTGTAAGATTTAACAGTAGCTAAGCTATTATGCATAAGATCCTCTGTCTGATATCTTTATATTCTTGTAGAAATACTGAAAGTAGCTTCTATAAAAACATTTGGTGCCATGGTCTAGTCATGGGGTCTGTGTTGATAGGTTGGACTCGATGATCCCCGAGGTCCTTTCCAACCTAAGTGATACTGTGATACTGTGATCTAATTAAGAGGTAACTTTGGATAGTCTAAATTCCACAACTTTTTCTAGTGCTAGATCAAATTCTGTTGATTTTATCACTGTCAAGTTAAAACTTATTTAAAGGCCTGTTATTCTGATAAAAGAAACAAACTTAGCAAAGTAGGATAGTCATTAGTGAACAGAGAGCCATATAGCTAGTGAAACTGAGCTAATGCACTTGTTTCTCAGACCTTTAATTGCACTGTTCTTTGACAATTATCTGAAGTTCCTGACACAAAATGAAAGACGGTTAAGTCATCTGGTTGGCAATTGGCTATATGCAGTGATAGTCTTAACACCAAATGAACTGGAATGTAGGATTGAATTGACAACCCCAATTCTCAGCTGTTGAAAGAAACTATGTAGTAGTTGCTTAATCCTGAAGTGTCCATATTATATCAATTTCACATACCATGGCCTTATACTACTATTGATTATCTGAAGAGTGATTAAAAAAACATGAGATCAAAAAACCCCAACCAGCCAACACCCACCTTGCAGTATACCCACCAAATAAGTAGTTCCCATCTGACATGGTAGAGGAAAATGTAGTGCTTTGGTTACCAGTTCTAGTAAATAAAACTTTTGATAATTGTTATCCTTGCTATGGATCTAAACATGTGCCAGTGTTTGTCTTCTGATCCCTTTCCTGTGATGTGTCTTTTGCTGGGATGAAGACCTGAGTAATTGGGTCGTAAAGGCTGCTTGATCTTTCGCTAGTTGTTTTGCCAATTCAGACTAAGATAAGAAGGGCAAAACAATGTGTTACCAGGTACAATCAGAAGAGCAACATGCAAGGAGTTAGAGATTGCATGGTATTTGTGCTGTTCGGTAGGAGGCCTGTTTTGGTCAGAGTTAGGAAGCTTTCAGGGCTCTTTTCTTGGGAAATATTTAAAGGTCATAGGAAGGACTTAAGTGCCAGTTCGGTACTTGGGTTCATGAAGTGGCTTCATCTATATAATGGAGTCTAATACAGTTGGAAGAAAGCACATTCATGCCTTTGATAATGTCAGAAGTTGAGGAAGATCAATTGCACATATTGTTTGTGGATGAATAGTTAAAGTGAGCAGAGAGTAACAACTTCTTGTATTTTGTTACTTAATTCAGAGCTGCACTGAAAATTTTTGTTACATGAAGAGTTATCTTCACCCAGCACTCGTTGAACAGTGCTGCAGATACATGGATCCTTCACTGAATAAAGAGTGTTTTCTCCCTTTTATATTGCTTAGCACTTACACATAGGGAGCACTGAAGTAGCTAATCTTTTCTAATAGCAACTGGGAGGAGTTGCATGTAGAAAAATGTGCAGCAAGTAAAAATTAAATTAAGACATTTGACAGAAGGAAGCCTTTCAACAGTATACGTAAGGATCTGCAAGGACTGGAGGAGAGGATGCTTGCATAACAGACACAACTAACTGTTCTCATACAGGTAAATGCTGTGGCAAATATGAAACTGAGAATGGGACTACATGGAGAGAGATTGGAGAAGGTAGTTTGACAACAAAGAGTAATTTCCTTCTTATTCCTGGTTCAGTTTCCTCATTAGTTGGGGCAAGGGTTATCCAGACTACCTAAGTAAGGAGCCCAAGCCTGGTATTGCCATCTTAAGCCAGCAAAAGTGTTCGAACACAGTCAATTTCAAAATCTGTAGCTACACTTAGTTTCATAAAACCTGATTGAGAGAGGTAGTGGTAAATAGCCCTAACTAAAATAATTTGTGTTAGTGCACCTAAGCACTGGCTATGCTGAAATGAGAGCTGAGATGTATTGTCTGTAGATGAGAATAGAAGAATAAAAGGTAAGAAGAAAGCAGAGGGTGAATAAGGAGTGTAAGGAGGCACTGTGGTGAAAAACTGGTGAGGGAATGGCAAGGGAAGGAAGGTATTTATATTTATTTATTTTTAACATTGTTTTGCTATGTATAGGGTTTTGTTTTATGCCTGGTAGAACACAGCTGGATGTAGACCCGGAACATTAATGTCTCTGGATGCCTGCTTAGTCTTTCATGTTAGGAGGCATGTTAAAGTTTTTCCAGCAAGGATATGAATTTGCTGTATTTAAGTTCCTCATACCTGTTTTGGCTGTATTCTTGCATTAGAGTGTTGACATTGGTGTTAAATGATCCCTGTACTGCTGGAGAGGTGATTGGAGACTAGACATGAACTGGAGGTTGTCTCCGCTCAACACCCTCAGATGTGAAAAAACTATTATGTAGCGCTTTAACACGATGTTTTACAGCTCTAGGAGTTTCTTAAACAGCTTTATTCTGGCATTCCTCTACTGCAGAGTAGTCTGGCTTTTTTGTCTCCACCTGCTGGTACCATGCAGAGGCATATGCATGAAATTAGGAGGTTAAGAATTCTTACGTTAAATATTTTATGTCCTTTTAATGTAATGAAATAAACAATTTGTAAAAACAATACGAGATCATTTTATAACTCTTACGACTTTTATAAACTTGTACCATTACTTAACCATTTTTATTTGTACAATAAAAGGTGGTGCTAAAATTATATATTTCTTTACAATCGCCAGTTTATATTGGGAAAGTGGTACCATAGCTGAAGTGTTTTGGGAGGAAACAGCAGTAAAGAATGTAAAGAATTTTGCTTCAAATAAAATCAAAATGGTTTTAGTACCAGTGTAGTTTTGTATGTTTTGCACAGATATACTCGAGTGTTATGTGGTGGCATAACATTCAGGGGTTTTTTGGTCCCCTCTATGGCAAATACAGTGTATTGATCCTAAGTTCTTTGGACCAAAAAACTAAAATAACTGCCCTCCTTTATGAGTACTCAAACTGCTGCTGTATTTATGCCATCTGCAAGTGAAATGTGTGAGGCTAAAGCACAACTTTCTTCGGAAAAAGATCAAACGACTTAGCAGAGATTCCAATATGTCAGTTTAGTTTTTCTCTTTAAAGCACAGCGTATTTTTGTTTTCTATTTCAGAAACGCTCTTTGAAGGGTAAAGAATTTGAATATGCATTGATTTTTTTTTTTTGTATTATTTTGGTTTTTTTTTTAGTATTGTAAAGTTTCCTTTCTATTACAAAAATACTATATTAGAAGTGTAGAAGATGTTGAAACAGTGTAAATTGGTAACTGCTGGGCAGATGACTGCAGTCAGAACTGACGCTATTAGTGCTAGTGATACGATGTTGCTTATTACTTAGTCGTTGTATACATGTGTAAAAATACAGTGGCAATCTTCCTGTGGACTGCACTGTATCAGTTAGCCACTTGTTTGCAGGTAACTAAGTGGAAAAAAAATTACCCTGTTTGCTTCCCCTTCTTAATTCTGTTTTGCAAATATATGAGTGAATTTGCAAGAGAAAAGAAATGTAAAAGTTTCCTTCTCGACTATAATCGTGGCTCTTCATCAGTCATCACTCTTCCTGCATTTTGTTCAAGAGGCTCTAATTGTCTGCATTTGGCAGGTTTAACACTTCCTGACAGAGAGGCTATTAAGGGGAAGTATTCTCGCATAACTGTCACAGGCAGGAACAAAGAACCTTCAAACTCAATGTGTGGAAACCACTAACATTCTTAAATGACCCTTTTCATGCATTTTATCCCTTTAAGCTAAAATTTGGAGGGTGCAGGGTCATGGAAAGCAGCAAGGTGTAATAAAACTGTAAACCCTGATTTTTTTTATTTTTATTTTTTTGGGTGGGGGAGAAGAGATTTTTTTCTGCTAGATTTATCTCTTGACTTGAAAACAATTGTTATTTGGAAAAATCTCATTAACAGATGTGACTGGAGTAAAAAGACTTAAAACTGATGTTGCTTTCAGGACTGCTTTGAACTTAACAAGCACCGATTTGTGGAGCAGACTAGCTAATGAAAGGAAATTAAATTTTCTGACAACTTCCCCTGCCAGCCCCCTTATTCTTCATGGGGCTGTTACTAGGTACTGAAGACTTTTAAAGAGGATTTTGTTTTATTATCGGACATAAATGAACCAGGTATGAACATTTCTTATGTATTTTTTTAAAGTTCTGACCTGGGTGCTTTTAAAATGGATTGCCTTGAAAGCTTTAAAAATATCAGGTTTCATTTTAATGTTCATAAGTCAGCCCCCATAGTTTCAGGCACACTTAGCAGCTGGTGTTTTCCAGACATTACTGCCTTCCATACAAATTGTTTAATGCATGTCCTGGAATAGTATAAATATTAGTGAATTTAGGTGGAATTTTCAAACTTAACCCAGGCCACAGTAATTTAACCCTTTTTCTTTCTAGTATTGTGTAATGGAAAGATATTATCAGTAGAAGAAACCAGAATTAACTACTACAGGAGAAGAGATTTGGTTATTAAAAAGTAAGCATTTTGGCTTTTATCTTCTGGGTTTCAGAGTACTTTTTTTAATGTACTAGACTACAGTAGCGAGTCAGCTGAAGCAAAGTTGGCATTAAGAAAGTAGATTTTTATAATTGTCATACACTAGTAAAATGTGCAGACTCTTCAATGGAAAAGATTAAATGAACCTTCTCATTTCAGATGCAGTTTTAAAGGATGTGTTTAAGGTTTATTCTGACTGTAGAATGAACAACTTAAGGAAGTCAAATGCTTAAATGCTTTTTGTGTTTTTCTTCAGTAGACAAAACCTGTCTTTAAAGAACTTCTGCAAGATTTTGTCCAAACCTGAGTCACTTCTAAACAATAGAGAGTCAACTCCCCCTACTGACAACAACCAGCAAAACAAGAAATACCAGTGAAGACAGAAACAAGCTGGCAGTGAACAAACTTTAATGATCTGATTTATAGTCCATTATTGATTGTAAACTTCTAAATTCTGGCATTAAATTCCTACAACTGCAGAAAATAATTTTGTGATCCAGGTTGTGTTTCCTGTCAGCTGATTCCTCATTGCTTTGAGTTTCTCAGTATACTAATGATGAGGTAGAATTTACATTCCACTTATGGTATTAATTTTACATTCCTCTGGCTGGAAAGGGTCAGAAGGTTGTAAAATCAAACATTAAATGAATCAGAGGAGACAGTAGTGCAATATATGACTGCCCTCAGGACATTGTGCAGTGGCTGATGGGATTAACGTTGAGTCTCATTTCCTGCTTTTACAGGATGCAGATGAAGCTGTCAGAATTGCAAGGGAAATTGGTAAGTTCTTAAATTAGCTATGGTGGGATTTGTGTGCCTCTCAGCAGACATGGTTGACTAAATTGAATGTGTAATAAGTAATCCCTATAGAACAAATAATGTTTTAATAGTTTGTAAGTTCCCTGTTGCCTATAGGGCTGGAAGAATTTAGGCGTTAATGCCCAGTCTCTTAAATCATCACACTTTAGCTTTGCAAACTGGACTTTACAGAACAAGTGCAGCCGTGATTTGTGGAATGCATGTAATACCCAGCTCACTGAAGTTATTTCAAAGCATATCTGCAATTGGATATGATTGCCAGAAGTTAAGCATGGTACATTTATCTCTATATGGTGGCTGACATTATGTGGAGTGCAGTTTGCTTGATTATCATCCAGAGCACCAGCCTTTCTATTGTGTTCTGAAATAAAGTAATTTCACTTCTGAATGTCTCACGAAAGAGTGAAAAGAGTAACCAGCAAACTGTCCGGGACTGATTTTGATGGAGGTTAAGTGTAATGTGTTTAATGAGTTTTGGCTTTTATTTACTAAAGCTTAACATTAGGGAAAATATTAAACTATATGCTTGAAATTACACATGCTCTTAAATGCTTTCTGGAAGGAGAATCTAATGCAGTAAGAGTTGTGTTCTTGTTTTTTGGTTTTATCTTCTTTTTTCTTGAGTGATAATTTTTTTCCTTTCATTTTTAAGAGATAGTAGCCATGAAAAGCTATCTAGCTTTATCACAGGTGCATAATTCATTGCACATATGTGCATTTGAAACTCCTTACTGATCTAGCTACATCTCACCTATCCCAAAAGCTGTGACTCTGCCTTAAGTGACAAATACAAATTGGGACTTGCACTACTGATGATGACTTTTTTCATCATCGTAGCACATTTCTGCTTTCAGTTTAAGTTGGGGTTTTTACCTTGCACTGGTTAACTGCCCTGAGCATAGGCATGGCTGACTTTTAGGCTGACATAATTGAAGTCACTATGTTCCTGATGGAAAATCAGGTATTATTGATCACATTTAGGAGAGCAAAAACAAAACAAGAGGCGGTCAACCAAACTGGAACATTTTGGAGAGAACTCTTAAGTAAAACTGGGTCTAGTCCTTAAAGACGTAGTATTATGGCAATTTCAGTTTGCTTTCATTTCAATACCATTTTTTATTATTGTTTTTAAATTTCCTGCAAGTATTGTTAAAGCAGCTTTGATTAATGTAGTTCAGAAAGCGTTCCGTAGCTTCCTAGGTACCTTTAAAATGTATTTGTGCTTAATTTTCCTCTGAGTTCTTCTGGTGGTCTGTTGGTTGGTTCCTGTCTTTGATATCAGTAGCAATTTGAAGGTCATTCTATTGAGGCAATCTTAAATCTGTAGATTAAGTCAGTTACAGATGGATGGATGGTGTTTAATCTAGACGTCAAATTCTTAAACCATTTTGATGCAAAAAGGGTTTGTACTATGATGCCATGTAGTGAGAGAAAAAGATTTCTAGTCTTCTCCTCACCCATGCTTAGACCAGTTCATCAGTTTGGTTAAGCCTTCATCTAATCATGACCACTAATCAGAATAAACCCCAGTGACTTATAATTTGAAAGGCTCAAAAATAGGATGACATTGAAGTACTCATACTAAGACACTAGATATATAATTGTATAATTTCAGATTATTTAAAATATTACTTCAGAACCTCAATCTTCCAGGAATATTTAAGTAATTATTGGAAAAAAGTGAAGAAAAAGGGAAATAAAGGTCTTGTGGGGCAACACCTAAAACTTTAAAACATTGCATATTATCTTTCTGCCTGCATTTTTTCCTGCTTCTGTTCTGGCCAAAGATCATGTAGTAACGGAACATGGCTCTTCAGGGTTAAGATGCTGCCTTTATCTGTTGCAATGGTTATTTCTGCACACACATTTTGTAAGTACAGGAGTGAAACCTACCTTTTGCCCTTAATGGAGATGTGCTCTCCCAAGCAGTCAAGAGATAATGCAGCAGAACTATCAGGTTAAATTAGGAAGTCGAAGAAATTCAGACACAAATTGCTATATAGGTTCCTTCCTATAGTATCTCTTCTTTACATGTAAGCTGTTTTTGTGATTCTTTTTGTAGTCCTTAATCACACTGGCTCTTTTTCCGGGAAGTTGTACATAAAGGGCTGCTGGCTTCCTGATTTCTGAACCAGCAATGAAACTCTGACAGTTTTACTCTTCAATTTGAAAGGACTGGACAACTATGAAGTGCAGGCAGTTAAGCTGAATGAAAGCCTCTACAAAACTGAAGACTTGAAAAACATGGTTTTGTCTTATTTCCTTTGGCATGAGTTTAGTTAGTAGTAGCTTCTGAAGAATGGGTTCACTTTTTCATATCACTTACCAGTTTGGAGAAATTTTTTTCATGGTTAAAAACCAGAAGTGTGACCTGTTTTCTGTGATACTGTTGTGTCATATCGGAGCAGCATAGTTCTTGAGGTGTTTTGTTATTTTAAAGGTACTGCACCGGAAGTGTTAAGATACAGATTTGCTTCCTGAATCTCTTCACTAGTAGTCTATGAAGATCTCATTTTTTGCCAGTAATTCTTAAAAAAAACCCCAACAAAACAAAAACACAGCTGTAGTTTATTTCAGCAGTAACAAAGGAATAAAATTTTGTTCCTAAAGGAATGTGATCTTAAGAAGGTCAAAAGCCTTTATTCATAAATCACTTTGTTACTTGGGAATAATTCATTCAGTGCTCTTTTGGGTATAAATGAATTGGAGAGGACAACTTGGCTTCAGAAATCAGTGCGCTGACAGCTAAGTCTTGAAAAAGAAGATCTTTCCTCTCTCTCCAAACAAAGCGTTTTAATAAACGAAGTTATTGTCTACTGGCCTTATTGGACATGTGGTCAGTTGTCATATTCCTCTTACCAAGTGAACAAAGTTTGAACTTCTGTCTAATTGTTCCCTGCTGTTAGGCTACCCTGTCATGATCAAGGCCTCAGCAGGTGGTGGCGGGAAAGGCATGAGAATCGCTTGGGATGATGAAGAGACCAGGTGAGATGCTGTCCAAAAGCTTGCCGTGATGAATGCTACAGTTACCAAAGCCCCATTAAGCCACTATGAGATGACAGTTGAGCAGATATGATATGTTAGAGAAATTGGATATTATTTGTTTTTCTCCTTTTGTAGTGAGTGGTGTACTTTGAGTTTGTGTGTGTCTGTTTAAAACTGATTTTTGCATAAACCTTGCTGTGGTGGTTTTAGGCTATGCCTTTAAAATTTAGTTACAGATTTTGAGCAGAAAAGTAGAAAAATGTAAATAAATCACTATTGGGTGTAAAAGGGAAAACAAAAGATTATTCTAAATAAATTAATTGGATAAAAATCTAGAATAAGATGGGCTGTACCATAACAGTTCTCTTCTGATCCCTGCTGTTTTGCTTTGCTTGAGAGAGATTAACGTGCTTGTTGGCTGACCTTGGCTGAGTTGTTTAGTTAAGTCTAACCAGTGCTTTCTCTCTGCTCCTTTTCTCTCGTGGGGCAGGGGGGTGGGGGTTGGGCAGTGAAATGGCTTCCCTGCTCTCTGACCAGGCAGGTTTTCATGTTGTCTGCTAATTATAAATATCTGTGTAATATTGTAAATGCTGTATGTTTTGTACATATTCATTGCCTTCCATTCTAGAGTGTAGTTCTTGCTTGTAAATGCAGCTTCATTTGCTTCTGACTTGGTCTGGCAAAGTGAATGCTAGGGGGAAACTTCAACCCATCACATTACAAAAAAAATAATTGGCGCCTATTCAACCTGGGGCAATTGCTTGATTGGTTAATTCCTGCTCAGATTAAGAAAGCAAAATGAAGCTGTTTTGTGGCATTTGATATGTTCTGCTCTGATGGTCATTCTGTATAGATGGTGCATGGTCTTGATGTTAGATAAGCTAGGAAGATATTTGGCATATAAATTGTTCCTTTGGTTTAAATACAAGCTGAAAATGCTGTATGACCTCTGCTTAGGATTTCTTTGGCTTAAAAGTTATGAAAATGTGACTGTAACTGTTCCTGCAGAGATACGTGAATTCAGCGTTCCTGTTGCAGAAAGCTACATGAGCAGCTGGGACCCCAAAATGATTTATTTGCTATGCGTGATTCTGTTATTGGTAATAATCAATGTGTTCTTATGGCACTGTGCTGAGAGAGATGTGTAGCGAGTTGGTGTTCTGTTTTTAGACATAGCAGAGGTAGATGACAGAGGTCTAGTTCTAACTTGAATGCAGAAATTTCTAGTGAGGAGAAAGATACAGAAACAAGGCAAATAAGGAAACAGGCAGGCAAGAGTTAATGGTAAAGCAGCTCTGAGTGAGATCACCATCAGTTCTGGCATTCAACCAGAAGGGGGAAGATGCAGCCCACAATGTCAGTGCCAGTACCTAAGATGGTGGCTACATTGGCAGTGCCAGCAGCTAAGATGGCGGCCGTGGCTTCACTGGCAACCATTAGGCAAAATCTCTTTTGCCTGCAACAGCAGGAGTGGAATTGAGTTCCACAGCAGCAGCTGGGTCCCTAAGTCCATCTGCCAATGCTGTTTCCTTGCAAACCCCTTCTGCTTCTGCAAAGTCTGCTGTAAATTTAAACACGGCTCAAGTTAAACAAATTGCGGATTTAGATAAAGGGGCAGGTGCAAGGCAGATGCAGAATAACAGCAAGATCCCTCTGCTGATCAGGGACCTTCTGTTAAAAAAGATTCTTCTGAAGACGGAGAGAAAGTTTGCCTTAAAGATATAGCTGAATTACTGAGACCATCTATGGATAGTGGAGATGCAGTACAGGATATAGGTTCTGGTAATCAGGAGCTAATGGAAGTGCTTCTGTACTTAAAAAGGTCCTACATGGAGTAGCAACAGGATTATGGGTACAGCCACTTCAAGAGGATGAGGTTGATGGAAGATGACATACAAACAGCTAACGCTCCCAGACAAGAGATTAGGCATGTAAGAAAGGATTACATTAGAGGAGAGAATGAGCCAATCCTAACCTGCCTAGGCAGGTGCTATGATACAGTTGCCCCTGCTTTAGTAGTGGGAGACAAGTCAGAATCTCAGCTTGGAACCCTGTTGAAAGATAGTGGAATAGATAGACATCTAGGCAGGTATCTTGGTAAGGTTTCTCTGGGGACACGCCTTCTACTGGCGGCTCTTAGGAGGTACCCCGCCAGAGATGACCTTCCATGGAATCCTAAGCCTTGGAACACCATGGATGAGGGAATTAATCATTTGAGAGAGTTTGCTTTGAGAGAGGTGATGTGTGGAGACCATGGTACTCTGAATCCTGATGAAATTCCTGTGGGAACAGGTGTTGCCAAAAAGCTCATAAAATTTGCTCTTCCTAATTATGCTACTATTCTGGCAAGCAGAACTGTGGCAAGAAATTATGGGGGAATGCCTCCCACTGTTGGCCATTTCACTGACCAAATGAGACAACTGGAGGATAGTCTCACACGTGTTTCTTTGGTTTCAGCCATTGAGATGCTGGTGAGATAAAGAATTGCATGACAGAGCTGGAGGAGGGACTTAAAACTTCCATTTCCAAATTGGCACAGGGAGGTAATTCCAATTCTTCTTCCTTCAGATGGATACAAATTTCAGCTGTTAGAAATAGATGTCCTCCAAGGAGGCCATTCCAAACCAGGTCAAATTGAGACAACAGAGGCAATCATGTGGGAGTATTTGGATAACTCTGTGTGATCAGTTTGGTGAGAACATGAATAGATGGGATGGTCAACAACTTCTGATCTTTTCAGGAGATTAAGGGAACTGCAGAGTGGCAGAGCCCGAGGTAGCAATACCAGAAGGGTAGCTGTTACTTCCTCAGTTTCCCAGAACAACTGTAATAGCTCCAACAGTGATTCCACTTCTGACTCTAGACACTGTGCTGACTGCACATGTGGATGTATTCCCCATAATTAGAGGTGCCCTGCCTCCTGCTGGGGGAGGAGAGGGATAACGGAGATAACAGAATCTATTGGGATGTGTACATTCTGTGGCCTGGCACTTCAAAACTTCAGAAGTACAGGGCCTTGGCTGACATAGGAGCTCAGTGCACCATAATACCATCAAATTATGAGGGATCAGAGTCTATAACTATTTTGGGAGTCACTGGTGGATCTCAAGAGTTGATTAAGATACAAGTCGACATTAGTTTAACTGGTAAATAGTGGAAGAAGCATACTGCTGTGACAGGACCTGATGCACCTTGTATTTTGGGAATTGATTTCCTAAGAGAAGGGCATTTCAGAGACCCTAAGGGTTACAATTGGGCTTTTGGAGTAGCATCTGTAGAAACTGATGGAGGAAAATTGAAGTTGTCCACTAGACCTAAGCTTTCTGATGAATCTGCAGTTGTGGGACAACATGAGATAGAGGATATAAAGCTTCCAGTTGCTTCTCAAACTGTGCATCACAGACAATACAGAACCAACTGTGACTCTTTGTTGCCCATTCAGAATCTGATTTATCAGTTGGAGAGTCAGAAAGTCATCAGCAAAACTCATTCACCTTTCAACAGTCCAGTGTGGCCTGTGTGAAAGCAGAATGGAGACTGGCGTCTGATGGTAGACTACTGAGCCCTGAATGAAGTAACTCCACCTATGAGTGCAGCAGTACCAGACATGATGGAACTCCAGTATGAGCTGGAATCCAAAGAGACCAAGTGGTATGCTACCATAGACATTGCTCATGCTTTCTTATCTATTCCCATAGCAAAGGAATGCAGGCCTCAGTTTGCCTTTACCTGGAGAGAAGTCCAGTACACTTTTAACACATTATCTCAAGGCTGGATCCACAGCTCAAGCATCTGTCATGCAGTGATCCACGATGCTCTGGAGAAAGGTGGTGCTCCAGAACACATCCAGTTCATCGATGATATCATCGTCTGGGGTAAAACTGCTGAAGAAGTCTTCAAGAAAGGTAACAAAATCATTGACATTCTCTTGAAGGCAGGTTTTGCCATCAAGTGAGACAAGGTGAAAAGACCTACCAGAGAGATCCAGTTTCTGGGAGTGCAGTGGCGGGATGGTCGCCATCGTATTGCAGTGGATGTGGTAAACAGAATCTCCATGGCCAATCCTATGAGCAAGAAAGAAACTCTGTTTCTTGGGTACAGTGGGAATTTGGAGACTGCACATTCCTGGATACAGTCAGATTGTGAAACCTCTGTATGATGTGACTCAAAAGACCAACAGTTTCCAGTGGGGTCTTGGACAACAAGCAGCCTTTGACCAGATAAAACAAGTAGTCCAAGCAATGGGCCTGGGACCTGTCTGAACTGGTCCAGACATTAAGAATATATTGTACACAGCTGCAAGTGACAATGGTCCAACCTGGTGCTTATGGCAGAGAGCTCCAGGTGAGACATGTGGATGTCCTTTTGGTTTCTGGAATCGAGGCTTCGGAGGCAAATTATACTCCAACAGAGAATGAGATTCTAGCTCCCTATGAAGGAGTAAAAGTTGCATCTGATATAATTGGAACTGAGTCACAGCTGCTTCTAGTTTCTAAATCGTCAGTTTTGCATTGGATGTTCAAAGGTAAAGGTTCTACACCACATCATGCCACAGATGCCACATGGTCTAAGTGGATCGCTCTGCTAACACAGCTCAAATGGGAAATCTTGAGAGGCGTCGTGTCCTGGAGGGACAAAAAGCCTCAAAAACGCTCTGAACCAGACAATGGGGCAGGAGCCAGCAGATCTGCTTTTTCAGGAAAATGCCCATGTTGCCCAGGCTTGTCTGAACATGTCCTAGAGTCCAAGTGGGCCAGGTGTATGTGCCTTTGGCCATGTTTGGAGAAAACTCTTTCTATAGGTTATACTATCAGGTTTTTATCTCTCAATCTTTATGGTCAGTGGCCATTATTGCCCCGGGAAATCTATAAGTACCAGCCCAAAGAGCCAGTGCCTTGGAATCCGAGCCGTGTCTCAGTTTACCTAGACAGGACTGCAAAGACCTCTCGCTGTATAGTGTTGTAAAGCCCAGGAGCAGAGTGGATGCGTCTTGCTGGACCAAGAGGTGAACCCCTGGAGGAGCTGAGTCCCTGGGACAGTTTTGTTTTATTGGAAGAAGTGACCAGTGGCGCTGTGAAGAATTGCAGCAGAATGAACCTTTTTTCTACAAGGCTTTCAGCTACAAAGCCTTCGGGGATAAATCCTGAATGTGTCTCAGCAGCAAGCTGCAGGCACCAGCAGAAAGTGAAACTGTGCTCCTGCAGCTTTCACGTGGTTGACGCCATTTTGGTTTTGCTTAAATCAACATATGTGCTGTGGGATACCATGATCAGTGACTAATGATGAAATCTGATTTTATAAGCATCAATTAAAGGTCTGTTGCCCTAGGGAATTTGGGAGTTCCTCCCCCCCTCTGTGGGCAATCTCCGGCTTTGTTGCCGATGTTCCCTTTTTTTCCTTTACAGTTCAAAGTGCAGTTTGTTGTTTCTGGATTTTTGCTCATATTGTTAAAATTGTTACTTGTTCCTGCTGGTGAGATATCTGTTCCACAACTGAATATTTTGATCCACTAAATAGGTTTTATTAATATTTTCCGTGGGATTTTTATAATTAAGTTTTTAATATTTTTATTAATAGTTCCGCCTATTGAATATTAATAGCCTCCTTACGATCATAACACGTGGTCTGGTGGAGGTGATCATAAACTGGCTTGGAGGCACTACCTGTACTAAACCTTCAGAAGAGAGAGTAGAATAGAATTAACCAGGTTGGAAAAGACCTTTGAGATCAGGTCCAACCTATCACCTAACACCATCTAATAAACTAAACCATGGCACCAAGACCCCCATCCAGCCTCTTCTTAAACATCTCCAGTGATGGTGACTCAACCACCTCCCTGGGCAGCACATTCCAATGGCCAATCACTCTATGAAGAACTTTTTCCTAACATCCCAGCCTAAACCGCCCCGGCGCAGCTTGAGACTGTGTCCTTATGCTCTGTTGGTGGCTGCCTGGGAGAAGAGACCAACCCCCACCTGGCTACAACCTCCTTTCAGGTAGATTTAGATGGCCTTCTCTTCTCCAGGCTAAGCAACCCCAGTTCCCCTCAGCCTCTCCTCATAGGGCTTGTGCTCCACACCCCTCACCAGCTTTATCCTCTGGACATGTTCCAGCAAGTCAACATCCTTCCTAAACTGAGGGGCCCTGAACTGGACACAGTACTCAAGGTGTGGCCTAACCAGTGCTGAGTACAGGGGCAGAATGTCAAGATCCCTCTGAAGAGATCTCTGACCCTCTAAGAGATGAACACCTGCCCCTAGCTTGGTGTCATCTGCAAACTTACTGATGATGGATTCAATGACCTCATCCAGATCATCAATAAAGATATTGAACAGGATGGGGCCCTGCAGTGATCCCTGGGGGACACCACTAGTGACTGGCTGCCAGCTGGATGTGGCACCATTCACCACCACTATCTGGGCTCAGCCCTCCAGCCAGTTCCTAACCCAGCACAGAGTGCTGCTGTCCAAGCCACAAGCTGACACCATGGCCAGGAGTTTGCTGTGGGGGATGGTATCAAAGGCCTTTCTGAAGTCCAGGTAGACTACATCCACAGCCTTCCCTACATCCACCAAGCAGTCACCTGATCATAGGAGATCAGATTGGTCAGGCAGGACCTGCCCTTCTTAAATCCATGCTGGCTGGGCCTGATCCCTTGGCCATCCTCTAAGTGCTGTGTGATTGCACTCAAGATGACCTGTTCCATAATCTTGCCTGGCACTGAGGTCAGGTGGACAGGTCTGTAATTCCCTGGCTCATCCAAGTGGCCCTTCTTGTGGAGGGGCATCACATTGACCAGTCATCAGGGACCTCTTTAGTGAGCCAGGACTGTTGAAAAATGGAGAGGCTTGGCCAGCTCATGTGCTGGCTCTCTCAGCACCCTAGGATGGATCCCATCTGGTCCCATGGACTTGTGGAGATCCAAGTGGCTAAGCAGGACTCTACTTCCTCCTGGATCACAGGGGAGCTATACTGCTCCCTGACTCCATCTGCCAGCTCAGGAGGCCAGTTGTCCAGAAGACAACCTATCCTGCTATTAAAAATTGAGGCAAAGAATGTGTTGAGTACCTCTGTCTTTTCCTCATATTTTGTTACAATATTTCCCTCCATGTCCACTAGGGATTGGAGGTTGTCCTTGCCCCCCTCCTTTTGCCATTAATATATTTGTTGTCCTTCACAGCAGTGGTCTGTCCAAGCTCTAAATGGGCTTTTGCCTCTCTAATTTTTTTTTCCTACATGACCTGGCAACATCCTTAAACATTTCATGGGTAACCTCTCCTTCCTTCCAAAGATGATACACCATCTTTTTTCCCCTTAATTCGCTCAGAAGCTCATTGCCCATCTAGGCTGGCCCTTCTACCCCAGCGGCTCATCTTCCGGCACGTTGGCACAGCCTGTTCCTGCACCATCAAGATTTCTTTCTTGAAGTAGGTCCAGCTCTCCTGGACCCCTTTGTTTTTAAGGCTGTTTCCCAAGGTTCCTTCTGAGTTAGTACCTGAAATCTGCCATCGGAAGTCCAGAGTGGAGGTTTTGTTGCTGTCCCTCTTAGCTTGACTGCATATTGAAAACTCAATTATTTAATGGTTGCTGGACCCCAGACAGCCTCCAATCACCACATCTCCCACCAGCCCTTCTTCTTTTTACCAATAGAGGTCAAGCAAAGCCTTACCCCTGGTAGGCTCACACAGCAGCTGGGATAAGAAGCTATCCTCCATACACTCTTATGAACCTTCTAGACTGCCTCCGCTCTGCTGAGTTCCCAGCAGATATCAAGCAGGTTAAAATCACCCCTAAGAACAAGGTCTGGTGATCTTGAGACAGCCTCTAGCTGCCTCAACCTCTTCATCCTGGTTGGGTGGTCTATAACAGGCCTTGTTGGCCTTCCCTCTAATTCTCACCCACAGGCACTCAACCTGATCATCCTTAATCTCTAGTTCCATGGTATCTAGTGCCTCCCTGGTGTACAGGGCCACCCCCCTACCCCTTCTCCCTCACCTGTCACTCCTGAAGAGCCTGTAGCCATTGATTACAGTGCTCCAGTCATGTGAGTCATCCCACCATGTTTCTGTGATGGCAACTACATCATAACTTTCCTGCTGCAACAAGGCTTCCAGCTCCTCTTGTTTGTTACCCATGCTGTGTGCATTAGTGTACATGCACTTCAGCTGGGCTGCTGGTTTCACCCATGACTCCAGCTTACCACCCTCAGACTCCTCTCAGGGGAAACTGGTTTCAGCCCATTCCAATCTAGTTTAAAGCCCTGTCAATGAGTCCTGCCAGCTCCCTTCCTAGAACCCTTTTCCCTCTGTGGGATAGGCTGTTCTCATGTGCTGGGACTTTTTTCCCCCTCTGGGATGGATGTTCTTCTTCTGTTGCTAGCGGGCCTGGTGCCATAGAAAGGGCCCCAAGATCAAAAACCCCAAAATACTGTTGGTGGCACCAGCCTCTGAGCCACTTGTTAATTACACCTGCTTTCCTGTTCCTCTCAGTATACCTTGCTGCAGTTAAGGGTATTGATGAAAAAATTACCTGTGCCCCTGACCCCTCAACCAGTTTTCCCAGAGCCTTGATGTCCTTTTTGATTGCCTTTGGACCTCTGGTTTCAACATCATCTCTCACTGCCTGCATAACTATCAAGGCATAATAATCAGAGGATTGTACTAGACTAGGCAGCCTTCTGGTAACATCTCTGACCCATGCCCCAGGGTGGCAGCAGACTTCCCTGTAGGAAGGATCTGGCTGACATATGGGTCCCTCTCTTCCCCTCAGGAGGGAATCATAGTATCATAGTATCAGTCAGGGTTGGAAGGGACCACAAGGATCATCTAGTTCCAACCCCCCTGCCATGGGCAGGGACACCCCACACTAGATCAGGCTGGCCAGAGCCTCATCCAGCCTGCTCTTAAACACCTCCAGGGACAGGGCCTGAACCACCTCCCTGGACAACCCATTCCAGGGCTTCACCACTCTCATGGGGAAGAACTTCCTCCTCACATCCAGCCTGAATCTCCCCACCTCCAGCTTCATTCCATTCCCCCTAGTCCTATCACTACCTGAGATGCTGAGAAGTCCCTCCCCAGCCTTCCTGTAGGCCCCCTTCAGATACTGGAAGGCCACAATTAGGTCACCTCGAGCCTTCTCTTCTCCAGACTGAACAGCCCCAACTCCTTCAGTCTGTCCTCATAGCAGGGGTGCTCCAGCCCTCTGATCATCCTTGTGGCCCTTCTCGGGACACGTTCCAGCACGTCCATATCCCTCTTGTAATAGGGGCTCCAGAACTGGACACAGTACTCCAGGTAGGGTCTCACCAGAGCTGAGTAGAGGGGAAGGATCACCTCCCTCGACCTGCTGGCCACACTTCTCTTGATGCAGCCCAGGATCTGATTGGCTTTCCGGGCTGCAAGTGCACATTGAGAGCTCCTGTTGAGCTTTTTGTCCACCAGCACCCCCAAGTCTCTCTCCTCAGGGCTACTTTCCAGCCAGTCATTGCCCAGCCTGGATTTGTGCCTGGGATTGCCTCGACCCAGATTCAGGACCCTGCACTTGCTCTTATTGAACCTCATGAGGTTGGCTTGTGCCCACCTCTCCAGCCTGTCAAGGTCCCTCTGCATGGCCTCCCTTCCCTCCAGTGTGTCTGCTGCACCACACAGCTTGGTGTCATCAGCAAACTTGCTGAGGGTGCACTCAATGCCACTGTCCATGGCACCCACAAAGATGTTGAACAAGAGTGGTCCCAGGACTGATCCCTGAGGGACTCCACTTGTCCCTGGCCTCCACTGGGACATGGAGCCATTGACAGCCACTCTTTGGGTGCGGCCATCAAGCCAGTTCCTTATCCATCTAGTGGTCCACCCATCAAACCCATGTGTCACCAGTTTGGAGACCAGGATGTGGTGTGGGACAGTGTCGAAGGCTTTGCTCAGGTCCAGGTAAATGACATCAGTTGCTCGCCTCTCATCTATTAATTTCATCACCTGCTCATAGAAGGCAACCAGGTTGGTCAGGCAGGATTTGCCCTTAGCAAAGCCATGCTGACTGTTCCCAATCACCTCTTGACTATTCTTTTGAGCGAGTAGTGACTCCAGGAGGATCTGCTCCATGATCTTTCCAGGCACAGAGGTGAGACTGACTGGCCTGTAGTTCCCTGGTTTCTCCTTCTTACCCTTTTTGAAAATGGGGGTAATGTTTCCCCTTTTCCAGTCTGTGGGGACTTCACCAGATTGCCATGACTTTTGGAATATAATAGAGAGGGGTTTAGCAACCTCATCTGCCAGTTCTCTCAGTACCTGTGGGTGTATCCCGTCGGGTCCCATGGACTTGAACACTTTCAGGTTCTTCAGATGATCACAAACCTGATCTGCACTTACAATGGGCAGTTCTTCCTCCCCGTCCCTGGCATTGTCTTCCATAACATCAGGAGTGTGGCTAGAGGCCCTTGCAGTGAAGACTGAGGTAAAGAAGTTATTAAGTACCTCAGCCTTTTCCTCATCACTTGTGACCATGTCACCATTTTCCTTTCTGAGGGGGCCCACACCTTCCCTAGTTGTCTTCTTCCCATTAATATACCTGTAGAAATTCTTAGTGTTCCCTTTAATCTCCCTGGCTAGATTCAATTCAAACTCTGCTTTGGCTTTCCTAACCAGGACTCTTGCTGCTCGGGCAGCTTCCTTATATACCCCCTGTTCTACCTGTCCTTCTCTCCACTTCCTGTAGAGTTTCTTTTTAAGTAATAGTGTGTCCAGTAGCTCCTTGCCCATCCAGGCAGGCCTCCTAGCATTCTTACCTGCTTTTCTCTTTGTTGGTATACAGAGCTCCTGGACACAGAGGGGGTGGTCCTTGAATACTGACCAGCTGTCCTGGGTCCGTCTTCCCTCCAAGGCTTTGTCCCACAACACTTTGGCTATCAGATCCCTGAGGCGATCAAAGTCTGCACACCTAAAGTCTAGGGTCGTGAGCTTGGAATACTTCCTCCTGATTGCCCTGAGGATATTAAATTCAACTGCTTCATGGTCACTGCAGCCAAGGCCGTCTATGAGCCTCACATTGCTTACCAGCCCTTCCCTGTTGGTGAGAACAAGGTCCAGCATAGCACCATTTCTTGTTGGTTCCTCTACCATTTGGAGGAGGAAGCTGTCTTCTATGCAGTCCAGGAACATCCTGGATTGCTGGTGCCTTGCTGTGTCGTCCCTCCAGCAGATGTCCGGGTGGTTGAAATCACCCATGAGGACCAGGGCTTGTGACCTGGAAGCCGCTTCTATTTGCCTGTGGAGAGCCTCATCTGCTTGGATCTGCTGGTCAGGTGGCCTGTAGGAGACCCCCACAGTAATATCTCCTTCCCCTGTCCTGCCTTTAACTCTCAACCAGCTCATCATCCCTCCCCAGGTGGAGCTCCACTGATTCCAACTGGCTATTGACATAGAGGGCAACACCTCCTCCTCTCCTTCCCTGCCTATCCTTCCTAAAGAGTTTATACCCATCTATCCCTACATTCCAGTCATGGGAATCATCCCACCAAGTTTCAGTAACAGCCACTATGTCATGGCATCCCAGCAGCACAGTGGCCCTTAACTCATCCTGTTTGTTGCCCAAGCTGCACACATTCGCGTAGAAGCACTTCAGCTGGGCTGGCCCTGCCCTCCTCTTGTGCCAATTCCCCTCGGTTTCCACAGAATGTCCTGGTGGATCATTCGTGGCTTGCCTCAGGGCAGCAAGTTGAGAGCCCTTACCAGCTCTCCTTCTCTCTGCTGCTGGTGAGCTGCTCCTCTGTTTGTCACCAGCCAGCAGGAGACTATTAACCCCTTCCCCCTTCAAATCTAGTTTAAAGCCCTATCAATGAGCCCTGCCAATTCCTGCCCCAGGATTCTTTTCCCCCTCTGGGACAAGTGTGTCCCATGAGTTGTTTTCAGCTCAGGTGCCTTGAAAACCAATCCATGATTGTGGAACCCAAAGCCCTGTCAATGGCACCAGCCCCTGAGCCATGAATTGACCTGTCGGCCCTTCCTCAGTGTTTCCTCATCCATTGCTGATGTTAGAGGGATAGTAGAGAACACGACTTGAGCCCCTGATCCCTTTAGCATTTGCCCTAAGGTTCTGAAGTATTTTTTAATACATTGTGAGCCTCTCATTGTTACATCGTCACTGCCCACCTGAAAAACCAGCAGTGGGTAGTAGTCTGAAGGACTCACGAGGTTGGGAATTCTATCTACAACGTCTTTTACTTGGGCACCAGGGAGGCAGCTGACCGCTCTATGAAATTGGTCTGGTCTGCATATTGGGCCCTCTGTTCCCCTCAGTAGGGAGTCTCCTATGACGATGACCCTGCGAGGTTTCTTTGATGGCTGGCCTGAGGCAACCTGTCATTGGTGCAGCTTCTGACCTTCTTGAGTCCTCGACCTTACCAATGACCTGTTCCTCCTGCAGAGCCTCATACCTGTTCTTTAACTGCACTGTAGGCAGCGTGCTGCTCAAAGTAGCAGACTTTCTCCATTTGCATTTCTTCCGTCGGGCAGAGACCTGTTCCCATTGGCCCTGCTCATGTGGGTTACTACAGGGAGGTTGAGAGGCTTGCTGCTGGGAAGGTATCAAACTCCCTGTTCCACTAAGAGTTACCCCCTGTTCTGGTTTTGAAGAGGTTACATTATGGGAATAGTCAATTTTCTGTTCACCATCTCTTACAGCTCTTAGCCTTTCCACCTCTTCTTTTAGTTCGACCACCATGCTCATCAGACCACTGACCTGCTCACACCTAACACAGAAGTTGCTCCTTCCATCCTCCATATTGAATGCCAGGTTCCAGCACTCACTGCAGCCACCTACCTGAACATCTGCATGCTTGTAAGTGGTCTCTGTTTGGGTGCCCACTGTTCTTCTGTTAGCCTTTGCTCTAGTAGTAACCATCTTGCAGTAACCACCCTCTCCACCCGGCTTTTTTTTTTTCCCCTGTCAGTAAGAAGACTGAGCTGCGCTCCTCAAGCTGCCTCCTCTCTTCAGCCACGCCTGGGTTCTAAAACCAATCACCAATAACAATTGCCTTCCTCGTTGTGGTGTGGGTTGTTTGTTTTTTTTTTTTGAGGGAACAAGTCCTGATGTGGGAGGCAGGCTGTTTGGCTTTAGGCAACAAATGATGTGTCTTTTGTCTTCTCATTCACCTCACCCTCAACTTCCATTGCCTCATATTTGTTTTGCAAGGGCAGCTGGGAAGGTGAGGGGAGCCATGAGGGTTTTACTTTGCATCTCCTAATGGGGGCCTCTATCCATTTCCTGCTGCATCTTGGGTCACCTCCCTTTGCTAGGGGAGCCTGCTGAGCCTGGTTCTCAAATCCAACTCCCTTTCACATTCCCTTACAATCCAAAGTCTAGCAACTTCTCCTTTCCGTTCAGCCACTAGATTAAGCAGATAATCGAGCTACTCACACTTAATCCTGGTGTTGTCTCCACTGCCCTTCATTTCAATTGCCAGGCTGCAGCACTCTGTAGCCAGTTGCCTGGACACCTGCCTGCTTAAGTTCAACCTCAGTCTGGGTTGACACAGATCTTTTGAAAATAGCTTTGTGGTGAGTTACCACCATCCCTATCCCTGGCCACACGACCTAACTGGAGTACAGTCCCCCTCTTGGACTCAATCTCAAAGGTCTTTTCCAACCTGGTTAATTCTATTCTAACAATTCAGGAATGAGCCCATGTGACTCAGCACCTCCCTCCAGTGGAAACATGCCGTGGCATGTGCCACTAGCTGCAATCGAGTGAGACTACTAGCTCTCTTGCAAAATGGCGGTCGTGTGGCAACTCATGATGAGTAACTCATGCTGAGGAAGCTCCTCCTTACAGTGACCTTTCTGATGATGAAAAGAAATATGCTTTGTTCACAGACGGTTCCTGTCGTCTCGTTGGAAACAAGTGAAGGTGGAAGTCTGCAGTGTGGAGTCCAACACGCCGAGTTGCAGAGGCAAAAGATGGAGAAGGAAAATCCTGTCTATTTGTAGAGGTAAAAGCTGTCCAGCTAGCTCATGACATAGGTGGCCAAAGCTTTATCTCTACATTGATTCACAGATGGTAGCCAATGCTTGGTGGAGTTGGCTAAAGGACTGGAAGAAGAATGGTTGGCAGAGAAAAGGAAAGCCTATTTGGGCAGCAGACCTGTGGCAGGACATTGTGTCCCGAATTGAGAAAATTCCTGTGAAGGTGAGACACACTGATGCTCACATTCCTAAGAGCAAAGCTACTGAGGAACAACAACTCATCACAACAACCATCACGCAGATCTAGCTGCAAGAGTTTCTCAAGTAGACGTGATCTCTGATCTTGATGGGAAACACGAAGGTGAGATGTTGTTACCTTGGTGGGCTCACGATTTGTCAGGACATCAAGACAGAGATGCAACCTACCAGTGGGCTCGTGACTGATCCGTAGACATTTCCATGGATGCTGTCACACAAGTCATCCATGACATTTGTGCTGCTATTAAGCAGGCAAAGCAAATTAAGCCCTTGGGTATGGTGATTGATGGTCCAAGTAGAAGTGTGGTGAGGCCTGTCAGACTGTATCACTCTACCATGTTCTCGATCTGGTAAGTGGTATGTGCTTACTATGGTAGAGGCAAATGCTGGATAGTTGGAAACTTATCCAGTTCCACATGCAACTGCAGCCAACACTGTTCTTGGTCTGGAGAGACAAATCCTATGGAGATGCAGAACTCCAGAGAGGATTGAGTCAGACAATGGAACTCATTTCAAAAACAATCTTGTAAAGAACTGGGCCAAAGAGCACAGCATTGAGTGGATATTCCACATCCCCTACTATGCACCAGCTGCAGGGAAGATTGAACACTACAACAGTTTGCTGAAGACCACTCTTAAAGCCTTGAAAAACTGGGAGAAACATTTAGCACGGGCAACCTGGCTGGTAAATAGTAGAGGTTCAGTGAATCAAGATGGACGTGCACACTCAGATTTGCTACGAAAGGTAGAAGGTGATAGAGTTCCTGTTGTTAGAGAAAAGAATCTGTTGGGCAAAACTGTTGGTGTATATTCTCCTGCAGAAGAGGCCAAACCTGTCCGAGGGGTGGTTTCAGCTGAAGGTCCTGGTCAAACTTACTGGGTAATGCAAGAGAATGGTGAAATTCAGTGTATTCCACACAGAAATCTAACTCTAGTTGAGAGAGTTTAAATTCAGTGTTGTACAGATAAAACATTGCGCCCAAAGGAGGAATCCATGAGGCATCTATGGTGCATGAACCCCAAGAACCCTGAGAGTCCCTGTTCATTTTCTTTGCCTTGTCTGCAGAGAAACACAGTTATATCAAATCTAAATAGGAAAATGAAGTTTTGTTCATTAGAATGAAGTTCTAGAATCAGCTGCTTTCTTATAAGAATACTTCGTTCTCACTGCTTTAGAACCCAAAATTGCTACCTTGATCTCACTCAGGCACCGATTGCATCTGTTGTACTTGAAAGGAAGGCATTCCTTTTCTTGTTTTGCTCAGAAAAAGAGCAAAGAAGTTTGATTAAAGTAACTGGTTAAAGATAAATTTGATCTATAGTCATGATTGCTAATTTATTTTGGAGAAAAGTTGTGGTTACTGCTTAAAAAGTCACTTGATAGAGCTGACTGCTTTTAACAATACCTGTATAGATATGTTCTCTTGTACATTTGCATAGAACATGAATTTAGTGATACTACTTTGACCCAGTGATATTAAATGATATTAGTTTGAGGGGCTTTCCTTTGAAGTATTATTCAACTTACTATTTGCCATTGGTGTCCTTAGAATAATAATTTTCACTAGTTATGCAAGTGACTACAGTGTAATTTTGTAGAGTGATATCTAAAAGGTGCAAAGAGGAAGAACACCTAACCTGAGTCACAGATCAACACTAGTTACTGATGCTGTGTGAAGGAGAAAAGCTTGTTTTAACATTCATGGGTAGGCAGCAATGAAGGCAAAATGCTTGGTGCGGAGAACTGAAGATAGAAGCAGATATACTTTGCATTTACATATGAAATAGAGTATTTAAGTTTCTCTTACAGGCTGTCTTGAAGAAATGAGACTGTATAGTATTTATTGTACACAGCCATTGTTGCAGAGCTAAGAGTGTTCCTTTTTTGTGAGGGAGAACATCCAACTGAGTGTTTTGAAAGAAGCTCAACTTGTTATTGCCGAAACAATGATAGTTTTAATATTGCATAAAAACTTGACCTTGTGTATCATTGTGCTGTATCCAAATCCATGTAATCCTAAAAATAAACTAATTTCCAGTTATTGGCAGACTCTGCAAAGGCAGTATCTGAATGGTCTTTTGTATTTCAGGGTTCATAGATGCGAGATAAGTGCGAAGAATTGTTGATAATGCTTTGATTTGTGAACTTGCTTTGGCTTTATCTTGTGGGATTACTTTCAAATGCTGTGGGGTGGCAGGGAACTTATCTAAACTAATTTTGCTTGAAACTTCTGGATTTTCATGAGACTCAAGTTTTCCTTGTCCCAACTGGCTACACTTAAGGCTTAAATGTTTTATGTAGTGAGACATAGAAATAGTCCCTGGAAATGGAAAAGATGTATCTGAATGACTGTACTGCTGCTGTTACAGAATTATTCACTGTGGTAATATAATGGTGGTTCATCTTTTGTCTTTTAAATATCCTCAGTTATGAAAACTTCACTAGATTCTCTAAGTATTATGATTATTGTAATGGTCTCCTTTCATGGTGTACTGTGATGGGACAAGGGGCAGTGGATACAAAGTGGAACACAGGAAGTTCCACCTGAATATGGGGAGAAACTTCTTTACTGTAAGAGTAACAGAGCACTGGAACAGGCTGCTCAGAGGGGTTGTGGAGTGTCCTGCTCCAGAGACTTTCAAGACCTATTGGGATGAGTTTGTGTGACCTGCCTTAGGTGCCCCTGCTTTAGCAGGGCGGTTGGACTTGATCTTCAGAGGTTCCATCCAATCCCTACCATTCTATTATTCTAGTTAAAGCTAAGATTTCTATAACTTGCAGTTAGTGCTTATAACTAGAAATAGGAGAATAATTTTACCACTGTTTATTTTTTCTTGTATTGTGTCTGTGACTGTGGAATGCTGTTGTGTTGCCCCTTGCCTGTATCAGAGTAGGGCTTCTAACTCTCACTTCCATTGCTTTTGTCCAAACTTCAGTCAAGTTTTAGCTTGGAATTTTGTCTACAGTTCAAGCCACTAATCCACTTCTGAAATTAAAAACAGCCCTATTTTAACTCTGACCCCTAGTCAGTTCTCTTGGTTTGTGTAAGTAGAATCTAGGTTGCACTTTCTTCACATAGCAGATACCTACTTGAAAGTATATTACAAATGAAGTACGAATTTCTGAAACAGTTTGCAGTGAACTTCAGTTTGTAGGTTCTTAACATCCTAAGGAAGTTTTGATGCTAAATGTATCTAAAAGTACTTCTGTCTGTTGATAATAGCAACTCTGGTCTTGTATGTGAAGAGCCTCTTTGCTCACATCTCCAAGTCTGATCTGAAAGTGGTTTTTGAATGTGGGCAATGTGAAGCTCATAATGAAGTACAACAAAACATGGCTGGGGTGGATGTCTGAATATCTGGAAGTAATCTGTGTCCTTCCTTCTTTGTGCAGAAACTGTCTTGCTTTCAGTATGCTTATAACAATTGTAACTAAGTCTTTAGGTGCCATGGCTTCAAATGGTCTGCTGGCAGCTCTGAAAAGGAATTAATTTAGGATGCTATTCTATCCAACGGTTAAACTTTCTTGCAGAGATTGTGGTAGATCTTCACACAAAAAAAACTTTCTGGATGTAGGTTTGGTATCAGAGGCCATCATACAGGAACTACTGGCCCTTGTTTTAAACTCTATGGATTTGCAGATAGAAATTAGTTCTGCTAGTTAGTAGTTTGAGCTGCAAATGTGATAACCTTTAAGTTGGAAACTTGTACTGGATTATTTTCTAACAATTACCTTTTGAGAAATTTGGAGTTTTGTGCTAACTTCTAATTCCAACACTTGCCCCCACGCAGCTTCCAGAAACAGATATTTAGGGGGATGAAAGATTTTGTTTTAACTTATAACAGTAGGAAAACATAAGTTGTCCTGTTACCTCAAATTCTTTCTTGGTTCTTATGCCAATTTTATAAACTTGAGTTAAACATCTGCTCTCAAATTCCAAGAAGCCCTTATGATTTCTCTGCTGTTGTCTTATGGTGCCAGGCTGTGTTTACTTTCACTGTCACAGTTGTTGCTCTTCATTGCAAATTGTACAACAGATCACAGTATCACAGATCACAGTATCACTTAGGTTGGAAAGGACCTCGGGGATCATCGAGTCCAACCTATCAACACAGACCCCATGACTAGACCATGGCACCAAGTGCCACGTCCAATCTCCTCTTGAACGCCTCCAGGGTCAATGACTCAACCACCTCCCTGGGCAACCGGTTCCAATGCCGAATGACTCGCTCGGTGAAGAACTTCCTCCTCACCTCGAGTCTGAACCTCCCCTGGCGCAGCTTGAGACTGTGTCCTCTAACAGGATACATGGGAGAGTTACTAGCAAACTTTTTGGTCTGCAATAATTGTCTGTGGTTTCCTGCCTTCTTTCAAAAACACATAAAGTTGTTTTTTCGTGATGTAGTCTTCTAGTGGCTCTGAGCAGTGGAACTGGAAGAAGTTCAAGTGGAATGATACGTGACAAGTCATTCTGAATCCTGAGCCTCTTGAGGCAAAGGAAATACCAAGTGTGCAGTATGGGAAGACAATGCTTTAAAATACTGAACATCATTCCCTATTACAAGCCTATACACCGAGTTTCATTATCTTCCCAAAGTAGTGGATTTGGACAGTCAGGCTGCTATGCAGCAGTGAGTGCATGAGTATCCTTGGTCTGTCTGCCATAGGTGTATGCTGTAGAAGTGTTCAGGTAAAGGGAAGGAGTCAGTTGGGTGAGTGAAGCACAGTGTTTTTAAATGTCTTTTTAATCCCAGATTTTCCTGCCAGCTGCATGTGGCAATCTCGGGAATGTTTGGAATAGTTTTTTTACTTTGGAATCGACTGAAGCAATGTATATTGGTTGTGCATGAAATAAAACACATGACTATTTATTGGTTATTTAACATTTACCAGTCACAGTTTTAGAAGGATTCTACTGTAGTTATCAAATATCTGTTTTTAACTAGATGTCCTTTCTAAGTCTGGCCTTGGCAAGAAAAGAATGTTTTATTTTACTGTTTCCTGATACTGGAAACTGAATTACTACATGATGACTGCAGTCTTTTGTTAGTGTCTGGCTGCCTCCAAAGAAAGTGGTTGTTTTAATTAAGGCATCAGTGCTGATTTTGGAGCTGGAGGCAGAAAGTTGGCATGGGCTATCTCACTTCAGACAACCGCAAGAAGGCTTGTGGAAAGATCAGAGAAAGGTTTGGGTTGGAAGGGACCTTAAAGATGATTTAATCTCACTCTCCCTGCCATGGGCAGGGACACCTTCCACTATATCAGGTTACTTAAAGCCCTATCCAGCCTGGCCTATAACACTTCCAGGGATGGGGTGTCCACAGCTTCTTTGAGCAACCTGTTCCTGTGCCTCACCACCCTCACAGTGATGAAGAATTTCTGTGGTGGGTTGAAAATTCCCCCCAACATTAAATTTCTCAGACTAGCCCAGCTGGAAGCAAATGAATCACAGTATCACAGTATTGCCAAGGTTGGAAGAGACCTCAAGGATCATCGAGTCCAACCTGTCACCACAGACCTCATGAAGCTGTATTTACAAGCAAAACTACAATCTACAATGGAATGCAATGAATATATACAAAATATACAGTATTTGCAAAATTTACAACTTATAAACAGCACAAGAACTCCCCCTGGCCAAAAACCAGGGGAGCTAATAGCTTCTCCCTTCCTGCCCCCCTCTTTACCCCCCTGGACATAAAGGGACAAGAGAAAAAGAGCAGAGGGTTGTTTTGTTAGACTTAGCCAAAACAATGCAGCCAAGGTCAAGCAAGTTAGTCTCTCCCAGAATGAAGAAGCAAAAGGAAAGATTGTTTGTTACTAGTTTAAGTCTGTTATCTCTCCAATGGGATTGTTTAGAATGATCATTATTTTCTTTGTTATACCCAATAGTAATTTATTTACATTTTACTACTTTCTGTTCAAAATCTATGGAAAATTTAAAAGGTACAGCCTAAAATGACCACACTTTCTTTAGAATACCTGATCTCAATCTGCCCTCTTTCATTTTTGAAACCATTACCCTGTATCCTGTCACTACACTCCCCAAAAAGGGTTCCTCCCCATCTTTCCTGTTGGCTCTCTTTAAGTATTGAAGTTCACTACACGGTCTTTCTGGAGTCTTCTCCATGCTGAACAACCCTTACTCCCTCAGCCTGTCCTTGGAAGTCAAGTGTTTCAGCCCTCTGATCATCTTCATGGTGCTCATATGGACCTGCTTGAGCAAGTCCATGTATTTGTATACTGGGGCAGAGCAGAACACAGTACTCCAGATACGGCCTCACAAGAGCAGAGTGGAGGGAAAGAATCACCTTCCTCATCCTGCTGGCCATACTTTTGATGCAGCCCAGGGTAAGGTCAGCTTTCTGGACTGTGAATGCACTTTGCTGCTTCATGTACAGCTTTTCATCCACCGACTGACATCATCTTCCTGGACTTGTGCAAAGCATTCGTGGTCTCTGAACTGGAGGGACATGGACTTGATGGGTGGACCACTTGGTGGATAAAGAATTGGATAGATGGCTGCTCTCAAAGAGTTGCTATCAATAGCTCAATATCCAAATGGAGACTTGTGATGAGTGGAGTTCTTCAGGAGTCCTTCAGTACTTGGACCAGTGCAGTTTAAGATCTTTGTGGGTGACAGGGACAGTAGGATTGAGTGCACCCTCAGCCAGTTTGCTAACAACACCAGGCTGTGTGGTGCAGTTGATAAGCTAGATGAAAGTGATGCCATCCACAAGGACCTTGACAGACTGTCTCCAGCAGATACATGGTATTCTTGTGTTGGGGAGCTGCAGAGCTGAGCAAAGTACTCCATGTGGGGTCATGCAAGAGAAGAGTAGAGGGGTAGAATCACCTCCCTTGACCTGCTGGTCATGCATCATTTGATGCAGCCCAGAATGGTTGATGCTTTGAGCTGCCAGTGCACGTTACCAACTCATGTCAAGTACTGCATCAATCAGCATCTTCAAGTCCTCCTCTGCAGGGCTGCTCTCAATCCACTCATCAACTGACCCCTACTTGTGCTTGGGATTGTCCCAGCCTAGGTGCAGTAGCTTGCACTTGGCACTGCTGAACTTGAGGTCTTCATGTGCCCACTACTTAGGCCTATCAGGGTCCCTGAGCTTGGTGTCATCAGCAAACCATAATCGACACTGTGTTGCTGGCAAAGATATTAAACAGTACAGGTTCCAGTAGCAACATCTGAGATATGCTACTCAGCATTGGTTGCTATCTGGACAGTGAGCTGTTGACTGCAGTTCTTTGAGTGTGACCATCCACCTCATTCTTCATGCAGAGAGTTATCCATCTGTTAAATCCAAACCTTCATGTTAGAGTCAAGGATGTTGTACAGGACAGCATCAAATCACAGTATCACAGTATAACTAAGGTTGGAAGAGACCTCGAGGATCATCGAGTCCAACCTATCAACACAGACCCCATGACTAGACCATGGCACCAAGTGCCATGTCCAATCCCCTCTTGAACACCTCCAGGGACGGTGACTCCACCACCTCCCTGGGCAGCCCATTCCAATGACAAACGACTCGCTCGGTGAAGAACTTTCTCCTCGCCTCGAGTCTAAACCTCCTCTGGCACAGCTTGAGACTGTGTCCCCTTGTTCTGGTGCTGGTTGCCTGGGAGAAGAGACCTACCCCTTCCTGGCTACAACCACCTTTCAGGTAATTGTAGAGGGCAATGAGGTCACCCCTGAGCCTCCTCTTCTCCAGGCTAAACACTCCCAGCTCCCTCAGCCTCTCCTCATAGGGCTTGTGTTCAAGGCCTCTCCTCAGCCTTGTTGCCCTTCTCTGGACATGTTCAAGTGTCTCGATGTCCTTCTTAAACTGAGGGTCCCAGAACTGGACACAGTACTCAAGGTGCGGCCTAACTAATGCAGAGTACAGGGGTACAATGACTTCCCTGCTCCTGCTGGCCACACTATTCCTAATGCAAGCCAGGATGCCATTGGCCCTCTTGGCCACCTGGGCACACTGCTGGCTCATATTCAGGCAGCTGTCGGTCATGCTTTGCCACAAGTCCAGTTGCTCTTACCTTATCCACCAATACTGTAAATCCTGTCATAGTAGATCAATAAATGCTTTTATGAAACTTATATTTCAGTGTGATTAAATGGGCTCTAGGGAGAGAGGGGAACTCCTAAGACATTTTGGTCTTCCCCTTATAGCATCATACATGTTTGAAGTGACCTAGGAATATAATCTCCACCAGCTTCATCCTCAGAAAAGGATCAGCAGTTGAATATGAAGTTGGTTGCTTAGATCTTTGCTTAGTTTGGTCTTGCATTGAGATTGTCCAGCCCATCTAAACAGCCATGTTTCTCAGTTCTTTCTGATTGGAGACTCCCCACTTGAATTTGCGGCCACTGCCCCATTTTTCTGCTGTGCAATGTAATAATGAGCTTGGCTCTGTTGTCTTAGTAAACTCCTTTTTACATACTGGAAGGCTGATCTTAAATGTCCACTAAAGCCTTGTCTGTCCTGTTTAACAAGCCTGACTGTCAGTCCTGCTGCACTCTGTCTTACTTGACCTTATCAACATTTTGGAGCACTAAATATTTTGTTAAAAAAAAAAAAAATCAAAGCAATGAACAACAGCTGCTTCCCTGTCCCAATAAACAACAACAACTGAACTTGCCAAAATCCCCTCCAAACCACTAACAAACCACAGAAACATCTCTCCCCCTCCCCAGAACCCCACAGCCTAAATACCCAAACCAAAACCACGCAGGCACTCAAGGTGGTGTTGAATTTGCATTGCTTAAAGAACCTGAAGAAGAGATCCCTATATTCAATCCAACCTTTCATAAAAAGTTAGGTCTTAAAACTCGGGTAGCCATTCCTTGCAGTGTGGTAGTTGGATATTTTGTCCCACTGTGTCAGTTGTCATGGAATGTTAAGGGCTGGGAGTGACCTCAAAATCTATAGTCCAACCCCTCTACCAGATTACACAGGAACCCATCCAGGAGGGTCTTGAATATCTTCACAGAGGGAGACTCCACAGCGCCCTGGGCAGCCTGTTCCAGTTATCCTAAGGATGTTGCAGTTTTCCATCTAGTTCTGGCTCTAGCTCCTGTTGCATGACTTGAGATACAGTAGCTTGAGTAGACCTCCAGGGTTTGACTATTACGTACTGCCCACCACCTACCCTAAGGGGAGAGAGTAGTTTTTCTGTCTGACTTAGGCATAGATTGTGGTGGCCTTTCAGCCCCTCTGCTTCAAGCCCAACTTTGGCCAAGACTTCTGATGTCATGAATACTGCTTCATCTGGGGCTGTGAAGTCACCATGTGTGCCATACTGTTAGCAGTGCTCCAACTTATTGCCTGTGTGTCTTCAAGGGACTGACCTTGAGAATGAGTCATCCTTGGAGCAGGCAAGGCTCTTTTTCATCAAGAAGAAGCCTACCAGTGTATGAATAGGGAAGCAGCTAGCAGATGATAATGGAACCACCTAAACCCAGCAAATCTGTATATAGGAAAAAACCTTACAGACTGTCACTAGAAGTTGCCAAGAACCAAAGAAGAAACCGTAATAGAAAATCTTGCCTGAAAAAATAAATAACTTGCAATCAAAATGCCACCCCTCACCTCTCCAGCCATACTGGCAAAACTACCTTTACTGCTAACTGCTCTTTATAAGAAGCTCCAAAAAGTATCTTCTGTACAATCCATCTTAGGTGGTTCTCTTTATTGTCCTCTTTGCAAACTGGCTCAGCTGGTGTTCCTCTAATATGGAGTGCCCAATGTTTTTTAATGGAGAATTAGTATTTGCCCTCCTCCCTCCCAGCCCTGTGGTCTTACACAAGAGCAGTGTGAAGATGGCTGTATTGATAGGTGGTTAGTGATTGGAGTGATGATCTGTGTAGAGCCTTTACTAAAGAATCTTCTGACCAGAGTGCCTCTTTACTTTGAGCCCTAGCACAAAGGTCTCGACCTATTTGGGTCTTCATATAGATCGGGTAGCCTTAATGATTATGTCAACCTGATTGTCTTATCAAAAGCCAGGGCTTGATGAGGCTGCAGACAGTATGTTGCTTGTACAGTAAACTGTAGCTGGGCCTAGGCCAGGGCAGTAAGCTCAGTTTTTTCTGTCCCGGGATTCCCTGCACTTCTTTTCTGGGGCTAACAAGGGCAGGAGAGTTTTGGACTTGGTCAGACAGGTAAGTAAAGTTGTGCTGTGTGGGGAGTATCTTCCTTGCAGTGAGGCACTCTCAGGCTGTTGATTGCTGTAAGGTAATGTTCTATATACAATTTTTATTATAGCCTAAGCAGCTTTTTTTTTCTTTTAAAAAAGTGTTTAAGAGACTCAGACTCATCTCCACTTGGTTAGCGTGATCCCTTTAAGAAAGGTGAAGTGTATTTATGGCAGTTTCCATCACTGAACAAATGCAAGTGCACAGATTTGTAAGACACAAACAAGGTCAGAATACTTGACTGAGATAGGCATTCCTGTTATATAAAATTTAAAAAGATTTACAGATGTATGGATTAGATAATTAGGCACCTGACTATTTTTTTAATGAGTATTGCAGCTTAGATTTCTAATTAGCACATACTTCAGTGAGGGGACAAATAGCCAATTGTGCACAAAACTGTTGGATAGAGTGTTTACAAAAGGAAACAGAGCCTTTGATGTAGGAGTTAAAATAGCTCTCGATCTGTTTCAATAAGAAACACTGTTTAGATGTTTGTTACTTTTTTTTGGACATACCAGGTAGTGTACAGAGTCACAAATTTTGTTGTCCCTTTTCTTTGTTGAGTGTATATTGAAGATGAAAATGAAATTTGGGAAAAATTATACATTGAGTATGATCTCTAAATTACAGCATTTATCTTTCCCTAACCTTGAAAAAATCTGAATGCCTTTGAATATATTTACAGAGTCACTGAATGCCAGGGGATGGAAGGTACCTCAAGAGATCATCTAGTCCAACCCCCCCTGCCAGAGCAAGGACCAATTACACCAGATCACACAGGACCACATCCAGGGGGGTCTTGAATATCCCCAGAGAGAGATGAATGAATATGAATATCTCCAGAGAGATATCCAAGAGATACTTCTTGGCCCTATACTGTAAATCTACCTGTCTCGTGGTTCTGTTGTCAAGATTTTCTTTGTGAAATTGAACTACATTTAAGAGATGGAAGGCATTGAAACATTATCTCAGTTGTGCCTTAGTTCTTACCCTGGGCACAAGCATCAGGGCTGCTGCATTTCAGTAGCCATTCCCACAGAAATCACAAGTTTTCCAAACCTATCAATATAAAGGGCCAAAATTGCCAGTTGAAGAACTTGTGGAAGCCTTCTGTGGAGCCTTTGAGTGTGCATTATGGTACATTTCATCCTGAGAAAGCTGTACCTGAAGCTGTCTCTCAGCAGTTTTGCCTGATAGGAGTAATCTTCTGCCATGAAAAATAAAGCTAATAAAAATAGTAGTGAATTTGTTTGTTTGAATAATGGCTTATGTAAAAGGGAAAACAAAGTATAGGAACTGCCCAGTATAATAGTCACAGAACAGCAGGGTCTGGAAGGGACCTCTAGGGATCATCTAGTCCAATCTCCCCCTGCTGAAGTAGGTTCACCCAGGTCAGGCTGCCCAAGACCAGATCCAGGTGGATTTTAATTATCGCCACAACCACTCTGAGCAGCCTTTTCTAGTGCTCTGTCACCCTCCAAGGAAAGAAGTTTTTTCTTAGGTTTGGGTGGGACTCCCTGTATTGTAATTTGTACCTGTTGCCCCTTGTCCTGTCATTGGGTACTACTGAAAACAGCCTGGTCCTCTTGATGCTTGCCTTTTAGATGTAAAATACTGATAAGATTCCCTCTTAGTCTTTTCTAGGCTGAGGTCTCTCAGCCTTTCCTTGTAAGAGAGATGCTCCAATCCTCTAATTATCTGTGTAACCCTCCACTTGACTCTCTCCAGTACTTTCTTGTCTTTCTTGAGCTGAAGAGACCAGAACTGGACAGGATACTCCAGATGTGGTCTCGCTGAGCACAGAGCATGAGACGAGAGTACAAGAGCAGAGAACATGAGGCAGGAGACCCTCCCTTGACCTACTGGCCATACTCTTATGGAATTGAAGAATTCTTAATGCACCCCAGGATACCATTGGCCTTCTTGGCCACAAGAGCACATTGCTGGTTCACTCAATTACACTGTAATGCAGGGAGAAACAATCAGTACATCTGGAGTATGCTCCATGAAGTGAAGTATTGCATCTTCAGGTTGTGTTCAGTGATTGAATTTGTCTGCAATACTATACCTGCAGTTCTTTCATCTAGTTAATGTGCGACTAACTCTGATATTCTTGGGTTTTAAGAGAGCTATGTACCTTAAATAATGGTGAATTTCACCTTTACTTCTGTATAACAAATACTTTATAGTTGCTGGTTGTAAATGTTCCATTGCTTTATTATTTTTACAGAAGAACATACTGACAAAGAAAATTCATATGAATGAGAGTCATAAATGCACAGGGTTTTTTAAAAAATGCACTAAAAGTCACTGTCCTTCAAGATTATTATTTTTTTCTGTTAAGAAAATGAATAAAGGGATGCTCATGAAGAATCAAATGCAAATGGTAAAACGTGAGGTTCTGGATGTGTGTGTTGATTGACGAAGGCTGTCAGACGACTGCAATGAATAAGTGTCCCTTCTTGTGTGTATTTCAGAACGTGACTTTTTAAATGCAGTTTATTCTTTTTGTTTTCATTATTTAAGGGAAGGTTTTAGGTTTTCGTCTCAAGAAGCTGCTTCGAGTTTTGGCGATGATCGTTTACTGATAGAAAAGTTCATTGATAACCCTCGTCACATAGAAATTCAGGTTTGTATTGTTACTACTGCTACTATTAGTTATTGTTTATTAATTTATTCAATACAGTTTGAACTATGATTCTATGAACTTATAAATTAACCAAACTTCAAAACATTTCAAACACTCTACTAAAAAGGCCTAGAGTATTGTGTTTTCCTGTGTCTTAGGCTGTTCCTTGAACTGCATGGCTATCATGCACAATACAGCCTTCCTGTTTTTATTCTCCAGCTGTTCCTTAGCAGGAAGACACTGAACTGTGCTCAGTTTCTTGGGGGAGGGGAAAGGAGGGGGGGAAGTTGTAGGCATCTGTCCTGAGGTCTGGAGCTTGAACTCTGGATCCCAGTTGCAGTGTTTGAGTGCAGCAGAGAATGTAGGAGTTCAAGCACTGCTGTGCTTAACATTTTTCTGACAAGTTCTAGGTGGTTTTGTCAGCATTTTGGATTCTATTCTGAATTATCTAATGCTCCCTGCTCAGGAGGATTTGTATCCCAGTTTTGGTGGATTGTGGTTCAAAGTCAGCTGTATTTTCCTTAACTTCTGGATTGTGACCATTTACATCTTTTATTGGATCTAGTGTTAAGCCAAATACACTAATGTAGAATTAGACTTGTTTGTTTCAGACTCCTTAACAAAAGCATGATTTTAAAATATGTGATGTTTGATCTTATGTAGGCAACTCAATTGGGTTTGTCAATAGCCTTGAAATAATCTTTTCAGTCAAGAAACCTTTATGGAAAATGTCTATTTTCTCAGCAGAAATTGAATTAATTTTTTGTCCAAAATACAAACTCTTACTAAGTTCTGGCATGCTTTCTTTTGCAGTGGGAGCCTGAAGTATTTTGCCAGTAGCTTAATAATGGAATGAAACAACCACAACAATAAATTTGATAACGTGGAATGATTTTGAAGAGGGGAAATACTTTGCGTTTTTCACTCTACCAGACATGTGCCCACAATCCAATGCTTCCTGTGGTTTTTATTTATTGTATGCTCACAGGCTAACCTACTGCGTATGTGAAATAAAGAGCTAGCTGTAAAAGTGAAATTTAAACCCTAATCAGTTCTCTTTCAAAGGGTCATGAAGGGGTACATTGTGAGCATTTAGTTTCAGTGCTGATCGTAGGTTACAAAAAATGTCATATTGCTGTAGCATCTTCCTATATTCCCATGTTATGGCTCATAATATTTGGCTACTTGTGCTTCTGGTTTGTTTTAGTTTTTCATTTTCCATTTTTTGGTATGCAAATCAGTGCACAAAGACCTATTCATTTCAGTGCTTGCAGATCTGGGAGCTTCAGCAGGTAATTACAGACTCTTTGGTGACTAAACTAGGTGAGATTGATTCCTCCATACTTTCATGAGTTGGGGGCAGATTTTACATTGTTCTGATTCCTTCAGGCTTAAAAAAAGGAAGCAGTACTGTATTTAAGAATTTCACGTAGATAAGACAAAGCAGCTTTCCCACTAATGATTTATAGTTTTATTTATAGTAAGGTACACTTAATGTTGTTTTCCTTACACAAACACTTTGATGGTGCCTTTTAACAATATCGTAGCATATAATTTTAACTTAACGTTCTAATCAGCGTTAGGACGTTGACCTTGGTTCATTTTCAAACTGCTAAATATACAAACAATTTGAGACCAGATGTTAAATATTTATTAATTTAGCAATAACTTTGAAATAGAACTTTTTTACATTCTTATATAGTTCCAATGTATTGGTACTTAAAATTGTTATATAAGGGGTTTCCTGTGTCTAGCTATAAAACAATTGCTTTGTAAAACATGAGAAAGGGCGAAAACAATTAACAGGAAAACAGAGTCCAAATAGACTTTATACTTGAACTGATTTGAAGTCTTGTTCTCCTGAAATATCTGATATAAAAGATTGGAGTTTAAAGTAAGAGTACATGGAACCTCTATCTCTTAATTGGCTAAATAACAATCCTACCATTGGAAAAAGAATTTAGCTGAATCATGTATGAGAGGTTTCAATGAATCGTATCTAATTTATCCTATATTGAATTTTGTCATATAGATGTACATGGGACATTGTAATCATCTCATCCCACAAGACTTGATGTTTTCTTTTAGGAATATTTACATATTCAGGGAAAAAAATGTGTAGCTGTCACATGGTTGGTTTTTTTAGTGAGATGTGTCCTGGAATCTCATGTTATTTCAGAGATGACAAATTTCAATGTTCTGTAAATGTCTTTTGAAATACGATGGTCTATGAAGTAAGGATCTTCTTTAGTTTCTGATAATAAGAACAGTGGACCCACAATGAAATTAAAAGGCTAACACTTGATGGTATTTGCCTTATTCTGTTTATAATTATGTTTTCATACTGAATCTTCACACGTCTCCTTGAGCCATATTATCTGACAAGGAAAAAACATTTATTTTAAGATCCAGGTTGCCTAAATTAAGTGGGTTACAAGAAATGTCCTGAAGTGAAAGAAAATATTTATGAGTTAGCTTGAAAATATTTTATTATTTCCTTCAGGAAAGTACAGAGAGAGAGGAGAGAAGCACAGGAGATTTTATTGAAATATTCCAGGACTTTTTGGTTTATTTTGGTGAGACTGAATTCTGTGGAAAGTTACAGGCTTTCTAACAGCGAAACTGAAGTGTTCACAAAGAATCTTCCTACTTGTGATTTTTCCATTGAGTACCATGTTTTGCTCTAGAGGTACTGTTTTAATATAGAAAAGAAATGAAAAAATCCACCAAACCAAAACAATTGCAAAATTTTTAGTCCTCCCAAATGGGTTTCAGTAGAGCTGCATGGTGTTTAGTTCTGCACTAGGTGAGTTAGGACTTGGATAGGAGTTTGCTTCAGATGGTGCTGGCTTTTAAAATTTTTTTGCTTTGTACTGAGTTGTCTCTTACAGAATCTAGCAGTTGGCTGGAGTACCCTGGTGCTGCTATTCCCCGCTAGCCGGGGAAGAGGGTTCTGGGACACTCTGTAGTTTAGGAAATCTCAAAGCCATTGATCTTGTAGAACTCTTTTGGAGGGGCCTTTTTTTTTCCCCGCTGGAAAGCTCCCTAAATCTGTGGGACAACAACAGAATTTCTGAGGGAAAGATAGGTCAGATCCTATAGGGTGCAGAGCACTTTGGACCTGGTGCTGTACAGTGCACATGAGCTGTCTTCATGAGATCAGTGCCTCATTTTCAGTCACATCTACTCAGATTATTCACGCATCAGCAAACATTGGTGTCATAGATGCAGGAATTCATCTTGCTTAGTGCCATACTTGCTCTGTGGTGCTAAAAGGAATAATAAATAATACAGATTCATTGTCACAAATGTGAGTAGATATGGTTGAGTTCACGCAGTTTGAGGAAGATTGTAAGATTGTCTCCTTTTTTTCATCTTGTTGGTTTTTAGTGTAGAACTCTGCTATTAAAGAATGAAGCATGAACATTGGCACAGGTTCCCACAGACAAGAGCAGGAAGATAGATGGAAAAAACTAGATTAGAGGGAATATTTTATAAGGAAGAAAGGGAGCAGGTGTAGTCTGCAATGGAAGAAATTGTTTCAAGAATAAGTACAGAGTATAACATCTTAAGATTGGAAGTAGTCTTTTTGAATCGTCAAATCCAGTATCCTCCTACTGGAAATGGCTGCACTATACAGTCGTTTTCATAAAGGGGTAGAGGTCTTTTTCCTACTTTTCCTTCCAGTTTGAGGTTGCAGAATCAACTGCAAGTTCTATTACACTGAATCTGTGTGTTTTCTGGCATGTAATGTAGGTAATTTGCTCTAGATACTTGACTGTATGTTTAACTCTTACATGACCTGAAGCTGCAGCCACTTGATTTTTAAGAAATTTATCGAGACTGCTGCTTTAATTTCCATTGAAAGTACTGAGAAAGCAGCAAATCTTGCCCTCCTTAGTAAGATGGCAAAGTTTCCAAAAAGAAGGATGCAGTAAGACAGAGATAGCTAAGCTGAGGAAGCTCCATTAGTCATTGTTTCTGAAAACTCTTGTGTGCAATTCAGGAGTAAGATTTGACATACTGTGAGACTTCTCTCTTTTGTTGGCACAAGATATTGCTTAACAATATGCTTCTCAGTAATTTGATTATGCACTACAATTTTAAATGGTTCAAAATACAGTTTGAGTTGTATTTCTGTATTTTGATGTCTAATTTCTGACCTCTCTAATTTTGAAGGTTTTTTTTTTGCTATATATAGGCTTTATATAGAGGCTTTGAAACAAACCTATTCAGACTTTAAAGACTAACTGAATGCTCTTTTTAATGTACATTTAATTTTCTACAACAGCTTTTCCCCCCAACCTTTCTTTCTAGATTTGAAAAACAAAAAAAAAAAAAATTAACCTACTGAGTGCTACATAATAGTATAATTTCAGAAGATGATATGCATACATCTGGTAACAGCAGCCTGCTACTGTTTCAGGTTTTAGCAGATAAACATGGTAATGCCTTGTGGTTGAATGAGAGAGAATGCTCCATCCAAAGGAGAAACCAAAAAGTTGTGGAAGAAGCACCAAGGTATGTATATTAGACTCTTGATGCAGCTTTGTAATTACTGGAAGCACTTTTGACAAGTTGTTGATTTTATTTATTTTGAAAATGCAAGCAAACTTTATTGTATTAAAGGCCACAAAAAAACCCCAATATGTTTAAGTTTGATGCAGTTTTGATAATGTACTTGAGAGTATTTTGATCTTGTTTCATAGTTTCTTTCTGTAAGAAGAAAACAGGTGTTGTGGTATTCATTGTATTCATGATGATGTGCAAAATGGCTGTGGATCTTGTTAACCAAATATATGTGATACTGTGATGGGTTGAGGCAGACCCCCTCCCCATCATGGGCAAAAATAACTCAGACAAACGGATTGCAAAAGTTTAAATGGAAAGCAGTGAATGTTTACAGAAAGCCAGAAACGCAGTGACAAAAGAAATCCCAAAGCAGACCCAGAAACATCCCATCCCCATCTGAGGGTACACCAAAGACCCCTAGGGCTCCTTCTTCTCCCCCTACTGCTAGGCTAGTCTCAGCTGGCCAGATCTGAGACTGCCTATCCCCTTGGATGAGCCTTGGGCCTAGCCAGGCCCATGGCCGGGAGACATCACCCCCAGTTACCGGCTGACGGTGAGGAAGAAAGAGGAAGTGCAAAACCCCTGCACTGGATCTTATAGTGGTGCAGAGAATTATGGTAGGAAATACCTAGTTTCCTGTGTCTGCCCACTGGGCTGGACCTCTGGACACAGGAAACACCTCACGTAGCAGAGGGCACCCAGCCCAAACTGCAACAGATACATTAATGAGAAAGTCATTTCACATATCTGTGATATTTTTCCTTTTCTTTGTTATTCAATTTTGGGATTTAGGAGTAAAACACGGAATTAAGTATTAATTTTATCACAGATGCATGTATTTGACTTTTATGGTAATTGTGAGGGGGCCACATAATATTTGGTTCTATTTTAAATGGAACATGAAGTACTAAATACTCTGGGCCACATTTAGTGGCATTCATGGTAGTGAACGGTAGATACAGATATCCAGTAATTCAAACCCACTAAATGATCTTAATCCCACTGATTTCAAATGGAGCTGAAAGATATTGTTGCTGTGCAAGGTATGAGCTTGCTGTATTTTCTGCTGCATGACAGTCATTTGGAGAACATTTGTAGGGCAGAAGGTAGTTCCAATTTGAGAAAACCAGACATAAGAATATCACTGCCTATGGGAATTCCTAGTGTAACGTGCTCACCAGCTGGGATGGTTTTGCCATTATTTTGTAGCACAGAACTCCGTGATACAACAATTTAGGATGTGTGGAAAAGCACATCATTCAAACGATGTTTATTCAGAGGCAGCACATAAGTCAATGTTGACTTATAATTGTGGGACTGGCTCAGTTTAGGACCTAGATTTTTAAACTAAAATCTGCAAATTTTAAATCAAAGGATGCAAACCCGTAATAAATGCTTAAATAACTCTTGTTGCTTCCTGGTAGTACTTGTGGATTTCTTATAACCTAAGGCTTTCTACATTTCTGTTGTGAAGTGTGAATAAATCATGATACAATGTGTGTGTGCATATGTGTATCCATAAGCACTTAAGAGAGGAAAATCTGTTGCCTCAAGAATACATGTAAGGTGCTGCCTGCCACTACCACTTGCTCATTCTCTGTGCCTGTGGCCATATAAAGGGAGTGATGTCTTTCTCTCTCTACCCAGCTATGGTCAGAATGTTTTCTTTCATCAGAAGTATGAGGCTTTTAACTTTCTTGGGCTTCTCTGTAATTCCCCAAAAGTGTGGACAAGTCAATAGCTTCCAAAATTTGGCATGAAAATTCTTCTTTCTTCTTGTTGGTGAACAGTTTAGACTCTGCCAGACTTTTATTGACAGCTTTGGAAGCCTTATCTGCCTTACGGCCACTTACAGCTGGCTGCAGAATTCGTTTATTTACAAAGGGTTACAAGATTCTTGCAACTAAGCAGGGCACTACCTTCAGTGAGACATCTCAGAGACCACAAAGTTAGGCCTTACTATGAATGCTGTTTAAGTTAGTCACACTGATTAGTGACTCCCTGAAACACTTTTATCTTATGTGACTGGGTGGAGGAAACATGCTGTCCTTCCCCCCCCCCCCCCCTATTTTAAATAGAAGCCTGGGAAATAGGGATGCTGTGGACTAAAATATTTGTCTTTTGTACAATTCAGTGCTTTTGAATCTGGCCTCTTCTCAAGCTTCTTTTGATTTACTTGTGTCCTACAATCGTTTTCTGAAGTGTCTAGTTTAAGAGGTAGTTGAGGGCCTTTTGGCCTTGAGAATAGTCTCTGATTTTCTTGCAGCTAAGCCTGCAGCTGTTCAACTTATCCTTATGAGATCAGTTTGTGTTTGAATCTTCAGTTTTCCTAGGGAAGTTCATTTTCCTGTTAAAAAATTTCTCTTTTTGAGGAGAGAAAGCTCTTTAGTTCACACCCTCATGAGGTTACTTATTCAAAGACGACCTGGTATTTGGTGTGGTCAATACTTCAGTATTACATAGGAAACCAACAAACTTTCCATATAGTCTTTAGCAGAGTTGGTTGTCCTACTGTCTTTTTGGAAGCACAGACCGTAAACCACATTTGATCATCACTGATGTTTTTACTTAGTGCTGGGCAAAGTTAGTGCTATGCCAAATTTCCATTTTCTTTGCTTCCAGCTTCATACCTTTTTGAAAGATACTGTTGGCTTCTCATTTCATCACAGAGGGTGAAATTTAAACCCATCAGTAATGTTTAGTAATCTATTGTTCCTCAGTTCAGTTTGTGCTCTTCCTTTGCCCAGTCTTCTCTATTCAGAATATTTTCCAAGAAAGTTGCTATGAGACAGGGTACTTTGCAAGAAAAAAGAGGAGGATGTGGTTGTATTTTCCTGTCTCCTAGAGCGATTACTAAGGGGTTCTTCCCCATGTGGAGAAACAAGGTCCATAAGCTTATCAGAAAATCTGTTGATCCTTTAGGATCAATCAAAAGTAAAGGGACCAGTGGCATGAAAAAAGTCAACATTAGCTGACTTTGTAGTTGATAACTGGTAATTAAAAGGTGTGCTCTTAAACTTCACTTTGGTGGGAGCAGCTATTCTATCTAACCATGTCAGAAAATGTTGAAGGAATATCCAGATGTTCAGAGGCCCTTGGCTATCTGTACTAAATGATGCCCAAAGTTAAGGTTTTGGAATGCTGTTACGGAGAAGAGTCACACAAAGGCCCTCCTACTCACTGTGATCACCCAGCACTAGACTCTGCTGTAGCAGTCAGAGATTAAACATTTGATCCTCCATGGTATATGGTTTTGAATCATAGAATCATTTGTGTTGGAAAAAGGCACTTAAGATCTTCTAGTCCACCTGTAAGCCTAATCCTGCTAAGTCCCTAAATACCACATATACACACCTTTTAAATATCTCCAGGGATGGTGGCTCGACCACTTCTCTGGGCACCTGTTGCAATGCTTAACAACCCTTTCAGTGAATAAATCCTTCCTAATATCCAATCTGAATCTCCACTGGTGTAACTTGAGGCCATTTGCTTGTCTGTTGCTTGTTACTTGGTAGAAGAGAGCAACACCCACCTCACTACAACCTCCTTTCAAGTAGTTGCAGAGAGCAGTGAGGTATACTTGAGCTCCCTTTTCTCTAGGCTAAACAACCCCAGATCCCCACTCTTCATAGGACATGCTCTAGACCTTTCACTAGCTTTGATGCTCTTTGGACACATTCCAGCATCACAATGTCTTGTAGTGAGGGTCCCAAAACTGAACACAGTATTTGAGGTGCAGTCTCTATCATATCAAATAATGCTGAGCTTCAGGACACTGGGTGTTAAAACATTCTTGTTACATATGCCAGGGAGATGCATAGTTTCCCTATGTTCCATGAACAGGTAGTTGGAGCTCTCCTCAGCTGCTTGGATCCCCACAAGTCCATAGGACTGGATGGGATCCATCCTAGGGTGCTGAGAGAGCTGGCAGATGAGCTGGCTAAGCCACTCTCCATCATTTTTCATCAGTCCTGGCTCACTGGAGCGGTCCCAGAAGACTGGAAGCTGGCCAACATGGTGCCCATCCACAAGAAGGGCCGGTTGGATGAACCAGGGAATTATATGCCTGTCAGCCTGACCTCAGTGCCAGGCAAGATTATGGAACAGGTCATCTTGAGTGCAATCACACATCACTTACAGGATGGCCAAGGGATCAGGCCCAGCCAGCATGGATTTAGGAAGGGCAGGTCCTGCCTGACCAACCTGATCTCCTTCTATGATCAGGTGACCCACCTGGTGAATGTGGGGAAGGCCTGTGGTTGTAGTCTACCTGGACCTCAGCAAGGCCTTTGACACTGTCCCCCCCAGCAAACTCCTGGCCAAGCTGTCAGCCCATGGCTTGGACGGGAGCACAGTGCATTGGGTTAGGAACTGGCTGGAGGGCCGAGCCCAGAGAGTGGTGGTGAATGGTGCCACATCCAGCTGGCAGCCAGTCACTAGTGGTGTGCCCCAAGGATCAGTGCTGGGCCCTGTGCTCTTTAACATCTTTATTGATGATCTGGATGAGGGCATTGAGTCCATCATCAGTAAATTTGCTGACGACACCAAGCTGGGGGCAGGAGTTGATCTGCTGGAGGGTAGAGAGGCTCTGCAGAGAGACCTTGACAGGCTGGACAGACGGGCAGAGTCCAATGGCATGAGATTTAACACATCCAAGTGCCGGGTTCTGCACATTGGCCACAACAACCCCATGCAGTGCTACAGGCTGGGGTCAGAGTGGCTGGAGAGCGGCCAGGTAGAGAGGGACCTGGGGGTACTGGTCGATGGTAGGCTGAACATGAGCCTGCAGTGTGCCCAGGCAGCCAAGAGGGCCAATGGCATCCTGGCCTGCATCAGGAACAGTGTGGCCAGCAGGAGCAGGGAGGTCATTCTGCCCCTGTACATTGCACTGGTTAGGCCACACCTTGAGTAGTGTGTCCAGTTCTGGGCCCCTCAATTTAGGAAAGATACTGACTTGCTGGAACGAGTCCAGAGAAGGGCAATGAAGTTGGTGAGGGGTTTGGAGCACAAGCCCTATGAGGAAAGACTGAGGGAGCTGGGATTGCTCAGCCTGGAGAAGAGGAGGCTCCGGGGTGACCTTATTGCTGTCTACAACTACCTGAAGGGAGGTTGTAGACAGGCAGATGTTGGTCTATTCTCCCAGGCAGGCAGTACCAGAACAAGAGGACAGAGTCTCAGGCTGCACCAGGGGAGGTTTATGTTGGATGTTAGGAAGAAGTTCTATACAGAGAGAGTGATTGCCCATTGGAATGGGCTGCCCGGGAAGGTGGTAGAGTCACCATCATTGGAGGTGTTCAGGCCTTTCCTGGACAGGTAATGATGGAACAGCTCCCTGGCATTGGCTTCATTGCTGTTATGCAAGATCCACATTAACATCACCAGTGAGAAAGTCCTTAGAACTTGCTAGCTGCCTGCTTTATTCTCCTTTTTTTTCCCATACTTCTCTTCAGTGATCTATGTCCTTTGGGTTAAACATTAACATCCAAGATTTTCAGAATAAGGTAATTCTTGGGACAGTATCTCAACAGTTTCCCAGAATTTCCCTGAGTTTAATCTGAAACAGGGAGTAATTTGTTTATTATGTCTTTTTTCCCCCTCCCTATCTGCATACACTCAGAGTTACCTATCCTAGCTTTTAGTTTTGTAATAACTTTTTAAATTGAAAGACATTCTTTCAGTTTGAGTTCAAAGGACAAAAATGTTTCTTTCTCTTTCTACCTGTGACAGATCTAAGAGGCAGGAGATTTAAAAGGGAGGCTATTTTGCCAGTGACTTCATTAGAATGAAAGTTGAACAGTTAAACCATTTTTGCTGTGTTTTTGTAGACTCTGTTGTTAGCTTCTTTCAGGAATATTTCTGTCCTTGGAAGGTGCACAGACAGCAACTTCTTTCACCTTCTCCAAGCATTAAGCCCTCTCTGAAAGATCTCAATATGATACCAGATACTTCAGGATCACATTCCAGATTAGCTGCCAAGGTGCTGCCTGAAGCCACCAACAATTTGAATGAATGTGTATAGACAAGAACTTAGCAGAAACGTATGGTATTGAGCCAGATTCTATGTACTATCTCTCCTTAGAGCTTTGCTCTATATATGTATATCAGACTCTACATTTCCTACCACTCAGTCTAAAAATCCTTGAAGGATTTGAGGTTAAGAGCAACAATGAGCTTGTTCAGTTTGTGGCTGTGTACATGATTTATAGTTGGGCACAGTTTAGTTGGGGGTGGCAAAAATATTTTCACAAGTATTTTAGCATATTTATGCCTACAGTGTGGTAGTACATAGTGGATATCTCAAAGGAGAATGTGGTTGTGGTTGGTGTTTTTTTTTGGTAGGCAAGTAATATTTTAAAACAATCTTTATGCCAGTTTCCTATGAGTAGATAAACTGACCTTGACATGTAGCGAATGAAAAGTACTGTTCTCTCTCAGTGTAGTGGCATTTTCAGAGGAAGAGTAAACATTTTCTCTTATCACCTTATCTGGGAGTGGAGGTGATGGAAGTATGTTGGGAAAAATCTGATGAACTAGAAGAGGGGAGGAAACATCTTGCCCATGTGGTTCATCTCTCTGGCTGTAGAAACAATGACACAAACCAACTGTATTGTCTTTGATCAACTTTACAATAGCTTGAAGAGGGTCTTAGGAATGAAATGTTGAGTTTGATCTTATTTTTTCTTTTTGGCACTTTGATCTTGTGAATCCTTTTTATTTTGCAGCCTTTCTGCTACCTTTGGAGCTATTTGGTAGAAAGAAAAACAGGTGTATGTGTGAGAAAGGGATTTGAAATCAGGTTTAAAACACTGTTTTCAAGTGATACCTAATCAGACTGGAGAAGAGTTATTTTGGTTGTAAAAAGTGCATTGTTAAAGAAGGGGGAAACAATGTATACAAAAGGTAAAGCAGCCAGGGGGAATAGAATAACTTTGGTTAATTAACCTAGCAGGCTGCAGGGATGATCCAGTCATTTTAGTGTATAAAGCTTAACCATCTGGCAGAGATAAAGTTTAGCAGTGTGACACCTCTGTTCCTTTCTTTGGCTACAGCGGGAGGTGAACAGAGAGATCTCAGACCTATGTTTAACAAACACAGGGAAGACACCACTCTAATAAGGGAAGTAATTCTCTTTCCATATGAGAAGTAATAATGATTATTCTAGAGATAGAGTATGAAGCCAATATTGAGAAGGTTCTGTTCTTCATAAGACATTCATTGACTTTTCATCATCAAAACCCTACAGAATCAAAATAAGAGTTACTATTAAACTCTTCTCTATTGCCAGTGCCTATTTTTGCTAGGGACAGCACAGTTTTGCATATCTATGTTTTCCTTCAATCCTAGTGCGGGATCCGATAGCTTTCTTGGGATCTTTCTTTTTCTGGTGATCCTGGTGTTTGCCAAGAAAGAATTTTTTTCATAAATTCTGAAAATGCCTGCCTTACTGTCCATGAGACTCAGCCTATGTGGGCAATGGAAGGATGAAGGTACTAAATAGCACTTTCTACATTAAGAGGAGGATTATGTTGTCTCCCAGTTTGCCCAGATATTGCCTCACTTTTTCTGTCAAGTACGGTTTGTTGTGGCAGATGTCTCTAGCTCTTCTGTGAATTCAGGTGTCACTGAAAAACTCTATAGTAAGTACTGAAAGATCAGTCCTGACTTTGTGCTGGCTTCTGTCTGAGTGCAGTCCTGGGCCCCAGATGGAGCTTCACTGACAGACAGGGCCACTTCAGATACATGCAGGCTCCTGATTGCTCCTTTGCAGAATTAGGAACCACTGTTGAAAACACTTCCAGAAATAAGTAGCTTGTAATTTGGTATTTTAAACAGTAACGTAGAGGTAAGGTGAAAGTGACTTCCTTTTTCTCTTACAAAGGTACTTCTAAATGGTAGGGGAGTTACATGCCTAATTTAAGTTGCCAGAGAAATGTAGTAAGCATATTTGTAAGTTCATATAAGATGGACAGCTACATGTTATCTTTCATTGAAGGGCAGTGTATCAGGGTGAGGAACAACCCTTTTCACAGTTTTGATGGAAAACCACAGAAATTTCTCTAGCTTTAAATTCACAGTCTGCATAACTCATTCTAAATGTGAATTTTCAGTACAGAGGAGAGTTACAAGTAAAATGTGTATTTCCCAAGTCCTCTGCCTCACTGGACTTATGGAAATGGCATGTTGCTCTCCTAGAATGAGATGGTGCATTTAGGTAGTGTTCACAATGGTTTCCAGGGTTGTAGCTCAGCTGCTCTTTGGGTGCCCTTGAGTATGACCAGGATTTGTGGAAAGGAATGAATTGCAATTAACAAACCTGGATAACTGCTCTTCAGCTTAAAAGTAAAACTGAGAGAGGAAATGTGGAATCTGAAGGTTTAAGTCACAGTAGTGTTGATAATGTTTTAGTTAAAAATTATGAAAACCCATGTTTTCTTAATTGCAGTCTCACTTAAGAAGCCCAGATAAAAACTTCATTAGTTTCCTAAACATCTTTATTGCATAGAGCACCAATGAAATGGCCACATTGTTTTAATTCAGAGTCAGGAAACAAATTCCTCTCAGACCTCCTGTCTTTTATTTTGGCATTTATATTTCCAGTGGATAGATTTATTTTTTAGTTACTTTTTTTTTTCCCCAAGTAGATATACCTTCTAAAATATTATGGATTTGTATGTATCTATTTTCATTTAACTGGCATTATTACAGATTTCAGTGTGTGAAGATAGTTGTGATCTGTTATTTTATGTTTCAGAGAATACTGTTATTTATCCTGAATTTCCTTTACACAAGCAGTAATAGCAAAGCATGTAGTGTATCTGTTTAGGAGCAATGTAAATGTAAAGGCATACATGTGGCTGTTTTGACGTGTTATCATAACTTAAATGATGATGCTAGGCTGCTTCTTTTAGTGGTAGTTTAGGCAGAAGATGAAGTTATTGAATTATTATTATTATTATTCTTTAACTAAAGAAAGGCATTTTTTCTATTGTAGCACTTTCCTAGACCCTGAAACTCGAAGAGCGATGGGAGAACAAGCAGTAGCTCTTGCCAAAGCAGTAAAATATTCCTCTGCTGGAACAGTAGAATTCCTTGTGGACTCCAGTAAGAATTTCTACTTCTTAGAAATGAATACTAGACTTCAGGTAAGCAAAAACAGCTCTTCAGATTCAGAAAAGTGTTATTTAAATAAACAGAACATAACCTCCTTACATACTTAGGGGTCTGCTCCTGCAAAGACTTAAACATAACTAACTTGACGTGTGTGAGCACTTACCACTGAACTCAAAAGATCTACTCACTTAAACAAGTCTGCTCATACAAGATTTTGCAGCAGTGAGCCCTTGCACAGCACTCAAGTGAGTGTTTGGAGCTTTTGCTCTTTGTTACACTTGACCTAAAGACCTTGCAAGAGGTCACTGTTAAGTGCCACTGTGAGTTCACAGTAAGTGGCTAGCCACTGTGCTCTGATGCTTTTCCCTGCTGGGCCCTGAAGTTTCTTATTTTTTATACTTTGATCATCACTTACTGAGTTTCTCTAGGAGGATAATTAAAACTATATGCATACATCATCAGCAAAAAGCCTGCATATGATTCAAATTGTGACTGGATCATAATTGTAAAAAGCATGCAAACACGGTGCAGGCTTTTTGTATAATTTTGTAGTCAGTAATAGATGTTAAAATCTATGCTGCAAATGAATGGAAAAACAGTGTTTTATGGGAACTGCTCCTCTACCACTTATTTGGTTTTTCTAATGCATTTCTGGTCATAATCTAAGAAAGGAAGCACATAACTTGAAGTCTGGATATCATTCTTGAAGGCAGGGAGAGAGTTCAGCTTGTAAGCAAGTAAATTCCATTATCTTTCTTCTCCTAGCTACATTTCAGTAGGGTTGTGTGCTGCCTGCTGCTTGTAGATGTGAGCAATGATAAAGAAATCTTTGCATGACTTTGTATAATGGCTAGATAAATTTATGCTTCGGATAAAGAAGTGAGAGAGAATTTGGGGGTGTTGCAGTCTTCCAGATTGCAACAGAGGAAGACTGCAGGTAAAATTTACCTTACCTTGCAGGACCAGCAGTGTTTTTGGATTATTCATATCAGTTATACCTCACATGCTTTTGCTGGGAGTTTGCTAGGCACAATCTGGCCTGCCTTAGATTGAGCTACAGAGGGTGGTGGTTAATGACAATGTATAGTTCATTAAAATACTATGAAGAATTTCTGTTTGGTCATATTTTTTTTACACATTTCCCAACCTTGTGATTTTTGAGAGAACACTTCTTAGTGACTTGCCACATTCTAGTTTGCATTGGAGAAAACTAATTTATAGTTCTGTGCATAGCCCACCAGCAGTTCAAAACCATTTCCTTGCCGTTGTATATTATTGTCCATCAGTTCCTAAATGGAATTAGAAGTGGAGTATTCTTGGGATTGGTTCTTTTCACAATTTGTTTTTCAAAGATGTTATCTTGGCTGTGTTGTGGTGTCTTCCCTCTGCAATACATAGTTATGAGTTGTCAAACTTGCTTAGTTGTAGAGGTCTTTGCCTATGCACTAAGAAAGCATTCACTATTCCACCTTTAAGGACTTTAAAAGACTTCTTCTGAAATATAGCCTGAGCAGTTTGACAATCCCCTTTAATAGCAGACTTATTTTTTCCAACTCTTAAAGAAATTTACTAATCTTAAATTACAGCACTTGTGTAGATATTCTCTATTTCCTCCATCTTGACTCTATATTGCCTTTAATTAGCATTTCATCTTGGGGCTAGAGAGTCACAATTTTCTGTGATTCTTCCCCAGGCTTACCCAACTGACCTGTCACTTCTTCCAGGTGTCAAGCTTTACCTTTTATTCAGTCAACAGTTGCTCTCTTGCTCTCTTCTAGAGCCAAACATAGAAACTCTAATGAAGCTTCCCCAGATTGAACATCAGAACTAGGAGAGTCTCCAGATGTTCCTGTATTGCTTCAACCTTTTTCTTTTGCCTTCCTTAACTCTGAACAGTGCCTAACAGGCTCACTTGCCAGGTTTTTGATTAATTCTCCACAGTTGGAAGAACTTTTTTAAATGATGGATGTCTGATCCATAGATGGTTTTCCGAAGGTCTTTGTCAGTGTGCACAATAGGCACAGCTACCTGTTGACATAATCAGATCATGTCTACTAAATTATGCAATATTTGTGTCTGTTTTACTGTTTCAGCAATCTCCAATCAGATGACTGTAGCCTTTTTACTTTAGATACAGACTTCTGAATATGTAGCTAACTAAACCATGTCCAGTCCTTTGCACTGCCTGCTGATTTCTCCCCTCCCTCTCTTTGGTGTGTCTGTCAGATATCTTCCAGAGTGTTTTGTAAATTACTTTGCAGTAACGGAGAGTTGTATTATTATTTGTCTCTCTTTCTGGAGAACTCTTTGGGAATATACTTTTCCTGCTATATAGTTTTGCAAAAAAAGTCTAAGTAGTACCTTACAGGAAGTTTACATTTTCTTTAATTTTTACGTTAAGTGTTGCTGCAATACGAGGTTGGAAAGTGAAAAAGTTGGTGAATTGGCTCCATTGTGTCTTGTACACTACGCAAATCTGTTACAGATGTTTTGCTCCCTCCGAGTGATTTCAGCTAGAATGATTTGTTCTTTGCTGTTGGCAATGTTCTTTTTGTTGTATCTGCTGCTCTGCCACCTTCAGAGGCTAGCCAATAAGTAGGAGACATGAGATTGCATAATTGCATAATAAAACTAGGTACTTTTGCTTTTCACAGGAAAACATAGAAATGTCTGCCCTAGCACCTACAATAGAACTCTGAACGTTGTCACATAGGGCACTTTTGGAGTGATTTTTAGGCAGCTACCGCTGTTAGGATTATTGAGGCAGACCAGATGTTGAATATTGGATTCTTTAGAGCTGCTCACCCTGTGTTGCGCTTTGTGTTACCTAGTTGTCATCAGCCTAATCAAAGGCAGTCATAGTCCAGAATAGCCCAACAAGAGTTTTTGAAACAAATAAAAAGTTTTTGACTGCTGAGATTGATAGCCTTTTTAACTTCTAAGTTGTGTTGTAATCTCTTTATCACACTACCATTAGAAATGCTTTCTTTCACCAGAAAAGTCTCTTCTTTTCACTGGAAGACTAGAAATGTTTCTCTGACTCTGTATGAATAGAGTCTACAGTTTGCAAATAAAGAGTATCTGTTAGCATACAGGTGTGCAGCATGGCTAAGCTTCTTACTTGTGAATCAACTGGTGACAGCCAAGGGAAAAATAATGTATTCTAGAAGTTTGTAGTGCCTTGAAATGAGAAGCATCTCTTGTTGTCTTGAATGGAAAATCAAAATTGAGCCATGTGAAGAAAGGGCTTGTTCTGAATACAGTTTGTACGTCTCAGGTGTCTCAGGTCTACTCCAAACCTCCTGCCTCTGTTGTTTAAATTATTGTGCGATTTAAACAACAAGGGAGCAAACCCCTTTTCCTCAAAACATGACAAAATTTCCTTACAGTAATCTGATAGAAAAGTACATTTATGTGGGCTGTATCCAGCACGGAGAAATTGTGAAATAGGGTAATCTGAGTAGCACTGTCTTTTTCTCCTCATGTGACAGTTTGAATATTTTTTCATAACTTTTTAGGGAATAGAAGTTACTCTTGTAGAAGTCTCTGTTGATGTGTTTGCAAGATATATATTGAAAGCAAATGACATATCTGTATGTTTTTATTTTACACTTAATTGTAATGAGAGTATTCATTTAAACTTTCTCAAGGCATAAAGAGTGTGCAAAATAACCTTCTGTACACCCATAAAACATTACCCAGTGCAAAGATTTTTCTCCATCACCTCCAGTGTTTTACAAAATTTTACTGACCTCTGGAAAATGTTAGATTCCAGAGCTCTGTACAAAATGGGCTGCGCCTGCTATGAAAGACAGAGGAAGAATTTTTACATGGAGCATATTTCTTTCTACCTCCCTTTTCATCTTTGTCTACTCGTGAAAGTATAAAACACATGGCTGGGAAATGTCCATAAGTAAGTAGAAGTCCTGTTGGTGACTGTCTGGAGCTCGACTTCTTATGAACTCCTGGTTCCAACAGTCTCTTAATGGTATCTATATTCTGTTGCACATCATTAGGCAGCACCTGCTACACGTTAGCTCAGTGAAGGAGAGAAGTGCTGGAAAAGATTGCAGCTGCACTGTGTAAACAGTAGCAGCAAAATGAAGATAGCTAAGTGGTGAGCTGAGACTGGATTGCCAGCTAAAACCACAGAGAGGTGGTGACTTTAGTATCTGTAGCAGACCCATGGGACAGCAAGTGGTGGTTGTGCTGCCTTGGTGTGCATAGCTGCCTGGAGGATGAGTTGTGAGAGGTGGGCAGGAGTATGGGAGCACTGAAAGGGGCTGTCAGGAGTTAAGAGGGGTAGATGTATACAAAGTCTGAATGGCGGGATTTCAAAGTGAAGTCTCAAGTGACTGTTTCTGCTGTTTGCTAAGACTCTTCATATTTCTTAATACTGGAATCTTGTTTTACTGTGACACTTTGCCTCAGTCATTTTAAATAGGCTAACAAACAGTGTCAGATGGTAAAGACTTTCAATTGCTGCTAACCTGGGCTGAATTTGAACTACTGACCTAAAGGTGAAAGGTCTCTTATCCCATTACCAATCCCCTAAGCCCACCAGAATCCATTCTGCACACAGTTTATACCAGCTGTTCACGGCCATTTTTAGAACCGAAAGAAAAGGTGATTTTGCTGCCAAACAACACTTCTTCACACAAGAGGGTCAGCCGACAACAGTTAACCAGATTTTTGCCACATTCTTGCCTCCTAATGCAACTTCCATTATGTAGCTACTGGTTGTCTGCTTTTCAGGCTTCCCAAAAGAGCTACAGAAAAGCATTGCTAATTGTTGTTGACAGAAGAGAACGACATTGTTTGTGTAAGTCATTGAATCTGAAAGATGCCATTAGCAGTGCTGCCAGAGCATGGAGTGATATCTTAGAGACAACATTGCCACTAACTATCGTAGAATATTATTTAAAATAGTAGAGAGAAAGAGGCTTCTCTGCATTTTTACTAAGCAGGGAAAGAAAAGCTCATTCTTCAAAGGGTATATTAGTTCCTTTCCTTTGGTGAATGGTGATGTAAAGAAAACTCAATAATGGCTGCAGTGTGACCAAAGCCACCTCGAAGTAAGTACTATGAGAGGGCTTTAGTACTGCTGCTATATGTAGTGAAAGAAGAAATTGCATCTTTAGAAAATAAAGTGTGGGTTTGTGGGTGCCAATTCCTTTGTTTTCTTACATGGAGCATGTATGTGTAGAATTAATGAACTAAGAGATTCGGTATTCATAGGCTGTATGAATTATTTCTTGCCTGTGACTGTCCAGCACAATAAAAAAAAAAAAATTCTTGCAAATGAAAATTGAGAAAAGTGATTCAATGGTTATTGAAAGATAACTTCCCTTGAGGAAGTACATTAAATAGTTTTTTTCAAAGTTACTATATCCTATGATTAAAAAAATTAGTAGTTAATAATGTATATTCATTATTTTTTAATTCTGCACATCTTAGGAAACAATGAAAGACGTCTACTTGAGAATCTTAGCTGATGGAAACTTCAGTTGGTGGAAATGTGTTACTTAATTCTGTGGTCACATGCCAGTACATCAGAAAATAAATAGCAATGTAGTATATACTACATGTGTAGAAAAGGACAACATAAGAGATTGCCTGTTATGTATTTCTGCATGCTTTCTATCCATGCTGTATATTAATCCAACCTTTGTCTCTTCTCCAAGAGTCTTGGAAAATCTGTTTTTCGCTATATGCTCCCAAATACATGTGAATTATTTTGCAGAAAGAAGGTGTAACCTCAGAGTGCTTCTGCTCATAGTCATCAGGAAGCTGGCATGCCTGAAGAGCAGAACATGTGTGCGCCTCTGTGAATGTTCAGTTCTCTGAAATAGAAACCAGGCTTACGGAAGTAAAGGGAGTTGAGGAGCGTCTGTAAGTCAGTGGGTTTGGGTCAATTGATACTGGATTTGGCTGCAGCAGAAAAGCCTGTGGGACTCCAGGTGAATCATGTTTCCTGGAAGCTGAGGTGTATGTTGAAAGTTAGTTTTGAGATTATTTATCTGAATGTAAAGGAGTATATGACACCAACTAGGGACCTACAGTAATAGGAGTGACACAGACTGTAATTTTAAGTCTACTGAAATGTAGATTTTCTTGGCTGCTGTGGTCTGCTTGAATGCTCCAACTGGTGTGTGAGTAACTTGATGCCTTATGCATGCAGGGGCAAGAGGGCAGTCTGTGAGAGTATCCAGAAGTGTTTGCTATTAGATCTGAGTACCTTGATGGTCTTAAGAAAATGTGTCCTGAAATTATTCCCCTGAATATAAGAGCAGCAGTCATTGCTAATTTAACTCTTAGCTCAAACAGTTCTTAAAACACTGACTGTTTTTGTAGCTCTAGATGAACCCAAGTATGGTAAAGCTTTAAGACCATTGACAGTCACAGAATGCGGGGGGAAATTATCAGCCTCTCTGTACTGTTCTGAGGACACAAGATAACCAAACTTTGATGTTGGCAGGTTCCCCTAGTACTTTTGTACCTGCTTCATCATCAATCAACTGAGACCTAAGTACTATTTTCTTACAGGCTTTGCCACTAATGTCTCATATTGTATAAATTGGAAGAGGCTAGGGAAGCAAAACCACTTGTAATGCTCATGGGGAATCTGATTGCTGCATGATGTCTAGAAGAAGAGTAGATCTGGTATGAAGGAGAAGCACTTTCTCTTTACTATATATGTGTATTGCTGGCCATAACATATAGGGCTTTATGGACTAGAAAGCGAGAATATAAATGGCATTTTTCAGATAAGGAGGTGTGTGACTAACAGAGTGGAGAGTAAGACTTTTGGAAGAGTCATAGATCATACTTAAATTCATTGAAATGATGACTTTTAAATTGTTTATGACCAGACTGTGGTCACTGGTATAGGAAAAGGAACTGGTAGTAAAGGTGATAGTGTTGGCAGCTGACTAATTGAGAGTGATTGTTGATCAATTTTTCTGCTTGCCTGGTTGAGCGTAAGGTGCAGCTGCCTTGATGTAGCTGTGATTTGTAGATTGCTTGTTGCAGGCATGTCTGGTTTTGCCCTCTGCATTAAAGACTGAGATAATGTGTGAATTTACCCACTATGACATAACTATACCACCACTGGCTCTTACCTTACTGACTGGGGCTTCATTGGCAAGATCTTGGATCAGCTGACTCTGAAATTGGCTAAGTCCCAAAGCTAAGAGTTGATCAATTGAGTCTGATTCAGCTCTATTTCTGAGCATACTTGGGTTCATTGCTTAAAAAATTTAGTCCTTGACTTGGCATTCAAAAATTGCAAGTAAAGACTGTTGATGGAGAAGTACAACATAAAATCAGTAGAAAAAAAATAACAGGCAGGCAAAGAAGAGTACCATGTAAAGTGGAAGCTTGAAAAGTAAGAGGAAAATGTTTGAAGCCTAGTTTTTAATGATGATTTAAAATAGATTCAACAGTTACCATAGTCAAATAGCAGCAACAATTGCTGTAGAGCTTTCATAAGTAGGGAATGATGATGTCTCTGTTTTCTTTTTTGGGAAGGGGAAGGAGAAGATGGGTCTAATTTTCTTCACTTCTCCTACTACTTATTCTTTCTTGCTTTGTGAAAGATCAGAGCTTTGGTTTCAGATCCTGCATTTGTTTCTCTGTGGGTGGATTTCTGCACCTCCAAAACCTCATTGCAGGGTGCTTGTTGAACCAGGATATGGCATTACTGCTTTAGTAGTGTTCTTTTGTACTGTACACTGAAGCATATTATATATAATGCTAAAAATACCCCCTCCTGTCTTTCCCTTGCCAAAAGAAAATTGCAAGTACTAAAACAAGTGCAGTTTGAGCTGTGCACCTCACTGAAGGGTTAAGCTCATAAATAAGTCAACTAGACTTTCAAGGGTAAAATTATTTTCTAATCCAGTTTGGTCTTAATGTATATAAAAATGCATTTTAAATGTATTTGTTACCCCAAAATTACTTATATGATTGATACTGTCGACATTATACCCAAACAGCACTAGTTGAACCACAGTCCTAAAAGAAAGCAGAACAACTTCTCCCCACCTCAAGGGTTAAAAAAAGAAAATATTTTTTTCCTCATCACATTTTCTGAATGCTATTTTGTGTGCAGACACAAAGGGAGTATTTTGAAGAAACAGAAGAAAATATTGACCAAGTCAAAGATCTTTATTGAAGAATGGATTAAATAAATGTTTATGAGTCTTAAGAACCAAACAACAAAAATATTTTTCTTTCCAGAAACATTCCATCCTATTTTGATCATCAACAATAAAGCTGAAAACAACAATGAAGCTATTGAATCTGGAATGCCAATTGCTATCCAAGAAAAATGACAATATAAGTAGATAATGCAAATGTCTTTGCTGGGGAAAAAAAAAAAAGAATAGAAAATAAATATTGTGGTTTAATTATCTGGAATGGTAGTATTACAAAGATGTTCTAAACTTGAAGGTAATTTTTTTAAAACTTAAATTGCAAAATAAGAGAATAGGCTTTGTCGTCCAAATGTGAATGTGTGATAAGTAACTATTAAAATGTAGGGAATTTTAATAGAAACTTCAAGTCTTAATAGAAAAATTAATTACTTCAATTTAACACTGCAGGATAGTCACCGAGATGTTTCATAGATTCTCCAAATACTGTTATTAAGCTTGACATGCTGGAGAATATAATGTGTGAGATAGACTGAAGATTGAATCCCAAAGGTACATCCTTAAACTGTATAATCAGATTCCCATTTCAATGTCACTTTTTTCCTTCAAAGAATAGGTGCTTGTTTCAGTGATGATTTGTCATTAAAATTATGTCAAAACGTCTTAAAATGTTGTTGAAACTCTAAACAAACTCACAGCACACACAGGGCTAATTATGGGTGCCATCTGTTTATTTTTACAAAGCTTTTTTTCTTAAAGACCAAAGCATCTTCTTGTTCTGATAAACCCCAAGATTATTATAATGACTAAATATTTTCCTTAATACTAGTGTACTTGAAGGAAGAAAGACAAGTGGTTTGGTCACTGACTTTTTCCTCTGTCACAAAATATGTATGGTCTGACGTCCCACGATATGGTAACCACCGAGCAGTGCATTTTCTTAAGCTATTTTGACCCGTGGAGCACAAACATTTTGTAATAAAAATAGCAGTTCTGTCATGGTTTCTACATAGGAAGTCTTACATCTGTCTCTGGGTGAGGTTTTCAGCATGCCCACCTTTTTACTTCATCTGTATGGTGTACCTTCCTCTCTCTGGGTGCACCTTTACTGTGTCTAGGTAGAGACTTTTTAAAGTCAATAAATGTCCCTATCTCAAAGAAGCAGGGGCGTGTGTGTGTGCATATGCGCGCACATGTGTGCATGCTTGTACGCACATGCTGGGGTTAGTGTGAACGACGGGTATTCCCCTGGCAGCAGCAGCCAAAGCCGTTAGCAGCAATTTGCTGAGAGCGCAGAGTGACTCTGCTGGTCCAGCCCAGCTATTGTGCATGCTAAGCACTAAACAGATAAGTCTGGAGGGGGAAAAAAATTGAAGGATCCATCTGCTCATTTCTGCTACACTGCGCTGATGCAAGATTACGCTAATCTGGTTGCTTGTCAGGACAGGTTAGTGAAAGCAGGCGAATGGGTGAGATTTAGGGTAGGCGAGTTCTGTGGAAAATTGTAAGCGCCTCCTGTACGTGCCATGTGAAGTGTAGCAGAATGGGTTGATTATCAGCTACTTTGAAATTTTCGGTTAAAACATATTTATGGCTCCAGTGTAAGTCTTTTCAAAGCACCACAAAATGGGAAAAGCTCCTGAACAAAGAACAATGAACTTGTCATCACCAAGTGCATTTGAATTTGTAAAACACATAAATAAAAAAACCCCAAGCACAGAAACCTGCAAACCTCTAAACTCTCCTAGTCGACTTCTATAGGTTTTTTGTATGCTGCTCCTAGTTATTGTAATCTGTAAATATTTAGGGTTTTGGGGATTTCCCTGCAAAGGAGGTGTCTGGAGTTTGTCAAGTAGAAATTTTTGGGGAAAAAAGACCAAGATGGGAACATAAGCTTTGTTCTTTGATGGGGTCGAATTTCTTGTTTATCTGTGTTTGTTTACAGAGAGGGATTTTTTTTTTCCCCCTGGTTGTTTTTGCTACCTACTGACTGACAGTTCTTGACCTTGCAGGTTGAACATCCCGTCACAGAATGCATTACCGGCCTGGACTTAGTCCAAGAAATGATCCGTGTTGCTAAGGGTTACCCTCTCAGGCACAAACAGGCTGATATTCCCATCAATGGCTGGGCGGTTGAATGTCGAGTTTATGCTGAGGTAAATGAGTGGTAATGGGGAGGAGGGTAGGTGGTTGAATTGTGGAATAATAGTGCCCAGGTGTGGATAAATGCCAAGGTTAAGCCAAGGAATATCATATGAAAGTCTCAATCTAGAGCATGTAACGCCAGTGGTTAATGAGCTTCTGTAAAACTGCAGTTCTTATTTTTCAATTAAAGTTACAGAATGTATTTCAACATAGGTTCTTTTCCAAAAATCAAAATTAAAAATGGTGAAAGAGATAACGGAGTTTTTTCTAAGGACATTTGCTATGTGTTCTGTTCCCATTTATTGATTCATAGAATGGTTCGGGTTGGCAGGGACCTTAAAGATTTCACAGTATCATTAAGGTTGGAGGAGACCTCAAAGATCATCGAGTCCAACCCAAGATCATCTAGTTCCAACCCTGCCTTGTGGGTAGGGACACCTTCCACTAGACCAGGTTACAGTGCTGGATTTGTTTGCTAAAATTAACTGGTGTTTCAAGGTTTCTTGAAACCTACCTTAAAAAGACAGTTAATAGCCAATGGCTTAGTTGTATGAAAACATTCTAATAGCTTGTTGAAAAGGCAAGTTAAATGTCTTCTGAAGCTACAATTTATACTCTCGTTCACCTTAAACTATAAACCCCATTTCCAAGCATGTTTAGGACATTTCAAGGTAACATCTTTTTGCTTTCTTTTTTCATACATGGAAAGAAAGAGTCATTAATTAAAAAATGATGCCTATTTTCCTTCATTTTGTTTTAGGAATGTTTTAGGTAACTGTGCTTTTCAAAAGTAATTGAGCACCTTGAGATGAGCACATAACTGTTGTGGCTTTTGCGACTCAGGGCATCTTTATATAGTTTTTTTTTCTTTGTCTTCATGGCATGTACGTAATATTCAACTTTCTCTGGTAATTACAAGTTGCATGAATATTTGCCCTGTGACTGCTGTGGAAGCTATTCTGAATATGAGTGGGCTTTACTCTGGTCAGGGTTTTTTTTTGGGGGTGTGTGTTCATCTTAGATTACCTCATATTTATAAGTAATGCATCCAACTACTCCAGTAGTCATGAATGTGGTTACTATGTAGGTGATATATTTATTTGCTCTCCTGTTAAGTTTATATATAGAAGATTTCCAAAGGCATAAATGTCAATGTGATTTCTTAAGATAATTGGATTTCTGACTGCTGTTTTGTCTGAAATATTTTTCTTTATAATTTCTCTCAACTCCACTCTTCTGAATACTTCTTTATCCTCCTTTCAAGGTACAATGTATCAAATAAAAATGCTGTATATTTTGGTGATGCACTGTAGCTTTGTGCACAGCACTTCCTTTCCACTGTGATGTGGGAGACTTCCAGTTTTTTGTTTGGAGTCGTGGCATTAGGTGGATGAAGAAATGCATTTCAACACAAGTAATTCTGGGGAAAGAAAACAAAGTTATTCCAGCAGGGGTTTCTGTTAGACTTTTTACTGTTACCGACTCTGCATCTGTAAAAGCATAATGTTTTCTTCATGTTGACTTTTATTTCAGGACCCCTACAAATCTTTTGGCCTGCCATCCATTGGTAAACTCTCTCAGTATCAGGAACCATTGCACGTGCCAAGTGTAAGTAACTTGGTTCTGATTTTCATAGGTGCTGAGTGTCTCTTTAACAGATAGAGACTATCACTATTCAGCAGCTTTGTAAACTGGGCCCTTTTTCCAGCTATTTGCTGGTGGGGGTGGGACAGGACATGGCAATGCTTATTTGTGGAACCTGTAAAACTGCTTTCAAATGTACAGTTCTAAACTGGGTTAAAAAAGTTCAGATTGGCTATAACAGGAAGCCATTATATGTTACAGTGTTTTATTATGTTCTGTAACATTCAGCTTAAGCTTTTTCAAACACAGTTTTAGTAAAAATACTGTGATTATTAGGAGGGAAAGTGAAATGTTGAGTCAGCTTTTTCAGCACAGAGAACTGGGGACACCAGTGGGAAGCTGCCAGTGCTTTCTGTTTAGCTTTGTAGACTTTAAAGAGGGAATTTGTTATAGTGATTGTTACGTGTTTCAGGATACTATCTAAGTGTATGGAATGGCTGTTTAACAAACTGTTTTCTGCTACGTGTAACGAAGGAGGACACTGCATTTCTGTAAAATCAAGGTAGTCATAAGTGTATATATACATGACACTGTGTCAGTTGGTGGAATGATGAGGCTGTACCATCTGTGAATACGATTATTCAGTCTGCTTGCGGGGAAAATAGTGAAAGATTACAGGAGGAATCTTAAATGTGGAGATGTTATTGGATATATGATTTATTTCGCTTCTTAAATTGTTTTTGCCCGTGTACTTTCTGAAGGGACCTGACCCTTTCTGGTCTTTAAGGCCTCATGCTGTGTTCAAAGCCTGGAAGCAAAAAAAAAAATTGTGAAGATCTAAAAGGCATTATGTGATCTTAAAGAGGAGACGAGGGGGGAAAAAAGGTATCATTGGATGTATCAAAACTTTTTTTTTTTAATGAAACAAAGAGTGCATTTAATAAGAATTTATAATGAATACTCCAGTGGCTGTTAGAAGTTTTCACCATGCTGTAATAGCTAACAGGATGTCAAACATTTTGCCCTTGCAAGTTTTTGCAATTTGCAATTTTCTAAACGTGAGACCTGTTGAAAGTACAAGTGATAATGGACAAACTGTACCCCCTACAGTCTTTGCCCCACCAAATCTTTCTTCAATTAATGCTGCAGCAGGAGTTTTATGTAATAACATTTGCGCTTGTGAGCCATCCATACAAAGAAAAAACAATTAAAATGCCTTAAATGTTCTGCTTACTGCTGTTATTTGCTTGTGTGAATGTTGCATGTCAGCTAAATGGACCACGGAATAGATAAAGTGATTGGGTGCAGGAGAGTGCACACTAAGCTTTGTCTATCATTATTGCTGGGAGCAATCAAATTGATGCCAGCAGGACAGTAGACACGTTGACAGCTGTAATTATGTATCTCCATGGTGATCACTTTTGGCCTGTCATGGAGGCCCATGAGTCCCCTCCCTTGCAAGCATTTAATCAGATTGGGCTGTCACTTGTCAGGTAGACAGGGTGGGCTGGGAGTTGGGCTTAGAGAGAGAGGTGAATTGAAAATGAAGGGTGGGAGATGCCTGATTGCTTCACGTGGTCCATTGTGGTACTGAAGAAAGAAATTTTAATTACACTGGAGGCTTCAGAGCAATGGCTTGAGGAGCTCATATGGAGTGTTTAGGCTGTTCTCTTTCTGTTTACTTCTATTGTTGTATTAAAAATAGAACAGCTATTTTTATGTAGACACTCATGATTTGGTGTCTTAATACATATTTTCTACCACTGTGAAACTAATTTCTCTCCTGAGAATGTCATGCTGCTAAGAACAAAATTAATATGACTAAAAAAATTTAGCATTACAGGCCCATTGTGCCACCATGGTTTTTTTTCTGCATTTTAGGTTTGTCAACAAGTTGGGCTAAAAAAAAATCAGCAGACTTGTAGTGTGTCACAGAGAGCTCAGCTTATGAGTAATGTATTGCCAAATGCATGTTCATTTCTTCTGTGTCTCAAGTCAGCTCCGATTGTCTACCTGTGCCTGTGTGTCAGCTGCTCAAGTAGCTGGAACTGGTGTGAATGGCTGTGTGAGGGTTTTTGCTTAGTCATAGATAGGAATATACTGGCTGGTTTTGTGTCACGTAGCCTGTAATTTCCTTAGAACATGGTTCTCATAAATACCAAATGTTTTTTGTCTTTGATAATGAAGCTTGAGATGGGTAACCAGAACCCCCACCTATTGTGATAGTGAGCCTTCAAGCTCTTACACAACAGAGCAAATGTACTGACCTATCTGAAGAGCTCCAGCATTGCTCTTTACCATTATGAGAATCAGTCTTGTCTTCTAATGACTCTCGCCAGAAAGAGAGAACTTTTGGACTCTGATGTAGCAAAGAATTGAGAAATACTAAAATCTGTGTGTGATCAGTGAAATGAGATGCACTAATAGTTCATTGCAGAACCAGGATGTACATTGTGCTTTTTTTTTTCCCCCTTAAGCTTTTTTAAACTTTCAGTTTACTGTTGTCCTACTGGAGTAACATCTAATGGTAGCACAACAGCAATAAGTGTTGGGGCTGTAATACCAATGAGTTGTAGTGTACAGTAGGGTCTTGAACCCTAGTCTTTCTTTAATATTTTAAATGCTGAGGAAAAGAAAGGAAGTATGTTTGCAAAAGTAAACACTGGAGGTCTGTTAAGTATTAATATTACTTATCAAATTGGGGTGATAAAAGTGATGTAGGGAGTATCTGTTGAATTAGGGGGTTGTTTTCATCAAATATTCACTAAGTTCTGTCACACTATTTATTTTTAAAATCACCTACTGTTACCAGACTCCAGAGCAACACAGGGAGGAGAACTGAAGATGGTAAATGTATTTTCTTCTGCTGCTGTCATTTTTTATCGTCTTATTTTACAGAAGTTAAACTTCTATGGATGACTCCCAATTTCTGTTTTTTTAAAATGAAATTATGAAGTACTTCTGAAAGAATTAAGTTTTTACTGTAATTTTTTTATTTTTTATGGTATTGTACTTAGGAAAAAGTATGAATTACATAGTGGTATTTATGTTGTATATGAACAGAAACAGAACAGACAGAGCATGTAGTTGATAGCCTCAGAAGCATTACATTAAGGTCTGACTAACCTGCTTATTGTGGGTTTGAATTATGCACCTTTTATGTGTTGGGTTGTTTGTTTTTTTCCCTTGACATCCTTGATACACATGTATAAATACTTACATGCACATATGTGCATATGTAAAGCACCCCTGAACACTTGTATGTAATCACTTTATAGGTGCTACTTTGGAGACAAAAGTCACTGTGTAATTTCTGTGTGTGTGGAGTATGTATGTCATACTTCCACATCTTGGATATCTATTTATTAAGTATGACAAAAAATACCATGGGCAAGGGATTTTTCTGGGACTGGGTAGGTAAATTAATTCTTTGTGATTTGAAGGTGAGGACATAAATATTGATTTATACACAGGCAGGCATCCTGGGAGGAAGGATGGTTTTACAAGAGGAGGAGCTAGGAGGTATGCTGGATGTTTTTTGTGTAATCATGACATGTCTAAACTACCTTCTCATCAGTAGCTAATGTTAAATGTACCCGATATGGATATTTAAGCATAGATAAAGCACATTTGGATAAGATGCAATAAATAAGATGCTAGAGAAGTGCTGCTACCTCTACATATACATAAATGTGCTATACAAATAAATATATAAGAAAAATAAAATTAAATATGTAAGTATAAATACAAATGTATCAATAAGTACATTTTAAAAGCCCCATAAAAATAATAAACTGTCATAAAAACTGGTCAGACAGTGTTTCTTACTGAAGAAAGCCACTACACCTGCTAGGGTATCTTTTTATGTCATTTGTATAATAGAGACATCATCATGCCCTCATGTGGATTCTGGAGACAAGAGGTTCTACATGTGGTCCCTTGATAATTGCCTAAATTAAAATATTAAAGGCCTAACAGCCGTTGTGTTGACCTTTTTCTGCCTTGCTGCAGACAGATGAGCTGCTGTTTATTACAAAGGTTCCTTCCCATAGGTGAAGATTTAAGTGAGATTCCAGGACCCTCTTTCCCATCCCCTTTACAATGAAGTATATCGAAGCCCTGCTGCTTCAGCAGCTTTGATTAGAGTCCTCCATCCTTATGATCCTCAGAATGCATTTATCACTCGAGTTATTTTGATTAGTTTAAAACAAATATTTCAGATTCCAGCACTCAAAAGCAACAATTTAATAAATATTTATTCCCCAGATATTGCTCATTTGAAAAGTTTTATATGGCTAACCTCATTGCTACAGTGATGAAATCAAACTGAGAGATGAAAACAAGAATCAGCAATATACTAACTTACTTGTTGGCTGGTTAACAGCAATCAGCCTCTTCAAAAGAAATTCTTGAACTTGTGTTATTTTTTTCCATGAATATTGCAGAATCAGAGCTTTAATTGAGTCTGTGTCCTTACAAAGCAAAGCCGTGGAAAAAGCTGTGCAAACATTAAAGCCTCCTGAGAATAGCAACAGAAAAACATGTTTTATAGTTGAGAGGGTGAGGAGGAGAAAGAAAGTGTTACAGACATGAAAACCACAGGATCAGTATTCCTATGGAGCTGATAAGCAGAACTCCAAAGTTCCTGCTGAATGCTCCCTACCTGTATTCCTACTGGAGCCCGTGGAAAGGCTGTAATGGAACATGGGGGCCATGATTACATATAGATGTAAGAAGGATGTGATTATAAGGGGCATCCTTCATGTCAGGTGTCAGTCAGAAAAATAATTACAGCTGTATTTTATTACAGGGATTAAATTGGGATTGGATGCATTCAGAATTGAAGTCAAGAGTGTTTCAGCCTCAATTGTTAGATCAGATTTAATGTGTTTACTGTGCATTCTAGGGGAACAAAAGAGAATTTTGACTTTCAATTGAAGACTGCAGTTGTGTTTCTTTTAAAGGAGATAATAACTTCCAAGTATATTTCCTGGTGGAGGAAAAGCTCTCCTTTTCCCCTCCCAGCTTCTCTGAAAACAAATAATTATTTTAGTTTTCCAAGGGAAAAATGTGTATATGATAAACTTCTTTGGGTGTTATGTTTTAAGCCTGCTGGATAGATTGATCTTCATGTTGAAATACATTTTTTTTTTCCTCCCAATATGTAATTGTTTTTACTTTCTGTTCTTTGAAGGTACGTGTTGACAGTGGCATACAACAAGGAAGTGATATTAGCATTTATTATGATCCTATGATCTCAAAAGTGAGTTGATTATTTTTCAGTATTCTGAAGGTATGAAACAATTTGTACAGCAGTCTTTTAAATGAGGAAGAGTTATATTAAAGCATTGGTAAGTTAGTATTTTAAAGGTGATAGGCATAACATGTTTCAAGGGAATAAGACAGAACTGAAAGGCCATGTGGAGTAGAGGAACTTTGGTGTTACTGCTAAAAAACTTTTTTTAATGTTTTGACACTAATTATTTTTGTTTAATTTTATTATTTCTAAAATGGTTCTGATTTAAACAGAAATAATTACTTTCATTCTTAGGTGCTGCCAAGGTGGTGTTTTTAATGTAACTTAGCCAGAACTAAAATGTCAATGATTTTGGCTTTCAAAAAGAAGCAGTGAAAGAAATGTTTGGTAGTGCCTCTTAGTATTAGTTCTTATTCATCATTAACATACTGGTAAAATTAAGATATGATATTATAGTCACAGTTCAGTTGTCAAAAGAATTCACAGTTAAATCTTAGTAATTTGGCCATTAAAAGTCAGGAGAGTCAACTAGAAATTGGACTTATGCTCCAATTTTCTCTGTGCTTAAAGAAGGAGAGAGATTGTTTAGATGCTTTACATGTTGTGAAAGAATGGGTTAAGTGATCTTAGTATTCTCTTGATGTTTTGTAGAGCTTCTGAAGTACAGATAATGCATAAGAAAAGTTTTTGTTGTTGCTGAAGTTTGACAAACCGTTTTTATTTTAAAAGCTCTTCCAGTTCTAGCGATGAACACCACCTTTCTAGGTATCTTAAATGCCTTTTTTTTTCCTCTTTCATTTTTAGCTGATTACCCATGGCTCTAATAGAGCTGAAGCACTGAAAAGAATGGAAGAGGCTTTGGACAATTATGTAATTCGAGGTAACTACAGAAATTTGAGTTCCTAGTGTGATAGGTTGTTATCTATTTCAAGGAAACAGCTTGAAAATGTAGTAATTAGCAAATTGAGTAAAGTTCCTGCTTCTTAAGTGCAAATTAAAACAGGAAAAGCTTGTGTTAATTAAAATTAGAAGATACATCAAATCTAAAGAGATTTCATGGTTTTTTCACTGTTGTTTTTGCTTGAATATTATGATACAAATATTATAAATAATTTCCTTAAACTCCTAAAGAGTTTTCACAGAATGGCAGCATATAATTCATTTACTATGCTGTAGGGGGCAGGAGGAAAGGGCTGCTACACTGTAAGACATGAAAGTACTTGCATTTTATAGTTTAATACATCAGTTGTGGCCAAATAATATTACAATGAAGTATTTGATTGTTGGTGGCTTTATTTATTTATTTTTACTTTCAAAGTAATTGTTTAGGTTTGCACAAATGCAGGTGTAGGCTGTTGATTAGAATGTGTTTCAGCTTTTGTTGTCTGACTGCCTAGGAGAAGCTGCGGTTCTTCCAGCCGTTCCAAGCAGCAGGGGTGTATCAGCCATGACCATTTTAGAGAGGGAAGTCATGGTTTGTGTGGGAGAAATCTTCTTTGTCTTATGGAAAATAGGACTGACATCTCAGGATAAGAGAGGAAAACTTGGATTTCTTATCCTTTCTTTCTGTGGAGGTGATTCGAGAAGGGAACTGTAATGTTCATTTTTTCCCTTAACCGTTTGAGTCTCTGTGGGAGTTATTTTTACATTACTAGTCAGTATACTTAAGAACTAGGGTAGTTGGGAAGGCAACTGTTGGAGGATTTACTGTCTTTGTTCCTTGTTTTGGTAACTGGACAGATTGTTCCATGGTTTCAGATGTTAGAAAGACGTGGAATGCTTATGTTGTTATCCCTGAGCGTCTGGGAGAAGGAGCAGGAGAGACCTCATATAGTAGGCAATCATAAGAGTCTTTCTATAAAACTAACTTTGGTTTTAATGCTATCTGCTGAATACTAGACATGTCATGTCAGGCTAGAAAGATTCGTCTGTATAGGGGAAAATGAGAATCTCTTTACCACAGTGTTGCTGGATAGGTGGTAGGATTAGCCACTGTACATGAACTGCTCACTCTAAAGTGGATTCATAGTGATGCAACGTGAACGACTAGCCCACTGCAGTACAATGTGCTGATATAAACTCCTGCTGCATAATAGCTGAGTCAATTTATATGAGAGAAATATATACTCCTATATCTAGACTGATGTGAGAATCACAGAATGGTAGTGGTTGGGAGGGACCTCAAGAGATAATCTAGTCCAACTCCCCTGCCAGAGCAGGATTACCTATGCCAGATTACACAGGAATGTGTCCAGGCAGGTTTTTAATATCTCCAGAAAGGAAAACTCCACCCCCCGGGCAGCCTGTTCCAGTGTTCTGTCACCCTCACAGTGAATATGACATGGGATTTGTTGGATTTGTGGGTTTTTTGTGTCTGGGGACAAACTGTGAATTCAAATTCAGTCGTATTAATAGCAAATGATGCTAGAAGGACTATATTTGATGAGACCATGTTAATTACATGTGGAGCATTGTCTTGTATACAATATTATGGGATAGAACATGATGTGCCTAACAACAGTTCCACATAGAATATAAACACCTACAAAAGATGTGACACCTTACATCTTAAAATTACTAATTTGCATTCTTGGTTTTTATAGTCTTTTATTAGTATGTATGTATGCATTTTAGATATCTTTGTAGTATTTCTACTTGTGAAAAAGCTTTTCATCTATTAAAAATATTGAAAGAGGCAACAAATGAACTAGGAAGGGAAATGCTTTTTGTTGTTGTTAGTATGTGTGGTGGTGAGAGAAAGTTCAGTTCTCCCCCCCCCCCCCCCAAAGAAACCATGGCTAACTCAGTTGGAGAAGCAGAAATGGATAAGAGCTATATTTACAAGCAGGATGACATGCAGATAATTGTATACACAATGTACAGTATTTACAATATATACAGAAATATACAGCAAAGAACGTAACAGAAAAAAAAACTTTTCCTTCCTCCAAGAAGAAGGGTTCCCCTCCAACTTTACCCCCCTCCTCCCCCTACCTCCCTTTTTTCCCAAAAAGGGTTAGAGAGAGAGAAAAAGGTAATTATTAAGGAGGAAATTCTGTTAGCTCAAAGCGTATGCAAGAATTAGTTTCTTATCTATTAGCTGAAGGTCAGCACCTGACAGACAGAACACAGCTGTTGCTCAGAGAGACTGAAACAGACAGACTGAAAAAAGACAGACTGAACTGACTGAGATTCAAACTGAACTAAAGCTAAAATTTAAAGTTGCATTCTACCAATCCACCAATGAAATTAATTTAGAATATCTTTGTTTTCATTTTGCACCAAAACATTCAGCCAGAGTATTCCAGTAACTGTCCCTTTCTCAAAGGCACAGCCTAAAACTGTAACAGTATGATGAAGAACAAATTCTAATTTATGATAGGTATCAAAAAGTAGATGAATTTCCAGAGTGCAGTTGCAGTGGCCATCGGTTTCCATTTGGAAACCAGCAGGATTTTTGTGTAGTTTTACATAGCTGGCAGTCATCTCAGGGTTAATTTAAAATGGAGCATCCATGGATATTGAAGTATCTCTTGCGTACTGTGAATGATGCTTGATAGGTCAGTTTGTAGAAACTGTCCTATCTGTAGTGTTCTGAACTGCATTAACACATGCAAAATTACTCCTTGTTCAAAGAGGCTGTCTCTGATAATTCCAAGTAAACAGGTGATGAAGTGGTAGTAACATATTGTTATATAAATGGACAAAAAATAATAAAACATCAGGAAAGTGAAAACAATTTCATGCATTTTTATTTTAAAACAGTTGTGTATATTTTTGCTTTAAAATGTTGGGTGCTATGTAAAACAGTATTAGACCACCTTGACCTTACGTGAGAGTACCTCATATATGAAGTCTTCTCTACAATTGAGATGTTAGTAGAAGTAAATGATACATAACGTGGTTTTTTCACTTAGTTTTGAAGTGACATAGTTTTGTATTTGAATAGTGAGGCAATACATATCTATCTGAAGATCACCATAGTCTTGCTCAATAGTGTGCTCCATATCCGTTTCTGACCATAGCCCCCCCACCAATTTCCATAGAAACAGCTTTTATATTTGTTTTGTGGTTTACTGACAGTGTTTTCCCCCTGTAAATAGCAAGTCTCATCTGATTTACAAATCATTCCAGCTAAGTAATATCAACTGAAGTCAGCATGAATTGTACTGATAGTGAGAATTTATACTCAAAGTCCCAAGAATCGCAAAATTTCTGTAAACAAAAATGCTTGTTCGCTCACATAAAGTGGGAATGGGATAGGGTGACTGGATAACAGGTCAAGGACCATCTAATGGGTAGCTTAGGGACTGCTAATGGAAGATGAAGTCCTTCCCATCACTTCTGTGTCACCAGTTCAAAGCAGGCAAAAGTTGGTAAGGACTTTGTCACTAATATTGTGATGGTTGCTTGCTGACCTGCATGAAATCAGTGGTCTTTATCCAGTTCCTAGAAGACAATTGTCCTTTTAGAACAAATGCCATCATATAATGGCATTCATGGCAGCCCTGGTAGAGAATCCAGGGATTGAAGTAGCACAGTGACCCTTCAGGAGGTGACTCATGCAGGCTGTGTTGAGGCATGCTGGCAGCATGAACTGCATGGACTTGGTCTGTTGTTTCTTTTCTAGTGGTTCTATGAGAAGACATTCAGTTTCTACTGCTGTGGCTTTAGGACAGCTGTGAGTTACCACATACCATTTTAGCTCTTTCTCTTACAGAGAACAAGTACCTGGCCTTGAATCCATGATTCAGCTGGCCTTCCCAGTTAAGTCTGACAGAAAACATCACAAAGGAAATTAAATTAATTGCATTTTCAAAACCCCCCTAAACTAATATTTGCAAATAAAGCAAATGTACACACAATTTGAGAAAATAATTTTTTAAGCAGCCAAGACTGCATCATGGAGAGGTCCTGCCTCTCCAACCTGATCTCCTTCTATGATCAGGTGACCTGTCTGGTGGACGTGGGGAGGCCTGTGGATGTGGTCTACCTGGACTTCAGCAAGGCCTTTGACACCGTCCCCCACAGCAAACTGCTGGCTAAGCTGTCAGCTCGTGGCTTGGACCACAACACTCTGTGCTGGGTTAGGAACTGGCTGGAGGGCCGAGCCCAGAGAGTGGTGGTGAATGGTGTCACATCCAGCTGGCGGCCAGTCACCCTTGGCGTCCCCCAGGGATCAGTGCTGGGCCCCATCCTCTTTAACATCTTCATTGATGATCTGGATGAGGGGATCGAGTCAGTCATCAGCAAGTTTGCAGATGACACCAAGTTAGGAGCAGATGTTAGTCAGTTAGAGGGTAGAAAGGCTCTGCAGAGGGACCTCCACCGACTGGACAGATGGGCAGAGTCCAATGGGATGGCATTCAACAAGTCCAAGTGCTGAGTGCTGCACTTTGGCTACGGTCAGAGTGGCTGGAGAGCTCCCAAACAGAGAGGGACCTGGGTGTGCTGATTGACAGCCGCCTGAATATGAGCCAGCAGTGTGCCCAGGTGGCCAAGAGGGCCAATGGCATCCTGGCCTGTATTAGGAATAGTGTGGCCAGCAGGAGCAGGGAGGTCATAGTGCCCCTGTACTCTGCTCTGGTTAGGCCGCACCTTGAGTACTGTGTCCAGTTCTGGGCCCCTCAGTTTAAGAAGGACTTTGAGACACTTGAACATGTCCGGGGAAGGGCAACAAGGCTGGGGAGAGGCCTTGAGCACAAGCCCTATGAGGAGAGGCTGAGGGAGCTGGGATTGTTTAGCCTGGAGAAGAGGAGACTCAGGGGTGACCTCATTGCTCTCTACAACTACCTGAAGGGTGGTTGTAGCCAGGAAGGGGTTGGCCTCTTCTCCCAGGCAACCAGCACCAGAACAAGGGGACACAGTCTCAAGCTGTGCCAGGGGAGGTTTAGACTCGAGGTGAAGAGAAAGTTCTTCACTGAGCGAGTTGTTCGTCATTGGAATGGGCTGCCCAGGGAGGTGGTGGAGTCACCATCCCTGGAGGTGTTCAAGAGGAGATTGGACGTGGCACTTGGTGCCATGGTCTAGTCATGGGGTCTATGTTGATAGGTTGGACTCGATGATCCTCGAGGTCCTTTCCAACCTTAGTTATACTGTGATACTGTGATGTAGTGCCAGTAACAGCAGTATCTTAATTTGCAAATGCAAAATAAATGGAATTGTGGTATTTGCAGCCATACTATGTTGTGAAAATACCTATTGCCATAATATTTTATTACACTTTGCACTGGTGACAACTTGTACACACACTGACCTAAGAAATTCTGGAGGCTGTTCATTGGTAGATGGACACTGTGACTAACTCAAGACAGATTCAGTGTGGTCACAGGAATGTAATCTGCATTTTATTTGTTGTGTAATATCTATATTGCTGTTAATGGGAGCAGGTGAAAGTCCAGGATAGCACTTCTTTGAGTGGTGGATTGGATTAAATAATCTCTTGAGGTCCGTTATAGTCTAAATTTTTCTGATAGGAATCAAATCCTCCACTGAGAATTGATTTGAGTTAAAAATCTCAGTTAAGACTTCTGGATGAGGAAGGGTCTAATTAGCTTCCTTTTTATCAGTGGGTCTTCCAGTGTAGTCCAGAAGTGATTAATGTTCAGAGTCTAACCCAGATATGTCTGAAGGAGATACACTTTTTCAGCATGGGTCCTGGTTAGGAAAGCCAAAGCAGAGTTCGAATTGAATCTACCCAGGGAGATTAAAGGGAACACTAAGAACTTCTACAGGTATATTAATGGGAAGAAGAAGACTAGGGAAGGTGTGGGCCCCCTCAGAAAGGAAAATGGTGACATGGTCACAAGTGATGAGGAAAAGGCTGAGGTACTTAATAACTTCTTTACCTCAGTCTTCACTGCAAGGGCTTCTAGCCATACTCCTGATGTTATAGAAGACAATGCCAGGGACGGGGAGGAAGAACTGCCCATTGTAAGTGCAGATCAGGTTCGTGATCACCTGAAGAACCTGAAAGTGTTCAAGTCCATGGGACCCGACGGGATACACCCACGGGTACTGAGAGAACTGGCAGATGAGGTTGCTAAACCCCTCTCTATTATATTTCAAAAGTCATGGCAGTCTGGGGAAGTCCCCACAGACTGGAAAAGGGGAAACATTACCCCCATTTTCAAAAAGGGTAAGAAGGAGGAACCAGGGAACTACAGGCCAGTCAGTCTCACCTCTGTGCCCAGAAAGATCATGGAGCAGATCCTCCTGGAGGCACTACTGGCTCAGAAGTATAGTGAAGAGGTGATTTGGAACAGTCAGCATGGCTTCACCAAGGGCAAATCCTGCCTGACCAACCTGGTGGCCTTCTATGAGCAGGTGACAACATTAAAAGATGAGGGGATAGCAACTGATGTCATTTACCTGGACCTGAGCAAAGCCTTCGACACTGTCCCGCACCACATCCTGGTCTCCAAACTGGTGACACATGGGTTTGATGGGTGGACCACTAGATGGATAAGGAACTGGCTTGATGGCCACACCCAAAGAGTGGCTGTCAATGGCTCCATGTCCCAGTGGAGGCCAGGGACAAGTGGAGTCCCTCAGGGATCAGTCCTGGGACCACTCTTGTTCAACATCTTTGTGGGTGCCATGGACAGTGGCATTGAGTGCACCCTCAGCAAGTTTGCTGATGACACCAAGCTGTGTGGTGCAGCAGACACACTGGAGGGAAGGGAGGCCATCCAGAGGGACCTTGACAGGCTGGAGAGGTGGGCACAAGCCAGCCTCATGAAGTTCAACAAGACCAAGTGCAGGGTCCTGCATCTGGGTCGAGGCAATCCCAGGCACAAATCCAGGCTGGGCAGTGACTGGCTGGAAAGCAGCCCTGAGGAGAGAGACTTGGGGGTGCTGGTGGACAAAAAGCTCAACATGAGCTCTCAATGTGCACTTGCAGCCTGGAAAGCAAATCAGATCCTGGGCTGCATCAAGAGAAATGTGGCCAGCAGGTCAAGGGAGGTGATTCTCCCCCTCTACTCAGCTCTGGTGAGACCCCACCTGGAGTACTGCATCCAGTTCTGGAGCCCCTATTACAAGAGGGATGTGGAGGTGCTGGAACGTGTCCCGAGAAGGGCCATGAGGATGATCAGAGGGCTGGAGCACCTCTCCTATGAGGACAGACTGAAGGAGTTGGGGCTGTTCAGTCTGGAGAAGAGAAGGCTCTGAGGTGACCTAATTGTGGCCTTCATGTATCTGAAGGGGGCCTACAGGAAGGCTGGGGAAGGACTTTTCAGGATCTCAGGTAGTGATAGGACTAGGGGGAATGGAATGAAGCTGGAGGTGGGGAGATTCAGGCTAGATGTGAGGAGGAGGTTCTTCCCCATGAGAGTGGTGAAGCCCTGGAATGGGTCGTCCAGGGAGGTGGTTGGGGCCCTGTCCCTGGAGGTGTTTAAGAGCAGGCTGGACGAGGCCAGGCTGATCTAGTGTGGGGTGTCCCTGCCCATGGCAGGGGGTTTGGAACTAGATGATCCTTGTGGTCCTTTCCAACCCTGACTGATACTATGATACTATGAGACTTTATCCAGTGGTTGCTGGAGGATTTGTGAATACTGGAAAGTTCAAGACTTTGGTTAAGCACGAAGACATTGTTGCTCATTGCTTATTGCTCTCTACAACTACCTTAAGGGAGGTTGTAGACAGGCAGAGGTTGGTCTCTTCTCCCAGGCAACCAGCACCAGAACAAGAGGACACAGTCTCAAGCTGTGCCAGGGGAGGTTTAGGCTGGAAGTTAGGAAGAGGTTCTAGACAGAGAGAGTGATTGCCTGGGGAGGTGGTGGAGTCATCATCAATGGAGGTGTTCAGGAGGAGACTTGATAGGGTGCTTGGTTGCATGGTTTAGTTGATTAGGTGGGTTGGATTATAGGTTGGACGCGATGATCTTGAAGGTCTCTTTCAACCTGGTCTGTTCTGTTCTATTCTATTCATTGGGATGAGGCATGAGTTGCCTCCTGAGTTTGCACTGCTGTTAGTACTCCATCTTTTTCTTGGGTTTTGCCACTTTTCCTTAGAAACTTAAGGTTTTGTTTCTTCTTCTTTAATTGGAACAACAGAGATGAGAGTATTGGAAGAATGCCTTTCAGTGTGTCTGCTGTATGTGTAAACATGATGCATGATTTCCCACTTCTCAGTTTCTCTGAGGTTGTAGCACATGTGCACCATGTAATTCATGATGCTGAATAATGTGCTGATTTATTTTTTTAAAGGTATACATAAAACACAAAATGAAGTTTTGGAAAGCTTGTGTATGAAAAATGTTCTTATCTGGTTAGATAAAAGAAATGGACTTATTTATGCAACAAATAGAGCTAATTGTTAGTTCATCAGAGGTCTGACTGGGCAGATAGCTCATATCCTTGAGCGCAGTGATTCCTGTAGTCCTGCCTTTGACCTCTGTGTGCTTTTCATCTTCCCTGCTGATTCTAATATAAAGCAGTAACATGAAATTAACAGTCTTTGTTGTAAAGTCAACCATTCTTTTTTGAGATCCTGCTTGCTTTCCGGAGAGTGGAATGTTGTAGCACATTTGAGTGAAAGAAGAGTGGGAAAAAAGAGCAGCTGAGGGAAGAGTAAGCAGCAGGTCGAGCAAGAAGGAGTAGAATTTAAGGGGAAATGAAGGGAGCCACAACTGGGAGGGGGAAACTTGCAGCATGTGGTAATGAGTAAGCATGGAAACCAAGTGGTAAAAAGCTGTGGTGAATGTTTGATGGGAATGGGAATATACAAGTGGATTCTCTGGTGTGGAGACCTGCTAGAGCAGTGATAGTGGAAACAGTTGTCTGAGTTTTTGCAGCTGTAAACACACTAACTGTGAAGGAAAAGTGTGCCATGTTTAGTGTGAAGAAAGGGACTTTCCAAGAAGAAGCACCCAGCAAAAAAGCCCAACCTAACAACAATTTACTTTTAGTATTTTATCATATATTTCAAATGATTTTTCAGGTATGAAGGTTTTCACAATGAACTTCAGTTAAATCTGAATGTCATCAATTACTGAATGATTTTTGTCTTTGACAGATTAACTTGAAAGATACTTCTCAGTAGCAGAGTTTTATACTCTCTTGTATTCTGGTCCCGTGCATGTGTGCCAGTGCACTTGTTGTGAATGAAACAATCTGTGTAAAGCAGTTTTCTGGCTGCCTTGGTCTGAAGTAGCATACAGTGTTTGCTCGTTCTTAAAAAAACATAATTTAACAGACCTTGCTTTCTTGGTTGAACTTAAAGTGCTGCTACAGGTGCTGCAACTGAACTGTGGATGCTTCCCTTTGTGTAGCAGAGGGAATGGGCTGGGAGTTCTACAAGAATCCCTGTGTTCTCTGACCCTTTGCAATAAGGACTAGCTGGTTCCCAAATGTTGATGTGTAAACCAGAACTGGAGAAGGAAAAGCAACGAACTTGGATCAAAACCATAAGAAGGAATTGTTGCAGGAGCTTGGTGCACAGATGCTGCTTGCAGAGAGGGAAGATTCTTCTCCTGTTTCTCTGCTTTTTAAGTGCCATTTGCAGGAGATAGAATGGGAATGGCAGCTTGTCAGTGGTACATAAGGATTTTAGACCACTGCACTACGGGGGAGAAAGAGGGAAGGGCAGTTGAAGTGCAGGCTGACCAAGTAAAAGAAGGCAGAAATGTTATTGATGCACTAGAAAAGAAAGAAAATAAGATTATTTTGTTGGTTTTTCAGAGGAGTGGGTTGGTTTTTTACATTTTGGTGTTGTTTTGTTTTTATCAAATTAAACCATGGCATTGAAAAACTACAAGAAATGCAGTGTGCTGGATGGAGGAGGTGTTGAAGGACAGGTGCTGTTGCCTCTACCTATGCCTGTAGATACAATGTTGTCCTGCTGTTCCATTCCCCTTCTTCAGAGTGGAGCGGAGGCTGAGGAGAGAGAGTGATGGCAGGATGGTCATCCATTTTATTTCACTTGTTTTTGACAAAACCTGCCTAACTTCTGCTTTTAGTTATTGCAGTGATTCGGGCATTGATATCTGTTTGTTAACACCATTAATAATGGACTGCTTAGTATAATGAAAATACTCAGAAGTACAAAATTTAGCTTTAGTTTCAAATAATGATTTTTGCAGTGTGATGTTGCTTTGTCCTCATTCATTCCTGTCTATGAGTTCTGTGAGCTAAATACTTTACTATCTAGAAGAATTAATGCTTTAATTGAACATATGTTCAGCTCTGAGGGTCAGGGGTGTACTTAATCTTGTGTGGGTGTTTGAGTATTGAAATTGCAAATCTAAAAAAGCCTGCCTTTTCACTTTTGGGATGGCACTTTGTATGCAGATAGCCTTCTCTGAAGTGAATTGGAGCAAAGCATACACTTTGAAAGACAAACAATTGAGTGTTGATGATTTTAGGGAGCATTATGACAACTTTTAGAATTGCAGACGTAGAGGCTTGCTGGGTAGCAATCATGAATTTTGAGGAGTTCATGTCTTGAAAGTGATGTTTTCATAGACGGTGCAAATGTATGATAATGTTCTTGTTTTCAGTGGAGAATAACATACTCAGTGTTTCATAATGCTCAGTGCAGAGCTTTATTAATACTTTATTTTTGTTTAGAGAAATCAACTGGGATGCTTTGGCGATAATTTAGCCTTGCTATTTTATTTCTTTTTTTTTTTTTTTTTTTAAAGAGAAGCCTCTAATACTGTATTCCATATGTCTGTGCAGTCACTAAGTATGGAGATAAAGTTCTTTCTATTCCACTTAGTGCAATTGGAAATTACCAGCAAGTGAAGTATATTCAACTGCTTATCTACAGAGAGACATGTAGGACTCCAATTAAGTTTACGTGGATAAATGCAGATTTGTGTTTGCAGATGTCAAGATGACAGAAGCTTAATACTGTAAAAAAGCTAATCAACACTGAATATGTTTAGTGGCAGTAAATATTTATAGCAAAAATGTTGCCTGTAGTTTTGTGCCTTGGCATTCCAAGTTCTGATTTTTAGTGGGTAAAAGATATGGTGTGATATCCTGTTCATAAACCTCTTACAGAATTTTTGTTTTCTGTAAAATTAATTTTATTGCCTTTGTGTTTTCTTGGAAAGAGACATTAGGAGTTAGGCTAAAGTTTGTAAGTTCATAAAGAAACAGGTATATATTGCAAGGCTATAAAGCAGACGTGATCCAGAGAATGAGGAAGGAAAGGAAGCAACATAGGGAGACAGGCAGTATGGGGAGTAATTTATTTTGAGATTATATATATCTATATAAAAATAAATAAATAAATAAATAATTTTTTTCAGTGGGGACTTCTTCAAATTGTGGTTACTAATTGGCTCTGGTCAACAGTGTGATTATTTGGTGTATTCATTAGGCAATAGCTACAGTTTAACCAGAAAATTAATTGAACCTCAGGAATATGTTCTTTTTATACATAAAACACAAAAATACTTTTTGTTTTTATTTCTCTAGCCTTCCAGGAGTTAATTGCTAGTCCTCCCTCTTTTATAAATGTATTCTAGAAAATAGTATGTCAAAACTAACATCCAAGAAGTACATCTTAAACTGAGCTTCTATTGATGTAATATTGTATAAAGAATACAACCAAGTGAAAAAAATAATAGAGATACAAAGAACATTGATTATTAGATGTTTTTATTATATTTTGACTTAGATAAAAGGATATGACTGTGCCTGCAGTTCTGCATCAGTCTTAACAGTGTAAAGAAATGATGCTGAAGTGAAATTTCGTTTTCTGGAGGGGAAATAAATTGATATAGTTTAGAATTTTGTTTAGTTGTTGGAAATGCCATGGCTTGTCATGGCTTGTCAAGTTAACAAATGTGATTTTGTTCCTGGCAGACTGCAGACCAGGTCAAGAAAACGAGAAATTCCCCAAAAAACACTGCAACATAAATACAATACACTTCAGTTTAGTGTCTTAACTTTGCATGAAATAAGCACTGCCTGTTAGCCTCTGTTTGATCCTGTGAGAGTGTGGGGCTAATGTCTGGCCAGTGTTTTGGAAGCAGCAGGTAGTCAGGAGCAAGCTGCTCTAGGGGTCCATATTTCTGTAGCCTAGCAGTTACTCACACACAGATGGAGACCTTATGAACTTTGACAGAGGTCATGCTAAATTGCAAATCTAAAACTTCTAGACTTCTGAAGGATTACACTCATGCTTTTTTCCCCCCTCCTTTTTTAAAGCCATAGGATTGGGAACATCAGTAAAGGTATCAACTCAGTTTTAAGAAGTAGATCAGCCGTGCAGTAGTTGCTCATGTAATGGTCATGGAGACTGAGACTTTAAAATGAAACTGTTCCATACTAAAATTTTAATTTACTTGTGTAAAATACACGTTATGTTATATTGCTTCCCAAACACCTGGATGTGTCTGCTCTACAAACTTGTTAACGAATTCTGGAGCTTAAAGTATTGCAGAAGCCTCTGATTCTTTGGATGTATTTGAGTGGGAAATAATGAAGATACTCATAGTATTTTTTTTATTTCAAGTTTTTGGGGCAGTCAGTAAAGACACCCAGCTCTCTGTCAGCTGTCATCAGCCATCATCTCACCAGGGATCTTACAGCAGTTTAGGAAATAAAAACATGAGATGATCTGGTTACACGTTGTAGTGTGTTTAAATCCTGGATTCAGTCAAAGTCGGAGAGCACTGCAGAGCTCCTCTTTTGTCTTCTATTTATAGTCCTGAAGCTGTACTTAATAGATTAAAATTTCTGTGTTATTTCAGTTTACTATTAAAATGGAAAACTTTGGAGGGAGTTTGTAGCAGCCAAAGATATATTAATAATAGTTTTTTAAAAATTGTTTAGAAGAGATGCAATATGCATTTCATTCAGTGTTTGTGAAACCAGGACCCATGAGTTACAATCTAGGTCATAGACAGTGGGGAGGCTCGTACTCTTTTAATCAAATGGTCAAACTTTTTGCCTTGTTATCATTGAACTGGTTGTGTAATGTGCTACTTAAATGGCTCATGAACTAGTCTTTAAAGCTCTAACTTCGTGATTCAGTGGGGTTGAGTCCGACTTTGACTCTGTGTTTTGAAGGTGGTTTCAGTGACGGCCACACAGAGAGCTTGAAAATTCACACCAGCAGCAGACTGCTTTAAAACTGTTTGAACTGGTCTGCACATAAAATAACAAGAATGTTACTCATGCTTCTAAACTGGAAAAACACAAAGGGAGATGAAGTAGGAATGCAAAAGAATCTCCTACTCTAGTCCCACGAATTCACAGTTGCTGTATTGCTGGTATCTTTGCTTTGGTGAGATTTCAGTATGGAAAAAAATACAAATAGCTTAATGTACAGTTGGGAGACCTGAGTTTGCAGCGAATTCTTACTCATGGTATTTTAAACTGGAGCTATTAGACAAAAAGTGCAAATAACTTTCAGAGTCACATCATCACTATTAATCATAATGACTTGTATGTAGGCATACCTAAATGTAAAGTTCAGAATCCTGTGCTTTACAGGAGTTATGGGTGTACAAGTTTCCACGAGATAAACTAGTTTGTGGTATGCCAGGCCACCTTTTGTATCTCATGGTGTGCACTTAACAGCAAAGTTCATGTGACCTGGCAAACGCAAAGCTATTTGTAGTTGCCTGTCCCTCTGACACTGAACGGAAAGAATGTGAATTACTTTGTATTTCCTGAAAGGTGAGAGTGCGCATACTGCACAGCTGAGGTTGGATAACCACTTTTCCTACTGCAGCTTCCTCATTTATCCCTACTTGGAATAGATGTGATAGCTGCATAGACCTGCAATTCATGCTCCTGAATTGCATGTCTATTTCAGCTTCTCTTAGGAAAAATTAATGTTTATGAGACAAGGTTATTCTGTGGCCATGTTGGGGTTGAACTGTTGCAGACCCTCAAATTTTAGGTTACAGTCTCTTTCCAAAACTGAGAAGAGAGATAAGGGTGGTATTTTTTCTTTTGTCTTTCTGCATTGTCTTAAACTTTCCTTTCCTGTGTGCTGCTCTAAAAGGAGAATCTTACCTTCTTGAAAATTGCTTGGAGTGCCATAGGTATAAAATAAATTATCTGGGTTTTTTTTCTCAGGTATTTTTTGTACCTCCTTTCCTCTCCCACCTTCTATGAAGACTTACTTTTAATTAATATTTCAATGAAATGACTTCTAATAACCACCATACTTGATAATAAACTAAGTGCTTCTGGCAAAGTACAGTTTAGCCTTGAGTAACGAGCTTAGTTACACAGCTATGTTAAATTAAAAGGAAAATAATGCTTGAAGAATTTCAGAAAGTTATCTAGTGTGACTGCTTGAACTAAGGCATGCCAACTATATTTGCATCCTGATAGGTATTTCTTCAACCTGTTTTGAAGTGGTTTCACTGACTCCAGAATCTTTCCCTAGAAAATCTTTTTCCAGTGTTAACTATCCTGAGTACATATCTTCTGTTGACATGTACTCCTGATTGTTTTTTCCAGCCTATACTGGAAATGGGATATGGTTTATTTCTTTCCTGTCTGAGAAAACAATCTTCTCATCTCTGAGGAAGGGGCAGAGGACTTACTGTTTTGTGTGCAACTACTAGACTGACTCTGGCAGCATCCTTTGAGCTGTGTAAATTTAGATTGAATTTGTTAGAAGTTATCTGTGTTTGTTGGCACAAAAAGCAGGGGGGAAAGAAGGAAATAAAAATCATAGGAGGAGAAGAAGAAGGGAAATAAAAATGGGAGGAGGAGGAGAAGAAGGGAAATAAAAATGGGAGGAGGAGGGGAAGAAGGGAAATAAAAATGGGAGGAGGAGGGGAAGAAGGGAAATAAAAATGGGAGGAGGAGGGGAAGAAGGGAAATAAAAATGGGAGGAGGAGGGGAAGAAGGGAAATAAAAATGGGAGGAGGAGGGGAAGAAGGGAAATAAAAATGGGAGGAGGAGGGGAAGAAGGGAAATAAAAATGGGAGGATAAGGCTGAGAAATGGAATTGAAGGAGATGGAGTTCAGAAAAGAAGTGTGACAGTCAAAGGACAAAGGTGGCTATAGAAACTCATCATAATTTTTCAATTAAAGAAATGTGGGGAGAGGGAGAGGCTGTATTCCTAGCAGGATTGTGGAATGGTGCTAAAGGAGGAATGGGGCATTTGATAAAAGAATCTCTTATAAATGATAACAATGTTACAAAATTATGTATAAGTGATAATATTTTTTACTGTTTTTCTTTAGTGTAATTTGAGCGTAATCTGGCACATTATTTTTCACTGGATTGTGCATATGTAAGGTATCAGGATGTCATGGTGCACCAGTGTTTACTGATACTGGGCTGATAGAATCATGAATAATCTGTCATTTCAAGGACATGAGTCTGGTCTTGCCCAGATCTGCTAGGACTGAACCAAAATTCTGTTGCTGTCATTTATTTTACCAGATATTTGAATTAGCCTTGATGGGGTAAAATTTTGGAAAGTTGACTTCTTGATTAAATGGAATATTTAAGGATAGTATCTTGAGGGAGCAGTGAACAAAAATGATCACAAAATCACAGAAACATTCAGGTTGGAAAAGACCCTCATGATCACCAGTCCAACCGATAACCCTACTGTACAAGGTTCACCCCTAAACCATATCCCTAAGCACTGCACCCAGAGTTGGTGACTCAGCCACCTTCCTGGGCAGCACATTCCAATGCCTTACCGCTCTTCCCATGAAAAAAGTTTTCCTAATGTCCAGTCTAAACCTACCCAGTGGCAGCTTGAGGCCATTCCCTCTTGTTCTATCACCAATTACCTGTGAGAAGAGACCAGCACCAGCCTCTCCACAATGTCCTTTCAGACAGTTTGCAGACTCTCCTCAGCCTCCTCTTTTTCAAACTAAACAGTCCCAGCTCCTTCAGCTGCTCTTCATAAGATTTATTCTCCAGGCCCTTCACCATCTTTGTTGCCCTCCTCTGCGCTCACTCCAGCACCTCAACATCTCTCATGCATTGAGGTGCCCAAAACTGAACAGAGTACTTGAGGTATGGCCTCACCAGAGCCAAGTACAAGGGGACAATTACCTTCCTACCCCTGCTGGACACAGCATTTCTAATACAAGCCAGGATGCCATTGGCTTTCTTGGCCATCTGGGCACATATAGATACTGATTACATCTCTTCTGTGATCTCTAAGTTGTGAACAATTACTTACTCTATAAAGAGCTCATATTTTTACAGGTTGTTTCCTACTGTAGTTTGATTAATATGTGTGCTTGATTTTGTGTTGACTTTTTGTTTGCAGGTGTGGCTCACAATATTTCTTTACTGCGAGAAGTGATCATCCATCCACGCTTTGTTCAAGGAGACATCAGTACGAAATTCCTGCCTGAAGTCTATCCTGATGGTTTCAAAGGTTTGTTCTGTTTGGGAGTGTTTATTTTTCACTTGAGAGGTGGTGTTCCTCTATATTTACAGACTGACGTGGTCCCCAATCAGGCTTTACTTCCCCCCCCCCAAATTTATCTGTGCATATATGCAACTAAGATTTTTCAAATAGTGAATAATATAATGGAAACAGTTACTTTCTTCACTTTCAAGAGGGCACAATATGTACTTGTAGTGACAAAATAACAAATGGTGTATGTCCAATGTTAAGGAAAAAAAAATGTAGGTGGTACAAAGTATGTAAAATAAACGTCAGTTCATCTCTGCCATGCTCTTGTGCTTTGTTACAGACAGTGTTCTTTCTGTTAACTGAAGATAAAATTTCTCATTATTCAACACTATTGCTTTTCAAGTGAATTGGTACAGCATGTTTAGAATTGCCCTTTAGCATCCTTTGTATTCACTGCAGTTTTTTCAGAGTGGTCTGTCATTTCATCTGAGTATTTCAGTAATGTGGTTTTACTACTCATTACACACAGTAATGGGCATCATCTTGAAATTAACAACTCATACAGTAGGTTAACAAACACAAATACAAATGTTTCTTTGCAGCACACTAAACAACTCAGCTGCAAAAGTGTGTAACAACAGTTGGTAGAGAAATCATAGAATAGTTCGGGTTGGAAGAGACCTCCAAAGGTCATCTAGTCTGACCTCACCACAGTCAGCAGGGACATCCTCAACTAGCCCAGGTTGCCCAGGGCCTTGTTGAAGTAAAGAGATTCTTCTTCTCTCACAAGGATCATGTTTTAAAAGTTTGTCTTCTCTCTGAGCCAATCTACTGTAGATGTACTGTTGACCAGTGTGGTCAGAGACTCAGTCCGAAACAGGCCTCACACTTCAGCCAGAATTCATCAAGTAGTACCTCTGTATGATTTGGAAAAAAGCCCCAACCAAAACCAAACAGAAAGGGACAATACTTATTGCTCATCATATTTGTGTCCTTTATGTATCCTGTGGAGATTCCTTTCTCCCTTATTCATCATTAATCCAATGTGGCAGAATCTTCATCCTGCTTTGGAGATGACACTGCCAGATTGGCAATCACTGGACATGACTGGCACCTTGCCACTTTCTAGTCTCATTATGAAGCAGAACAGATTTTTCTTACCTCAGGACTCGGTGTGTGAGTTTGGTGCAAAGATTATTCATCCACAGAACTACTTCCTGTCATGGTGTAATGGGCAACTCTATGTGATATAGTCCTACAAGTGAGATTAATCCATCCAGCTTGTTATTGGCTCCTGACTGTGACCAAAGGGATAGGAGTTAGTCACTTTGGGTGGAAGTAAGCTTGTGATGGTTGAAGCTCAAATGTTCCTTTGTCTTCTTTGCTAAGGTGTACTTAACTAATCTTCGGGTAACTCACTTGGCTTTTATCCAGCATAGATTTGAGGTTACTCTGATCTGCTCTGAAAGCTCAGTGCTGCTGATTAGCTGGTCTGTCTCCCTTCCCTGACACTTTAATACAGAATCCCATGTTCTGCCTCTTTTATGGTTCTGGGACTTTTCAATCCTTTTTCTCCTTCAGTCCTTTTAGGGACTCAGTTCTCTAAACTGCCAGAAAACTGCATTTTTTTTATGGTTCCTGCTTTTGTTGGAGTAATTTTTTGAGAATTCTTGGGTTGACTTAGATCATGAAGGAAGCTGGTGAACTTCAGCAGATGTGTGAAGTGAGTGGCAGGCTGGGAAAAAGGAGAAAGGAATGGAGGAAAAAACCAAAGGTGCTAGATAGGTTTATAACAAAAATGGCCTCACCTCACACAACTGGGAACAACAAAAATATAAGCTGTTCTACCCTTGTTTGTGATAATGTGTCTGCTTGTAAGAGGCTCTAGACACGTTTTACTGATCCAGGAGGAGACCTCTTGCTTTGTAATTTTGGCTGTGGAAAGGCACTCTTGTCTTTTGGTTTTTCAGTCATGTGTTAATGTTTTATATTGCAGTGTTAGCTTCCTTAGACTTGCTGGCCTGCAGGTTGTAGGTGACAAGAAATACGTTTTGGGATCATCTGCCTTGAACTGTATATGCACGTATTTGTGTGCACATACACACTGATGCAAATGGCTGATGAGTCTTGCAGCTTGAGGTAAATAAGGACAATATTGTATTAAGAGAATCTTAAAGATAAGCTTTTGCTCTAGATACCGGAAGACACAAGAAGAAATACTGTGCCAGTTTATAGTAAAAACTAGTGAATGACACAGGTGCAATGATGCGGTGGTTTTAGGCTACGCCTTTAAAATTTAGTTACAGATTTTGAGCAGAAAAGTAGAAAAATATAAATAAATCACTATTGGACATAAAAAGGAAAACAAAAGATTATTCTAAACCAATTCATTGGGTAAATATCTAGAATAAGAGGAGCTGTACCATAACAATTCTTCCCTTTTCTCTTCTCTTCTGATCTCAGCTGTTTTTCCTTCACTTGGGAGAGATAACCTGCTTTTGGCTGGCCTTAGCTAAGTCTAACTTCTCTGCTCCTTTCTCTTGTCCCTTTTCTACAGGGGTGTAAGGGAGGGAGAAGCTAGTAGCTTCTCCTGGTCCTTGGCCAGGGGGGTCTTTGTACTGTTTATTAATTGAAAATATCAGTATGATATTGTAAATGCTGTATATTTTGTACATATTCATTGCATTCCATTGTAGAGTGTAGATGTTGCTTCATTTGCTTCTAACTGAGTTGGTCTGGCAAAGTTAATGTCGGAGGGAAACTTCAACCCACCACAAATGATTAGACTTTGTTTCTTTGTATGAAAAGTCTGGCTTCTCTGGAGAGAAAGAGCAGAAGTTCTAATGGATGATCCGTTATGTTAACTGATTTCTAATACAGAAGGGAAGGAAGAGGAAGTGCCTCTCTTTCCCTGAGCTGTGTATTGGTTTCCATGTATCAAATGCAAGCATACATTAACCTTCTTAATGTTAAAATTGAAGATGTCATTATTATAAAGCATTTGTATTTCAAGTCAGTACAGATTCAAAGCTTGCTGAGGTAACTGGGAGTCTTTGTAATTATGTAGATGCTCTGGTTTAGACCCTTCCTGCTTAAGAAAAAAAAAAAGTCAAATTTGACAGTATTTTTTCAAGTACCTATCAAAAAATATTTCTGTAAGTGAAGAGACTGTAATGGGAACTGTTGAAGGCAAGCAGATGGTGGGCAGATGACAAGTACAAACAGCAAGAAAGAAAGAACTAATTTATGCAATGTAAGTCTTCTCTTCACTTCAACTAATTTTTAATATAAATGCCCAGGGTCGATTTTGCTAGGAGGATTTAAAAATCAAATAATTATCTTACTATTGGTTGGAAAAGATATACAGCTGTAAAAAAAAAAAAAAGAATTAAAAAAATCTGGGTTAATCTGAAAAATTAGAGCAATGTGTAGCCAAAGTAGATTTGGAAGCACCTAGAAATGTGTGCTGTTGTTAACAATAGGAATCCATACTGTGTTTTAAGTTTGGTTAACCTAAGGAAAAAAAAAAAATCAGTGCAGATGTGTGCTGTATTCATGCTGGAGCACAGCCGGGTGTATTTGTTTTGTGAACCGCACAATGGCCACTGTTAGTCAACACTGATGGTAAGTAATGAATGTCAGCTGTGCTCTTTCTGGTGGCTGCGTGAAATACTGGCCCCTGTCTTATGTGCATTTTCCTTCAAATGTAAATATTAAATTTAATCTTACTTAAAGTGAAGTCAGAGATGCTTTGTTTTCCAGTCTCAAGGATTTTGTTCTAAACCCTTTGTTAGTAGGCCTTTACTATAAGAAAAAAATTAATTAGAAATATCTTTGCAGCTTTTCCATTAACCTGTGATGCCCACTTCAAATGACATCTAGAATGGGAATGTTTAGTAATTTTTATGATTAGAGTTTAAGTCTTCCTTCCCTTCTTGAAATAAGTATCCATTAACAAAGCCAGTTTGTTCATTGTAAGTTATTTTATAATACTGCTGTGCTGAAAGTAACCTTGTTCAGGGCATAATTCATGTGGGAAAACAGCTGCTGTGATACCCTTTTGTTGCCTGCATGTGAGGGATGGACAGTTAGAATACCGGCTGCCAGTGAGTCAGCTGGACTGGGTTATTGCTCTGGGTACACATGCATGTTTTGGGAGGAGTGTGGATCTGAGGGTGGGTGGAGCAACACTGATTATGTCAGGTGCTACAAATACAGTTATCTCATAGTAGCTTCCAAGCATTTTGCTTACACAATACAAATACTTGCCAAGCATGCAGAAGTAGCCCATTCTACTAGACAGAGTATTATCAGGTGCGCTGTCCTTGTACAGCTTCCAAACTGCCTGGTATGCATTTGTACTTCCTAACCTGCCTGATGAGAAAGGAATATACTATTTATTAATTCTATTAAATAGACACAGAACGTATCTCTGTTTTCACAAAGATCTAAGAACAGTCTTTGACAGACCAAATGAAAGTCAAGGTCTCTCTGGGAGAGACATCCTGTGCAAATGAGTAGTAGTGCATTTTCCAAGAGATTATTGCAGAAGTTGTACCAAAACATAAGGAAAAAAGGGAAAAGAATCCTATACTTCCCTTCGTCTAGCATGTTTACCTAGCTTGAGTGGAGAGAAAGAGCAGAAGTTCTGATGGATAATCCTTTATGTTAACTGATTTCTAATACAGAAGGGAAGAAAGAGGAAGTGCTTCTCTTTCCCTGAGCTGTGTATTGGCTCCAGAGACTCTGTGAGTTGAAGGCTTTCAGATGTTTGTTGCGATTGTTTAGGTTGGAGGAAATGATTACTCCACTTTACTCCATGCTTATTAAACCATCTCTAGAATATTGTCCCCATAGATGGCACATAAGGAAGATGTCAATAAACTTGAGTAAATCTACCAGAGCCATTAGAATGGTGATGGGCTTGGGAGGGAGGATCTGTGAGAAGATGCTGGGAGAACCTGCTTGTTTGGCCTGGAAATAGGCATGTTCTGGGTGGGCCTAATGGCAACCTTGTCATATCTCTAAGGGGGTTCCCAAGAAAATTAAGCTAGGCTCTTCAGTGAGTTGCACAGCAACAGAGCAAGAGACTGTGGTCATGAATTAGAGATTTTTAAGACCTGACTGCACAAGCCTCTTAACCTGTTCTGAATTAGATGTTGAATTTGCTTGGTGGGGAGGCACACTGAATAAGCTAAAGAACTCCCAAAGGAGTCCCTGCAACGTCAGTCATTTTGTGATTCTGTTACGGACGAAAGCACTTTTTAGGTGAATTGTGAATATACATATGACTTTGAATTTAAAGTCTGGAGGCTTTTCTTACTTGTTGGCGGGAGGAATGCAGCTTCTCATGACTGTGTTACTGTTAGAAGGGAGAAGATAGCTGCTGTTAATTCCATTCCTCTTTTCCACACTGCAATCTAATCTTTGTCTTCATTTTGGAAGCTACTGGATTATAAAAACTGCCTTAACAGTTTATGTGACTTTCTTTTTCTGGCAAGTGAAGCCAAGAGATACATCTTGGTCTGTCACTAAGCTCTTTACAATTTGAAATAGTGGAGATTTCCTTACGGCATACTATAGCATCCACCTTGTAAGTGATCACAAGCTTTCTGAGAGAAATACATCTTCACTATTCTGAATGCTTTGAGACTGCATGCACAGAGAGTATTGGCTGTCTTTTACCGTGACCATCCGGGTGGAGCAAAGCTCTGCTGTACTTCTGAAGAAATGAAATCCTTTAGTAACATTCAGTTTGGTTTCTGCCTCAGTCTATGTAGTATACATGCCGTGTGTAATGGTCAACTTCAAAATCCATTGGGGAAAACTTGAGCCAAAGAAGAACCTAGGAATTATATAAACATTGCTTGCATTGCACATTCTATGTTACCTATTTTGCTTTTAATTTTTATTCTTCCCAATCAGAAAACAAGTCACTTTGCAAGTATGAAGTAACAGACTAGGGCACGTAACCAAGGCTTGTTTTTTTGCTTGGTTTTGCTTGTTGGTGTGTGTGTGTTTGTTTTTCTCCTGTAATTTAATAGTAGGAAGCACGTTTCCAGGACAAAATGCAAATGAGACTGTTATGGGGAAAATGACCTTCTATGTAATTTAATTTGAAGTTGGTTATGTAAGTAATTGCATGAACCTTTTTGACTCAGCTTGGGGGATACTGGGATAATATTGGTTTAAGCAATCATAACATCAGGGAAATGAGAGAGAAATACTTCTTCCTTGTGTTTCCTTCCGACCAGGGTTTTGTCAAATGAATAGTAATAGATGATAGTAATAGATGTGTGCAGTATACCTTTAGATAATATGAACAATGGTGCTTCTACTCCCCTAGTTGTGACTTAATTTTATAGCCATTAATCCTGTTTTCTTTTACTTTGTATGATTCAGCTTAGTGGTGATAGTGATAATGCAGAAGCATGTCCCAGGTTGAGCAGACAGATCTGGGAGCTGTCTTACATTTATTTTATGGTGGAAATGAATTCTCTGTGTAGCCCAGAGACACAGGAGACTGCAGCAATGAGAGGAAGAAAGAGCAATAGCAGAATTTCCCATGTTGGAAGCTGGGGAACCTTTGCTACTTAACTAATTCCACTCCCTGTCAAGGCAGCACTTGGACAAATAGCCCAGAGGTCCCTTTGTTAGTTTTCAGATTGAACCTCTTCTGGGTGAATGTGAAAGGCTGTATTACTATTTGCTTTATTGATGGTAATTATTAACTTAAGACACCCAGTTGAAATCCTGGGGTGTGGTTTCTAAAGTAAAATAATACTTGAAATGAAACAAAGCTATCACTATCTGGAAGATTTGTCTATTTCCAAATGCAGTAATGTAATTGGAAGTTTAACATCAAAGCTGTTTAAAATTCTGCTGACCACAGCAGCAGAATAAGAGCAGAAGGCAAGGGAAATTGGACTGGAGTTCAGAAAACCAAGGTAGAACTGACAGCAGTCTGTCTTGGGTAATAAAGGTCAATTGCCATCCTTAGGAACCAGCTTTTCATCAGGCTTCCAAGATATGCCTCCAGAGTTATGCTTAAGGATGTTCTGTGGTACGATTATATCTTTATTGCCAAAGCCCAAAACCTAATTTTGGTATGTTCTTGTTAACAGTTTATATTATCTCTCAGAAACTCCACACTGAGTACTACAGTCATGACCAGTTTTCTGCTTGCCACATCAGTGCATCCAGCCTCAAACCATAACACATAATTAATGCAAATAGTGACACATAGAGAAAGTGGATAAATATGTTTCTTCATGTTCATGATAATAACAGGGAATGTACGTCTTGATCAGCTGTTAACCTGTTTCAAATTATTGACCTTTGTTCAGTGGCGTTTGATTTTTGTTGAAGATACAGGGAGAAAATAGTTTTTGCAGCACAGTAAGTGCAAAAGCAGTTATTGATTTCATGCCATATGAAGGTCATGCAATAAAACCTTCAAATTGGGATCTTTCGAGTTTTACCGTGTTTAGGCCGCACCTTGAGTACTGTGTCCAGTTCTGGGCCCCTCAGTTTAAGAAGGACATCGAGACACTTGAACGTGTCCAGAGAAGGGCAACAAGGCTGGGGAGAGGCCTTGAACACAAGCCCTATGAGGAGAGGCTGAGGGAGCTGGGATTGTTTAGCCTGGAGAAGAGGAGGCTCAGGGGTGACCTGATTGCCCTCTACAACTACCTGAAAGGTGGTTGTAGCCAGGAAGGGATTGGCCTCTTCTCCCAGGCAACCAGCACCAGAACAAGGGGACACAGTCTCAAGTTGCACCAGAGGAGGTTTAGACTCGAGGTGAGGAGAAAGTTCTTCACCGAGCGAGTCATTGGTCATTGGAATGGGCTGCCCAGGGAGGTGGTTGAGTCACCATCCCTGGAGGTGTTCAAGAGGAGGTTGGACGTGGCACTTGGTGCCATGGTCTAGTCATGGTGTCTATGTTGATAGGTTGGACTTAATGATCCTCGAGGTCTCTTCCAACCTTAGTTATACTGTGATACTGTGTTCTGTTACATGAGTTGATAGTACTGTTGTGTGTTAGAGAAGGTGAGAACATGCAGTTCTGGTCACACTGACTGCTCATGGGTGTTAGGCAGGATGACTGAGAAGCAATGGTTTTAGGATAGATTCTTGATGTATCTTTAGCTGAAACATGTAAACAGATAATGTATGTTAGGTACAGCACTTCAGAAAAATTATCTTAGAGCTGTCTAACTGCAAGCAAACAATTGGAGAACTGGAAAGTTTCTGCACCAGCTCGTGAATGTTACTGCATGGTGTAATACATAAGGCTGCTACAAACATGTATATGTATGCAGATATACACAAGGAGTGCAAAAGTTCAGCATCTTTTGACTTTTGCTTTGCAATTGGATTTTCTAGTAACTGGCAAAGGAAAGATCAAGTTTGTTTCTCAAGCTGGTTCCTCAGCCTTTCAACGTTTGTTAAAGCAACGACAGTTTCCATTTCAAGGCAGATGAAAAATAATAAACATGGAGCAAAGGAAGCTGCAGTAATCTTTAGCCAGAATATGTTGATAGGGACTAAATTAGAAATTGATTAATGCAGATTTGCTGGCTTTTGTTATTTTTAAATTTACATTTTTTGGCCTATGACAGCTCCTTTGTACTGTTAGCTGGAACTGTAATGAATGTGTTTCCATCACCTTGGCATGATTGTTTTGCTAAGGTGGACCATAAGCAGCCTCTTTATCTATCTGAATTTAATGTTTCCAGTGGAATGATGGATACTGTGCCTGAGACATCCTGTTTTCAAATTGTGCATGTTACTGTAAAATCTGCTCCAGTCCTTTTCAGAGGCTTCCATTCTGTTGTTTTTTTTCCTTTGAAATCATATTAATCTTAATTTATGCTACTGATAGAAATTGTCACTTGCTAGGGACCATTACTGGGGAGTGGTAATTAAAATTACATGCAGTGGTGCTGCAGTGAGATGTAGAAGGAGGGTGTTGCAGGAGTGGAAGCAAACGAGCCTCCTTGGGAAGAGCTGCTCAGGGAGATACAGTCTTCTGAACCCTTTGCCCTGCTTCTTCCCCCCTGTTCCTTCATATCTGTGCTTGCCATGGATGATTGCATTTGTTTTGATACGTACACACAAAGTACTCTGAGAGCTGCGTTGCAGTTGAGTTCAGGTAGATTTTGCAGTCTTAACCTTTATATTTTTTTAAAAACTTTATTGCCTTATTCTTCTCTCTGGCTTTTAAAACACTCTTGCTTTCATCTGTGCAGAATTTATCTCCTGAGGATAAAATTTTCCTCTTTTCTCCATGATAATTTAGTTTTGCAATTCTTGTCTGTTTCTACATCACCTTTAACTTCTGGTCTGAGTACTTTTCCACTTGTTTCCTTTTGCATGAGTTTTGACTGCTCTGCTGTTCTGGTGGTGCCAGTCTTAGCCACCTAGTTTCCAGCTTTTCTTATCAAATCTCTGTTTCGACATTTCTAGCCTAAAGATGGGGAGGCAGCATTCTGTCACTGTGTTCTTTTTTGCCTGCTGAAAGGGCAATAGAATTTCTAATTAAACTTCACTTTCTGTAACCAGACTAGGTTGGAGGAAAAATCTGCTTCCAATCACCTTGGTTTGCATATTTTTGTCAAAACCTTTATTAGCTTGCCTACCTTCTGATCATGGGCTACTTTGAGCTGTTTTCTGTGTATGAAGTGCCAAATATGACTTTGACTCAATTAGTCACAAACTAATGATTACACAAATGGTACTAAATGACCCATAGCTGACAAGTAGTTTTATCCCCATTTACTTCTGGGGTTTATGCTGTTGCATTATTTCATTTGCTTGGAAAAATCTGTAGCCTGTGCAAGGTAAAGTACTGAGAAAGAATGTTGTATATTTTGAATAAGTTCTAATGTACAGATGGATTCCTTACCAGCATGAGGCACAATATGTCAACCAGTGACATTCTGGTAACAAAATCAAGATGCTGCTGCATTGCTTAATTTTTTTTCTTGCAGTTGTCAGATTTGTTTTTAACAGAGGTACCAGTGATAGCAGCAGGGCTGACCTGTATGAAAACATGCAATTTAAACTCTGAAACTCAGTGTCTATGCTAAGCTTCATATTAATTTTGAGGGAAAAACGTAGGTTTTGTTTGTAAGGACTGAGTGGTGTCTTCACTGGGAGTTGTTACTTTTTTGTATCTGTGTTGGTCTGTGCTATCTAATTTTTTTTTACTTGTTTTTTTTTGAACTGCATGCTGAAAACTAGGACACGAGTTGACAGATCTTGAAAGAAGAGAACTACTGGCAACAGCAGCGTCTTTGTATGTGGCTGAGCAACTGAGATCACAGCAATTTTTAGGGAATCCAAGGTAAGTTCACTTCTAGGAACTCAGATCTGCTGATGCATTTGGTTAATGGCATTTTCTAGTACACGAGAGACACTGGTGAGCAACTGTATGGTTTCTTAATATAGCCTGTGTTTTCTAAATTCAAATGAGCTACGGCTTACATTTCCCTACTCACACAAGTCATACATGATTATTTTTATTCTACATATTAGCAAACTAATAGGCACAAAAATGTGTTACAAGCCAGTACAGTAATTAATGCACATCAGGAGTTTCATTAATGCAAAATGTTGCTACATTAGTAACTAACCACAAATTGAGCATCACGAATTTCCCCTGTGCCCATTTGAAGTGATCTAAGCACTTTGGGATAAAATGAATATTCAGATACAGAGCTTGAAATATTGTAGATTCATGAGTAATTTGCTACTTTGATGAGGAACTTCAATAGTTTAGGGTCTAATTCTGGAGATGCTTTCTGACTGGCAAATGCTGGAAGAGTCAGCACCTTTGCTTTAAAGTATGTTTTGGTGCTTTTGTTCCCTTGCTCCCTCATACTTTTGGATAGTAATTGTTGGCAACCTAGGTAGTACTGGTAATTGGCCAGCCATTGCAGTAGTTTTTGTCAAAATATTAATTCAAGTTTTTGGCTTTTTGGAACAGAGTGCTTTTTTCCACTAGGATGTTTCTAGCTTTCGTTATCCTCTGGCCTATCATTGTCGATGCCTTAATACCATCTGTTAGAACAGAATTTGTGGAACTTGCTCGGATAGTTGGTGTTTGCGGTGGTTGCAGGCCTAGAATCCTAACATCAGTATGACTCTTCTTGCCTCACATTCTTTAACGTAGTTACATGTATGTATGTTAGTGTGAGAGGGTAGTCTGAATGCAGCATAGACATTATTCACATTCCATGCCAGTGGTTTGACAGTGTATTCTATTACTGATTTTACAGTGGTCAGGAATAAATCAAATGTGGTTTCAAGTCTTTATTTTTATTTGTTCCCACGAAGATAAATAGTACCATATGGTGTTAGGAAAAAAAAAAGAAAGAAAGAAAAGAAGAAGAAAAAAATGAGACAGGGCAAGCATAACAGCTTTGTAATATATAGCATATGTAGGGCTACATCATTGTTTGCTTTATGCACCTATAGGGGAAAGTAAAGCACCTTTTTATTTCCTTCCATGAGTTGCATTGTCCATAGCAAAAGGCATAAGGAGAAGAACAGAAACTCGAAGGACACTGTTCCCTAAATAAAAGATGAATGAGGGAAAATAAGGAGAAGTCTTGATTGTAGTTTTATGGGCCAGCATAGGAAGTTAAGTAGTCTGGTACTTCTATAGAGAAGTAATGGATTACTTTGTACTTAAGGTAAGGATAGGGATTGTTGTTTTAAATAGTGTTTCTTAAACTGCTGTTGCATTCCCTGCTCTTGACTGAGATTCTTTTTTTTTCTTGGCCTGTAGAATTTCTTACTTAAAAACCCAAAACCAAAACGGAGTCCAATTTGAAATAACATTTTAATGTTTCCTTTCTATTGCAAGTATTTTCTTTAAGTACTAGGTACATATGTCTCAACAGAAAAGACATATACAAATATTCTAGCCTGAGATATCAGATGTGTAAACAAAGTGTTGCATTGAGCAGTCTGACATGGTTATTTATCATTTTGAGCTGCATTAGGGAAAGAAACACACACCTTGTTTGAAAAAAAAAATCAGCTTATCTTTGGAGTCGTAGCCAAACTCCCTCACATATATTCCTGCAGTGTGAGTAGAGAAGGCAGCAGGGTTTGACGACTTGAAGTTTATAAGATGTGATTAGGGTCTGATTTTTCAGATTTTTAAATGGTGAGGCTAAAATAGCATTTCAATACCGGGAAGACTGGCTTTCTCTTGCCATGATGGAGTGTCCTTATATTCACCTCAGCTTTCAAAGGATGATTTTTTTCTGTCTGTTGAGGCCTATGTGGATCTGGACTGAATCCTTCAGAAGTTGAGCCTTAAATTTGCCTCTAAATGGTGACTGAGTGTGGTTCTTATCCAATAGGTTTCAATCCACATGGATTGTTCAGTCTATATCAAATTGTTTTAATCATAGTAAAGCTGTCTGAGGCCAAGTAAGATCTCTGTAATATAAAAAAGAGGGGAGTTCTGGAGAAAACCAAATCTGGTAATGATACCCTTTCTTTAAAATAATGGAGTCTTCAGAAGAAAAGGCAAAGACAGAAGGCAGAGTTGAGGTCAAAGGATTGTCCGATGTCCTGGACAGGGTTCTCCATTTCTTAGAGCAGCTAATGGACTCCCTCTAGAGGGGACTGAGGACTGTGGAGCATACAAGTTTGTGCCATCTGTCATGGCATGTCCTTAACTTGCCCAAACTGCATCTGACTTATTTTTGGAGGTGTTCCATGTCATGGGTTCTTTTTGAGGAGCAGAGTTGTGGCTATAGAAAGTAAATCTTTATTGGTATGACTTCAATCTGTTCAAAACAAAAATGCAGAGTAAGAACCTGTGCAACTGGCAACAAATCAAAAAGGCCAGTCGTAATCCTGGATGTGGTTCACTGTGGCAGAACTGGGTGTTTGGAGTCTGTGTGGATTTTAAATCCATGTTGGAGGAAGCAAGTGAATTAGAGTGCACGCTCCAAAGTTGATCCATAACATTCTCCTAGTGGTTTGGTAAAGTGCATCGACTTGTGTTGACAGCAGATCTTTTTCTTTTGCCCATACTGGAAGCAATTGAGGAATTCTTATGTAAGGAATTGCACTGAAAAGTAGTAATTTTGAAATTATGCATTATTTCTTCCAAAATTCTCACAGATGGCAAATAGACAACTTTTTGCTTGAGTTGAGTTATAGGCTTATCTTTGGTTTTGGTTTGTTTTCTTTTCCCTTTAGTGAGACATATGTATAATAAAGATTCTTCCATGACTGCAGGGGTATTTTGGGTTTCCTTTTTCCCCTGTATGATTTATTCAGCCCAAACTCAGGATTGTTATTCTAGTCAGATAGATGGAGGGAACTGTGCTTGGAAGTTTGCACAGAAACTCCCTTTCACTATCGGTTACTGAGGCTGTAATCAGATAAAATGCAGCTGAGCCAGATTAAGGAATCGCTGGCCCAGCCTTCTCCTCCCTTGATTTCTGCCTTTCTTCCTCCTTCCCTAGGTATGCAGGCATGATTTTGTGTGTAGTTGCTTTCTACTCTGGCTCTGCTAAAATGACCTCTATTATCCTAGAAACAGTTTAATAATAGTTTACTTCAGATCATTCTGACAGAACCAGGTTAAGTACTTGTGAAAAGTGAAATTATTCTGGAAGAGCGGCAAGAGTGGGAATGTGTGAGGAGGAGGTGAGCAGATGATGGCTTATAAAAATGATACAGAGGTGGGCCTTAGCTCTGTGCCACAGATCAGACTAGTAGCAGTCCCGTGATAGGGGGTTCTCAACAGTCAGTGACATTTGCAGGCATGTGACTGGAAAATATGTGTTTTGAAATCTCCTGAGTGACTGAATCATCAAGTGTAATGCTGGAATGTGCTCTGATGATCAGCGTGCTATCGCCTCATTAGGATCAGACACCCAACTTTCTTCATTTAGTTTCAATTAAGATTTGACCCCTGTAGTGGGATTCTTTGTTGCAGAAGTTGACATGGCATTGAGGTTAATACAGGCCACAAGCTGAAGGCTGTTTTGCTTTTGCTGTGTTAGAATAAATTGTGTTATGATTGGAATGGAGCACCCATAGGTGTTTCCACTGTCTGCATTGCTATATGTCCCCAGCCTCACCAACAATCTCCTGAAATTAATTTGCTAGCCACTTTCTAGAACATCTGTAGGAGACCTGTACATGCTTAGACATACAGGAATATTTACTTTTGTTATGTAATTGAATATTTACATCTTTCTCTCTCTCTCTCTCTATATATATATACATACATATATATACACATTGAATATAAATTTAACTGGCTGTTATTAAACAGTTTGTCTTGGGAGAAGATTGTTGTGGGGTGGTGGTTGGTTTTTTTGATTTTTTTTTGCCCCCTTTTTTTTTTCTTCTTGTTTTTGGTATGTTTTGAATGATGATTACGTATGAATATGCTTGTTATTTTGTGAGCCAGATACTAATGTGAATATTTCACTGTGATATCTAGATAATAGTGGCACATGTTTCCTCCAGGAAAGAGCCATGAATGATTGATGATTGCTTCATTGTTCAGCTTTCAGTTATTTTACCTAGGACTTATCCTACTTATTCCATAGTCTAGTTTATTGTGAAACTGGTGCCACCCACAGCTGCTGAACAGATTTACAGCATCTAGTAAAATCCCAAGGTCTTCTATACAGAACTCAATCTTGTTTCAAGTGGAAACATATTTTGGCTGAAGTGAATCCAGCTTATTTTACATCTGTTTGATGTAGTTAGCCTTTGAGACCAAAAATTATGTTGTACAGTTGAATCTTCGCACTTTGGCTTCAGACTTGTTTTCATTAGTGGGTTGGGAGTGGAACAGGAGAGTGACTCTCCAGGTGTGGCTACACGGTGCTATCTCATGGGTCTGCTAATGTGATGTTTATACTTCTAAACCCAATTGCCTGCAGCACTTCCTATGCGTTGCTTGTGTTGGCTGCTAAGAGTATTTTCCTAATTTTTCTATGAGTTTCTCTTTCATCATTTATGACTTGGAAAAAAACAGTGAGGCTGCATGCCTCTATTACCTGATACTACATGCAAAAAGATGGTAACACTGGAAAATGTTTTATATTGCTAAAACCCTAAAGGTTTATTTTGCTCTTGTGTGTTTCATGTAGAAGACTGGGAAGTCCTGAGTTAAAATCCTAACTCTACTTGTGGGACCTTAGAAAAGTCAGTTGGATTGGTCCTCAGATTACAAAAAGACAAAATGACTGTAATAGCTCATTACTGAAGTTTTGTAAATAGTTATTTATCAACATATGCAAAGTATTTTGAGACCTAAAATGAACAATGTCTTCTAAGTACAAAATAATACTTTTAGTGTATAGTGAGAAATTACAGATAAAACTCAAGAGGCTTTTGTCAAGTTCTGGAATAGCTAGGCTGAATTTTTATAGTGTGGTGGACATAGCATGACTGGTGAACTGCAAGAACAGAAATGGATTTTTTTAAAAAATTATTTATTGTAGGTATGTGTTAAGGTTGATTTGGTACAGGTGTGTTGATGTAAATCTTTAGCTGATTTGGGTGCCTGCTTTGCCTCCTCATTGCATGATTAGGGCAGTGAAGGAACTGCTCAGAGAGCAGTGAAGCCCTGCACCTCTCTGGTATGCTCGCTTTCACATAGAATACACTTATTACCCTACTGGAGTCTGGGACAGAGCCAGCTCTTTGCCAGCCTAGGGCTTCCCCATATGGAAGGATGGTCAGCTGCCCAATAGGAGAGCTTTCTGGCTCTCCTGCACTGCTGGAGCAGCACAAAATAAGGTTATGTTACATTAATTTTAAAAAGAAGGAAGATGATGTCAGGAAAAATTGTTAGAGTCATCTGAACTGGCATCCTGGAAAGGGGGAGAGTTCTTAGTTGAAGTGCAGTCACAGGCACTGCTGAATTATATCAGTTGCACTATGTGATTTTATATTCTGCCCCCCCCAACCTGCAGTAATAACAAGAACAGTTACTGAGAGTACAGCTAAATATATATACTTTGTTTTACCCTACAAATACCCTCACATTGGAGTTATGCAGTCACATTTAGCTCATGAAAATAACACTGTCTTATCCTTACTCTTTTGGTCCCCTGGTGAACAAGTCAAGCATTCTTTTCACGATTTAGTGTTAATGCCTTTGAAAGTCCTCCATATGTTTACGTAACTACTGCAGCTTCAGACTCTTACCCTCTTCTGGATGTTTTGTTGTTCGCTGTAGACTAACCAAGGTACTAAGACTATTCTCCCATTTTTTGTCTTATGTCCTTGCTTTAATAGACCCTTTTCATCGTGATAAGCTTCTCTTGTCTCTTTGGGTGTTACTTAATGTTGTTGTTTGGATCTCTCATACATATTCATGTATTTTTCGATTTTTGTGGGTTTTGGTAATCTTGCTTTAGTCACTTCTAAACCGGCTGCTCTCTGTAATATTCTGTCTGTGTTACTTACCTTTACACATTGTTCAGTTCTTAACATGGAAAGAAGATTATGTGTGCTGGAGTCAAATAAATAGATGGAAATAAATGAAGCAGTGGAAATCAACTTTTATGTAAAACATAGAAGTTGAAATGGGACATTTCAAGGTAGCATTTCTACATAATGTATGGTTTTAAATTTGATTACATGAAATCAATGGAATCAGAATTGATAATATAAATAATATAAGGTATTTATATAGTCATTTGAGAGCACAACCATCATTCCATCCGATTCATGAACATGTATTCCAGAAACAGAACAGTCTGTTATGGGAAATTTTCATAGTCTGTCATCCCTTTGTAGGAGAAAAGGTGTCCTGGGCACACAGGAATCTGTGCTTGCTTAAATCCATGCTTGCTTAGTTTTTAGGGCAGATAACTGTTATGAAATCATCATGAAGATAATAATGAAAAGGTTGAACTTCACTGAGCATCTCTTGGGAAGATTCCCAGTGCAGTGGCATGCATTTTGCTGAAGTGATTGCTGGTGGGAAAGCCATTCACCAAAGTAAATGGACCTGGCTAAAGTCCCTATGTTTATTTTTTTTTTTCCACCATGTCTGCTGGGAAAACAGGAGCTGCTGGAGGAGCATTATAGCTTCTGTGGGTACAGTTCACTTAACACTGAAGCTTGAATTTATGCGGTATTCATATTTGAGTATTTCCTGTTGTGACACTGTATTCCTGGCCCTTTTTAGTCGAGAATCTGGCCCTTTTCTCATCCATGACCTCTACTTCTGCAAGATGCTCTCTTTTGCTGTGAGACCTCTCTCTCTTTACTTTTATCCCTTTTATAAGCTGAGAAATTCTTTCCTGTCAATGTAGGTTTACACCATCTAAACATGTTCTTTAATATTTGTTTCTATGTAAAAAGTGCATATATGAAACCATAGAACTAACAAGGTGTGTGCTAATTGCCATGTGTCCCCTGGTTGTTTTACAGCTATTTTTAGTGTAGCTTTTCCTCTCCATCTGTATATTTTATTTGGAGTTTCAAAGGGCAGGAATGAAATTGTGTTGGAGGTTTTTATGGAAGGAAAAAGTTTTTACTTTGGGGGACTCTGAGCTCAGTAAATGCATGTAACTATGCTCATGTGAGAAGCTTTACTGATGTTTCTTTCCTATGATTATTAGCATAAAAAGATAAAGATGAACACCAACACTGTATCTTGTGAAGTTCCTTGAGGCATTGTGGTATCCTGCTGTTTGTGTCGGGTACAGCTTATTCTGGATGCTGTTGCAGCAGAAGTGTTGTCAACAAAATACATGGGAAGAAAAAGTCTCTCATTCAATATTTCTGCATACTTTTACATGTGTGTGTCTTGATTTGTCCATTCTTTAGCATTCTTGCTTCATTCATGGTTCACAAAGGCTGTAGTTAAATATAAGATATTGATTGAAGGGATAGATAATTCATTAATACCTTTGTTACTGAGTATTACAATTTTCAACCGTTTCTTTTTCCTTTGACTCAGCTGCAAAAGTGGGATGGGACACAGAATGGCCTCATTATTGTAGGAGTATTTCTCTGTTCCCTGCAATGATTCCAAAAGCTCTTGCACACTTCATCAGTATTATTGTAATTCTTTGGCTGCAGGATATTTGGCAGCTGTTGCACCCCACTGGCAAATCCTATTCAGACTTCACTTCCATTCACCATTGCCATTGGAGAATTGATTTCTCTCTCCTCTGCTCTAACCTTTCCCAATTCATTTTGGATTGTTCAATGTGAAACATTTTAATTTCATATCATACAGCCATTCAGCTCACAATCCTTTTTTAACCTGTCACCAGGGTAACAGCGTAGCATGCTTTCTTTAGGCAATCAAGTTTTTATTTCACATGCTTAATGTTGCATTAAATGTTTGCGTTTTGTTTAACCCTCTTAAATACTTTGAACTGTGGCTATATTTTGCAGGGTAATCAAAGCCTCTGATTTCAGTGTCAAATCTTCATAGAAATTGCCTTACTTAAAATAAAAAAATAAGAAATCAGAAGATGAATACAGTAATGGGAAAATTATTAATAAATCCCCAAAAGGCTGAATGAGACAAGATTGGCAAAAATATTTTTCTTCTAGGAAAAAAAAAACCACAAAAAAATCTTCCAGAAGCTTATATGATAATCTTTAGACATAGGTTTTTGGATTACTTTTACCTGGAAGTGCTTGTAATCAAATTAATGCAAATATGGGATTAACCATGCAATAACATGACTTTAAGATGTGAAATGTCTGGCCGATATGTGTCAGCCTGCTTCAAACTGCTTGCCAGATATGTGTATGGAACTGTAAGCTGCATAACAAGTGATTTATATACATAAAAATTACAATTTAATGGGACGATGCAGTTGGTTAAAAAGAAATGGGGAATTTTTAGGTAATTTAGAATAATAATGAATTTAGAGTATGTTGCTGTAGCTGATTACGAGAATAAAATGAAATGGATATTTTCATATCTGAAAATGCATTGATTTCTTATAACTGTGACCCTACAGAGCTAGTCCTGCTTGCCTTCTTAATAGAATGAGAACCAGCTAGATTGTTCCCTACCTATGTGGATGGAATTAAATAAAAGTCTGTAATAGATGTCCTTAAAACACTCAGAATTTCATATACTGTCTGTAATTACAGGTGTAGTCTTAAAGGCTGTTTATCTGTCATGTTCTAGCCTCAGTTATGTGGGTATAACAGATGGGGGGTGGGGGGAAAGGAAGGGTTTAATTTTGCCATGAGCAAAACTTAAAAACATGGCATTGCAAAGAAGCCCAGGCTGAACTTGTATATATTGAATAAAACCCACTCTAAGGAAAGGCCTAATAATGCATTTTAACACTTAGGATTATTAACTGTCCAAAGTTTCTCATTTGAAAAATAGATCGTATGTATTCACCATTGTTAAAAACAAGCAAAGGCAGAGTATTTGCGTTACTGTACTAGCTGGAGTGTTTGAGCTTGCATCCGATACAGCTCTATTTGAGGAGACAGCTGCTTATTACAGGTCAGACCCACAGAGTTGACATGGGTAGAATTTTTCTTTCAAAAATGTATAGACAATTACACAAGGATAGAAATACAGTTTCTTCTGTTAATTTCAAAGCTTTCTGTCCAGCTTCCTTTTTTCCCCAAGTTGTACTGTAAGCTACCAAATGTCATTAACTGCCAAAGGAGGTTTGGCAGCATTTAGTTACTGAATTTTACCAAAAGGAGCCAAACATATGGTAACAGTTAATTTATTGGTGGTTCTAACCTCAAGGGAACTCTTACAGACAGCATATTACCTTTTTATCTAACATATTTTAAATAAAAGAGCTGTTGACTTGAAATTTGATATGCCAGTATAGAAGCTGACCTTCAGTATGGTTATGCTCAATTCAGTCCTGTTTAAGGGTAAGACTAAAAGTGTAAACATACAAGATTGAGCTAAGACATTTTTTTCTCTTCAACTTTTAGAGAGGCAGGTCACTTCTGCGTACTTTTAGTGTGTATATGTGTTTAGGTGAAGATATTGAAGAAACATTTACAGAAGAAAAATGAGTCCTGCCTTTGTCTCAGAAGCCTTGGAGAGCTTTGAGATATTTCCTGGTATCTGCATTGCCAAGTGATTTGATTTTAAAAAAACACAAAAATTCATTTCCTTATGTGTAAGACCACAGACCCATTTGTTGCATTGTGACTATGTAGATTTGCATAATTTTAATGGGAGAAGGATCTGAGAGGCAACATTGCCAATTGTGCCACTACTGAGTGTCTTGGAGTTGAATCTTACGCCTAAGATTTGCACAACTCTAAATCAATTATCTGCTAGCTGTGTTTGAGGTACCCTTTTCCATTCTGCCTTAGATGCTGTATATTTTCGCCTTTGTAACTTGGTGGTGCTGCAAGTCTTAAAATCTACATGGATGTGTCATCATATATCAAATGGGATACTTGAGATAGATGGTGCCTGAAATAATATCCTAATTTCTGTTAGTTCATAGTAAGTATTCAGAGACCCGATCTGTGTTGAGACTGCTCAGGAGACTCTTCCTTTTGTGGTTATGGATGATGCTTTACTAATCTTTCATGGACCATTCTTCAGTAGTTTACTTCTCCATGTAATTAGATGTGCTGCTTGGAATTTGTTATGGCTATGGCTTCCCTTTAACATGTGTCTTCAAAGGCCATGGTGTGAGAAAGATTGGGCAGGAAAGAACAGCACAGGACCGGTTCTTTTGAAACCAGGGATGTTTACCTGTTGACTTAGGAGATGATGACGGGACTTTATCCTGTCTTTCTGTGTTGCTTAGTGAAATTAGTCGTGCTGCAGTTAGTAGTGCAGTGATACAATGGATTTATTTGACTATTGAATTCCAGATTTTCAATGCACTTCAGAAAATCTGGGCTATTTGTTTTATTTTATCCTTCCTAGACTTTAAGCCTCTGCTTTTACCAGGCTTCCCTCTCTGGCATGGATAGTGATCTGATACACCTTGGTCATGCAGTAATGATTTTCTCAAGGCCCTGCTGCCCATTTCTCTGCCAGTCTCTGAAAGGTAAAGTCAGTCCTCATCTGGCTGCATCTAGCCCCTAAAGACCTTAGGCAAGGGAGACACTGTAAACTGAGAACTTTTCTCTGTTTTTTCCCTTGAACTAGGGAGAGCACTTCTAAATCCTACATTTTTCTCACATACCCCTGCAGCTAATCCTTTTTTCTTGTTACTCATATCCTCAGGCATTTTAAGGTGGACTTAATGTTAGAAAGCATCTTATTCCTCTACTAGCTGTGATTTTTTCCACTCTTTGATCTTGGACACTGCATGTCTGCCTCTCTTACAGGCTTCTTTCTCCCAGGTCTTAACACCTATTTTACGTGAGTCCTTTCTGAGTGAATAGAGTGAATCTCTATTCCAGTGATTTCCAAAATCCTTGTAGTCTTAGGACCGTTTAAGCTTCAGTCTCTACACTGGGCATTGCATGCAGCACATTCCACAACTCTCTTCAACTTCCTCGGCTTTCAGCCATTCATATGTGTCTTCCCAGAGACAAATGTGTCTTCTCAGAGAGGGTTGGCAGCATTTGGCCATGAGAAATTTTCATGTTCACAGCCTGTAAAGGATGGACCACAACTCTTCGGAGATAAGACCTGCTCATATCACATAGGAAGGCTCAGAAGGGGCTGTAATAGTTTGCATTATAGAGGAAAATATGTTTGATATGGACAGGGAGACTTTGGGTACAGAGACAACGTGACTGTCATGTATGGATTCGCTCTGTGAGAGCATGAGAGCATAAAGGAATGGTTGAGGTTGAAAGCAAAGTCATGAGAATTATTTCTGAACATCATCTCAGCTCCCCTATGCTGCTTCTGAAGGTGTATTTTGAAAAGCCTTGGCTTATCCCATGCTATTTATTTTCGAGAGATGCCAGCAGGGCCATAGTTGCAGATCAAAACCAGTTAGTTAATGTGTGTCATGTCAAACTCGTGAAGCAGTTTCATGAGTTTTATATTTTCTGTTCAAAACAGCTTTTTTTGTTGTGTTGGAAAAATACAGTCTGGATGTTATTTTTGAATAGCATCTTGGCCACAGATAAGTTGTTTGCTTGTAATTGTTTATAAAGTAGGAATGTTCACTGAAAAAAATGAGTTTTATGTGTTATCTCACGAAGAAAGAGGAACAGTACTATCTTTTTAAACTATATATAATCAGATTTGTTAAACAGTAATTGGATGTGTAAGGAATCCTAGTTAAAAGAAAAATGTGTTTTCTCTAGCATGTAAAAATGTATCTACATGGCACATGTTGTATATGGGTAGTATTATTTATATATGTATAGATAGTGGGTTTGTGTGAAAAATGTTCTGTATCTAGGAGAATTATTAATTTGTTTTGTGAATTACTGAACCACTTTGATTAGTGCTGATTGTCTTGATTTAAAGGTAAGAAAGAAGGAGCTTGTTGTTAAATACATTATAGAAATGACTACGTTCTTGTACTGTTCTTATACTTTATTTGGTCATCTACCATTAATCAGTGGACAGCTCAGACCAGATGGATATTTGGGCCCCCCAGTACAGCCAATTTTTGTGTTCTTATGCTGTATTTGTTATGATTCTCCCAAAATAAGCAGAAGGAGGTCTTACACTTCATGTGCAGTTACTGCCACTCCTTGGGTCCATCCCATCTACACAACCTAGTTCAACTTTAGTCAGCAGAAAGCTTAGTAAGCAAAAGTCTCTTTTATTAGTACTGAGCATGAGGTACTAGCCGTTACAAATTTTGTCCTTCACAATCAGTCCTAATTTAACTAATAATTTAGTCTGAAATTCTTTCATTCACATTTGCTGTGTATAACTTCAGCTAAGTAGGAAACCTAGAGACTTTCTTTCTTTCTTTCTTCTCTTGAGAAACCATAAGATGAACAATGGCAAGTATCTAACAACAAGAATGAAAATATGACTTTATTAAAAAAAAAACCACAACAATTTGAGCCTGGGCCCAGATTCATAGTGTCTAAGTGATGTAATAAATTCAGGTAAAGAGAGACAGGAAACTTCTGGAAGAGAGTCCAGTGAAGGGCTACAAAAAGAATTAGGGAACTGGAGCATCTCTCTTAAGAGGAAAGGCTGAGAGACCTAGGGCTGTTTAGCCTGGTGAAGAGAAGACTGAAAGGAGACCTTCTCAATGCTTATAAATTGCGTCTAAAGGGTGGATGTCAGGAGGATTGTTTCTCACACCACGGCACATGGGATAGTTAGTAAGGGGAAATCTGACCATCCTTTTTTGGCTTGTGAGCTGTCCTGAGTGTGCATTCTATGTATTTCCTGAATTAAGTCTCATATAGATGAAAAATCGCAACAGAACATGTATGATCAGTACAGCTGTGTTACAAAACTGATCTCATTGGCATGAGATCAGGTTGGACTCGATGATCTTTGAGATCTCTTCCAACCTTTGTGATACTGTGAGATGGTTAAGCTCTTGGATATACTCCCTTTGTTCTGCAGCAAGCAGTAAACTCTTATTTAGAATGATTCTGGCAGAATGATTTTTTTCAAAGGTGCTGCACCATGCAGTATTCTCATTGCTTTCAACTGACAGGACCTGGCAAGTGTCTAAGCACATGAAATGTAACTCTTTTTATATGGAGGCAACTGAATAAGAGGTTTTGAGCTTGAATTTAAGTATCAGGGGTTTGTTTACTCTTAAAGCTATGTCTCAGTACCTAAACTAAATACTGAGGGTTTGGTTTTTGAGGGAGTGCAGTTGTGTGACTAAAGAATTCTTCAGTATTTAATCTAGCTGTCATTACTGTGTACCAGAGCTGATACTCTCACTGTGTGTATTTGACTTTCAGTTTACTATGTAGTGAGTCCTGTGAACTGAATGCCCATTTGTAGCTGTAGTGTGCTGGTACAGCATACTGGGTGCAGCCTGATATCTGTCTTTTTAGTGTCAGACAGAATCCTGGTTCCTGTGTCCTGAGACTGTTCTGCAATATGATCCAAACCAGCATAATTGCAGATAATTGGTATAATTTGCTGTGAGAACTACTCCCAGTTTGAACTAGAACACTGATTTTCTCACAGCCACTGTTTGTTGTCTTGATTATATCCAAGATACCATACTCTCCATTACATCTACTGAAAAAGAGAGTGAGTGAAGTTCTAAATTCTGATAAAAAGCATAACAGATTAAAGTAGCAAATGTGTTTTAAATTCAGGTTTACAACAGTTAGTGGCAATTTAGTTTGAGATTAGTAGGCTACACGTCAGGCAGAATTTGCCACTGGGATGAGTACAGCAAGCCTGACAGGGAGTTTCCCTGGATGTTTAAAAACTAATTTGAGTATGGGAAGTAGTCATGTGTAGATATAAAACTGAATGACTATTATCAAACCTGTAAGCAGGTAATCTTTCAATCATTTCACCTGGGTTTTCATATTAGTAGGTTAGAGATTGCTTACTGCCTGCTTTTATTGTGCACAATATTCTAAATTTCATGCAAAATGAGAAATATCTCATTAATTATTACTGAGTGCAACCATTTCTTGAATGGAGGAGGTACAGGAAGCAGACTGCCCAGCAAACAGCTGCATCCCAATACCATCATGTTATATGGAAGGACATCACTGCTACTTGCTGAGGCTTCAGTCCTCCCTACTGCAACATACGGATTCTGAGCATTGAAATGATATAATTACTTTGAGGTTATAGGTAAATATCTGCACAATAAGAGGATTAATAAGTTTCCTTGATCATGGAAATACAGTAAAACTGTACAGGAAAAGGCATTTGTAATTTTCCTTGTGTGTAGTATATTGTTGTTGTTAGTTTTTCCAATTGCCCAGAGTAAACCTTTATTAAAAGTAAAAGGTGGTGAGAGAGAAACAAAGTCATGAAATTAAATACTGTAATGAAGAAGAAATAGTCCCAAATATTTTTGATAATGAACAGATTTTTCTCTCTGTAACAATTGTCAGCACACACAAGTCAGTGTTGTTGACTGCTCTGATTAAAGACACCTGCTAGCAAGTAGTTGGTTCTTTGGTAAATAGTTTTGTTGATTTAGGACAGATGGTTTGAAAGGACAGATCAGAAGAACAGACTTGTGAATTATATAGAAAATAAATGTCTTTTCTCTGTACTTGTGAACACATCATTTGAATCTGTCTTGCTTCTCATTTCACAAATGCTAGCAATGAGACAAGGAGGAACATCTCTTATCCAGCATTAATGCTTGTGGTGTTTTCTTTTTCCAAGAGAAACTAAATGCTAAACTGGGCCCTGGCTTGTCACAAATGAGGAAATGAGTTTCAGATACCATGTTTTACACTTATTTATTTGTAATTGTCAATGTATGCTGGCATTGGCTGAAGGAGAAGCAGTCTCACCCTTCCCTGAAATGGAGAGGTCTTGGGCTGTACTTGCAAATCCCAGGATTCCTTTGTGATTGATCCAGTTGGTTAAATGCAAAGTGCATAAAAATTTCCTGGTATAGGACCAAACTTTATCTTAGATGATGCGCCATCTGGCTGCAAAGCTTCATACCTTGCGTCTCTATCAGTCTCTTACTCCTTCCAGCCATCCACAAGGTAACATGGTGAGTCTGAGTCACCTAATGCCTACCTGCACCGTAGTTCTTTCTCTTGAATGATGGAAGTTACATGTGAACCCTCACAGGTCAGAGGAGACTGATAACCCGGATGTTTCTTTCTCTGGACGTATTCACTGCAAGCATGAATTTGTTACAAGAAGATGGGTGCTAGCATCCTACTTCCATTTCCTGATAGATTTAAACCTAAAAGAACCATTAAAGATTTCACAAGAGGCTTGGAGTTGTGGATGTTTGCCTGCATGATTGGAGCACATTCTTCTCAAGGCTACAGAAACAACTTTGGCAGAGGAGCAGTCTGCTTAGGCTGACTCTCTTGATGGGACCCAACTACTGCATGCTTTGAGACCTCCTGAGTGGAAGAAGGTGAGCCAGGGTGAGCTCAGATTGCCTGCAGGGTTACTTCTCAGTTAAATGAAGATGAAAGGTGTTGAGCTATACAGATCTGAGTAGGTAAATTCACCCAAGATTTATAAGAGTTTCTTTATTTAGCCTTGATCTGGGGTTCTGATGAAGACACCGGAGGTTTTCATTGAGCACTGGATTACAGGCCCTTATGTCAATGCAAATCATCCAAAAGGCTTTTGTTAAAGGAAGGGGAAGCATCCAGATGTACAGTTTTGAATCAAAGCACAGTGCACTCCACAGCATCCTTTTAAAGCAGTGCTTTTTAGTTTATAGTTTACCTTCCATGTAATTTGTTTTTTCCCTGTGGTGACTATTGAGACAGGGTATGTGTCTATAAAGATGCATATTTGTTATTGATCTAAATACAATATGTAAGAGTATGTAATATAAAACCATTTTTGACATAACCATTGAGTAATTCTTTTAGCCTTTGTCTGATCAGCTGGCACACAGGCTAGTAGAGGTTATTATTTTGTATACCATATGAAGAACTGTAATTTACTGTAATGATGGTATATTTTCATACTTTTGGAGAAAGGGGTATATGTATACGCATGCATGCATAAAGCAGGAAGAAAGAAAATCCATTTTTATGTAAAAGTGCATATGGTATGTATAGATGTATCAATCTGAATATTTGTAGAAATTGTGTGTGAATAGATGCAGAAAAATACTTCAAATTGCTGAATAAAATATTCCCAGATTCTTAAGTTCCTTTCACATAATTTTTAGTTCTTAAAATAATCCTGTGAAAGTGCTGCTTTTATCTTTTCTGTGCAACAATGAACTTTTATGTTGGAAAGTGTTGAAAGTACTTAGATAGTAAAGCTTAGATTTTTGTTTTGTTTGGCAGTACATTTCTGTTTAGAATTCTTCTAATCTATCCATTCCCTGCTTTTATATTCATCTGATAGTTCAAGGTTCTGTGAAGGATATTTCTTTGTATATGAACTTATTAAACCAATAAGGCTTAAAAGTGTGAGGTTTACTTCCCTTTTTATTTTTTTAACATCATAAGATAGACTCTTGTTTGAATTGTTAAATTTCTGTTTGCCTTTCTTGAGGTTTTTTTTTGGGTGGGGAGGGCAGAAAAAATAAGAAACAATTTATATGGTAGATCTAAAGTTTCATTAAAATTGCTTATGCCCTGTCCCAGGCATTTTAAGTGGGCCATCTGTCTAAACATCTCTCCATTTTTTTCTGATCATTTCCTCGACTTATTCATGAGCCATGGGAGGGCTCCTTTGTAGTCTCCATGTAGCTGCTTCAGTCTACCCCCACTGAATACATCTATGTGCTTGCATAACATATCTTTTCACAGTGCTGGAAATTCTCTGAACTTGGTTCAGATGAATGGCCCACTTTCTGAAGATCTTTTTTTCTCCCCCTGCAAAGATTTGTATGCAGAAACTGACCTTGGTGGCTACAGAATCCAGCACATTATTCTTGATCATTTTACAGGCCACCTGCTGTGAAAGTTATGATGAAGGATTTCTTAATGATTCTTTGACCATTAACATTGTTTTAAGTCAATATTTCACTTTTATTTAACTACTGAATAGGTAATTGCACAATTGAAAAACAGCTTTATGGAGTGTCGTATTGGAGAATTTATTATGAGGGTTTGGGATTTCTCTGTGTTTACGTGAAGTACTACGGAGCAAAAATATCAGAAGAGAGTTGTAAAATTTCTCCCTCCCCGCCTCATGCTGGAACTCGCATTTTGAATTGGAAGTGAAAAAATAATCTCTACTCAGTTTCCTGATGCTTCAGGAACTGGCGATGTTTATCATAGCTCATTACATCATCAACATTAATCAGAAGAGGAGAGTTTGTTTGCCACAACCTACAGAAAATTGTAGTTTTATTGAGTTCCTTCTATCTGATTGGTTGATGACAATCAAAATGGATGGGCTGGAGCACAATTGTTACTTGACTTGCTTTTGTGAATGTCTGTCTTCAATTATTTGTTTTTGACCAGACAGATAATAGTTTAACTAGTGTCTGTTTTCCATGAGCACGGTGAGTATGTGTCGATCTAAAGTTTGTAGAAGTTGTCTGCTTTCCTTGCTGAAAACTTGCAGCAATTATAGCCCCTGCTTTCTTTGCATTATTAGAAAGTATCTCCCTCTCTTTCATGGCAGCTGGGGGTGAGAGGAGCCTAGTATACTGTGCAATGTATGAAATAAATTATGGGAGCATGACATCATCTGTAGTTGAACAAACAGTGACAGAGGTAGAAAATAAACAACTAATCAGGCAAACACTTCTGGTTTTCTTCGCACACCGTTTACATGTTTTTGTAACTTCAATGTTTTAGAGTAATACCTTTATGCCTTAGAGCTAGGCCATCACTGTATGCTTTATTTGTGTCCTATTACTTGTGATACTGCTCTGTGGAAGGCGATAGGAGTAGAGAGATTCAGAACTGCCTGTTTCTCTATGAAGGGAGTTTGTAACACCCTTTTCCACCCACCTCCTGTTGTTGCAGCTGCACTGCTGCTTTTACTCTCTCTCCTTCCCTTTGTGTGTAATACCCCGGCAAAGGACAACAGTGAACACCTGTGTCCCTGCTTTCAATTCACCTGACAGGCATCTGGCTGCTAAACCTGCATTTCTTCCTAAAGCCAGTAGTCTTTATATTTTAAAAAAGCAATGTTGATGGCATGTCATTTGCCAAAACTGAGAGAAGAGAGATCATATTGAACCCTATGAAAGACATATTATGTGAATTCTGAATCTAGAGTTGGAGAGAAAGTGCCTTACACTTTTTTGTCTTTTGTGATCGTAAAAATGTAATTTTTCCATATTCTTTTTCTGTAAATATAATATGTCAAATTTTAGAAGTTACACATTTTTGATAATATCAAGAAGTTTGGGGAGTTTTCCATTAACTAGTTGAAAACATATCCAGAAGTCCAGATGTTTTCCCTTTGGAGGACTTAGAAATGCTCTCAGCTAAGGAAGCAACCTTGGCCAAGTACAAAGATTATTTCCCATGCACTAGGACTTCTCAGACATTTAACCCTCTGCCCCAAAAACCCACTAACAACAATAAACAACCCCACAAAACAACAACAAAAAACCCTACCAAAAGTCTGATAGAAACTTCTGCCTTTCTAAAGTAGTTCACCGACTTGAGCAACTTCCTTTACATATCCAAGAAACTTCCATCCTTATATTTGGACTATGTGATCCTTACTAATAGGTGCAAAACCACTTCTGAATCTCATAAAAATGGAGTCTACTACAAGGTAATTTCTTAGAGAGGAACTGGATTTAATGAACAGAAAGAAGGACTTTAATGAGCTAATGTATCTGTCTTATTGGTGTAACTGTAGGTTACAGTGTTTGATAAGCAAAGCTGAAAAATGTCACTGTGCAAATGGATCTAGCAATTCCAGAGGAAGGTACAACTCACCATGTACTTGGTATTAGATGCAGCTCTGGACCTTGCCCTCCTGACCACCAGTAGTGCAGAGAGAGGAATTACATGCCTTTGTGGTTGTTTGAAACCCAGGCAAAGCAGTGATCATAGTCATGCCTTTCAAGAGGCATGCATCCTGTTTGGAGATACACTTGACAAAGCTCAGCAAGACAGGACCGAACAAAAATAATCCCTGCTGGAGAACAAGACTGTCTTTCCTTTGATGGCCAGCAGCCAAATTCATGAGGTCACTTCCAGTCAAATGCATTATGAAGTAGGGCCATGCCAGCAGGTTTATAAGGAATCTCATACCACCAGTGAAGTGAACCCACTCAGCTGTGTTTGAGATGAGGTCTTACCAAGCATACAAGAAATATGACATTTCTATAAAGCAGTAAATCCTGTTGGTTGTTGCAGTGGACTGCTATGGAGAATTTAGCCAGGCTCTGCCAGAACCCTGCCTACATTCCTCCTTACTCGTGCTCTGATACCAGGAAGTGCAATGAAAACATCTCTCAGCTTGCTGCCTGATACCTGTGCAGGAAATTCCTGTTCCTCTTCTTCAGGAACTACTGTGTCTGTTGTGCTTCCTATCAGCCAGTCTAAATGTTTTGGTGACATGCAGGAATTTCAAGACAAGGTGCTGAGAAATGTCATTGCACCCAATAAGCTATAGGTATTTCCTGAGATTTTGTTTTGACAATTGTCACTGTATATTAAATGCAAAAGCTAACACTTGGCATCATTAGTACGGGAACAGGTTATTTTTTTGTTAACTTTGTGGGTAGTGATAGTTAGAAATGAGCTAAGATGTTTGGTGAAATCTGCTGTAGGCCATACTTGACTTGGATCCAGAACTAGCTAATGATAACTATGTATCTATTTGTCTAGATAATATATAAATAGTGTTTCATTTTTTGAAACTCCTTGCCTGATGAGGTACCTGCACTTGTTACTTGCTTAGATTTGAGGTGTCGAAAACCCCAGTCTTGAAGTAATTGTCAAAATCCTTATCAAGTCTGTGAGTTATCCTTGATTTAGGCAGATAATTTCTCTTCCTGTCACATTTGGAGGCCTTATAGGTGCTTCTCCCTTTTGATTCTGCAGGGAGAAGCACCTGTGCAGGTGTTAGGGGAACCTGAGCACAGCCTTTGGGTAGATGTGATTCACATTCTCAGGAGGAGGCATTTGGTGTAATGAGAGAAATTTGTTTCCAAGTTTTAAGACTCTGAAGGCTGTAGTAAAATGGTGTGGTGAGCTCTATAATGTACAGTGTATAGGTACTATTGCAGAAATTAGCCTTAAGAGGAGTCCTAAAGGTGATGAACTTACCACTGTAGATTTCTTACAGAGAAAGAGTCAGTGTGTAAGACAAGCTGTACCAATATCACGTGTCTTTGTTTTAATGGAGTTCAAATTTCACCTTTGTACCTTCTCTTTAGGCTACATGGTGGTTGCTGATGCTAATACCACTCATCAGAAAAGTTGTAGCATATCTTTGGATGCCAGTCATTACAACAGAGTAGAAGAGACTTGAGAAGTTAGGATGAAGAAACTGAAATAAAATATACATTTAAATAAAATAGCTGAAAATTACTTGTTTTACTCTGAACTTCCAAGAGTGGAGACTCAGGCCTCATTCTTTTGCTGCCAGGTGTGCTTCTTTATGCTAAAGTTGAAAAGATTCAGGTTTCTTTTGTTACCTGATAACTGGTGCAGCCACAGTATGCTGCAGAAATAAGTATAATCTTGCATGTGGGCTGTGATGATCTATAATTTTTTTTCCAGTGTGCTTGAAGGTCTTTGTGGATGGAATACTCTAAAATATATGTTAATTATAGAATTATTTGTATTACTTGTTTGGCTGAATCCTTTGTCTGTAATTGGCCTTTAATTAAGGTTTACTAAGAATGAGATGAACAAAATGGTAATTATATTTTGTCCTGAAAAAGAATGCTCCAGCTATCTCTGTTGCTATTCTCCTGCCAACCCACTTTCTCATCTGCTTTTTGTCCTAATTGAGCTGATTTTGCAGCAAGCACTGACTGTATTCAAGAGTCTCCTATAACTTCATCAGTGTGTATTAGAGTGTATAGGTTGGACACGATGATCTTACGGTCTCTTCCAACCTGGTTTATTCTATTCTATTCCTCTTAATATGCCATTTGACAGAAAAATGTATTTAGGGTTGGTGTTTTTTTTTTGTTTTCTTTATTTCTTGTTTGGGTTTTTTTCCCCTCCAAATATGTTCTCCAACTGTGTCTATAGATGAATAATACTTTTTATTGTTCATGACCATCCTGTGAGGCTAGCACTTCTGGTTAAAAAGGAAGATGCATGAAATCCCAGTTGAAAATTATTCTTCCATCTGTTACTTTTTTTAGAATTCCTATTGCTAAATCAAAGAGAAGGAGCTGGGAGCTCTCTGTGCGTCTAGGAGATGGAATTTACCCAGTTGCAGTTTCAAAGGATGCCTCATCATTTTCTGTAAGTTCTGCTTGTTTTCTAAGAAACTTGATGTGTTGAGTCAGTGTATATTATCCTTCACACCTAGTGACCAAACATAGATGTGTTTTGTCTTTATTAGGCATTGCTGTGAATTACAGAATAAGACTTTCAATATTATTTATTAGTACTAGTGTACAAAGATATTTTTCTCTACTCGTGCCTGTGCAACATTTTTGTATCTACTAGTTTATTAAATTAGTTTTCTAATTAACAGCTCTCTTTAATATCTTGTCTTGTTCAGAAATGCACTGCAGATGTATGAGTGAGAAAATAAGTGAAATACCAACAAAAATTACATTAGCTTGAGTTACTGATTAAAAAGCAAATCAAAGAACTGAGTTGAATGTGTTATCATACTGGCAGGGAGTTATATTCAGCACCTCAGTGGCAAAACTGTACATGGTTATACTAAAATACAAAGTGTTTAAAGATGTGCCTTAGTCACTTCATATCAGTGTGTATAAACTACTATTTTGACAAATATTCTACGATAATTACTTACACATTTAGAATAGAATAGAATTAAACAGATTGGAAAAGACCTTTGAGATCATTGAGCCCAACCTATCATCCAACACTATCTAATCAAGTAAACCATGGCACCAAGTGCCCCATCCAGTCTCTTTCTAAACACCTCCAGTAGTGGTGACTCTACCACCTCCCTGGGCCACCCATTTCAATGGCCAATCACTCTTTCTGTGAAGAACTTCTTCCTAACATCCAGCCTAAACCTCCCTTAGCCCAGCTTGAGACTTTGTCCTCTTGTTCTGGTGCTGGTTGCCTGGGAGAAGAGACCAACCCCCACCTGGCTATAACCTCCCTTCAGGTAGTTGTAGACAGTAATAATCATGGAATCAGTAAGGTTGGAAAAGACCTCAGAGATCATCAAGTCCAACCTGTCACCCAACACCTCCTGACAACTAAACCATGGCTCCAAGTGCCACACCCAATCCCTTTTTGAACACCTCCAGGGATGGGGACTCCACCACCTCCCTGGGCAGCCCATTCCAATGGCAAATTACTCTTTCTGGGAAGAACTTTCTCCTCACCTCCAGCCTAAACCTCCCCTGGCACAGCTTGAGACTGTGTCCTCTTGTTCCTGTGCTGGTTGCCTGGGAGAAGAGACCAACCCCCACCTGGCTACAACCTCCCTTCAGGGAGTTGTAGACAGCAATGAGGTCTCCCCTGAGCCTCCTCTTCTCCAGGCTAAGCAACCCCAGCTCCCTCAGCCTCTCCTCACAGGGCTGTGCTCCAGACCCCTGCCCAGCCTCATTGCCCTTCTCTGGACACCTTCAAGTCTCTCATTTGTACAGAAATTAAAAGCATAATATGGAAGTAACAGGAAAATGCACTGTGACAAGAGCAGGTATCCAGGTAACGTTCACATACAAGTGGACACTGGGATGTGAAGTGCCATCAGCCTTTGTTCAGGCTCCTGTATAGCTCTTAAAGCACTTAAGGCCTCACTTGTTGCCAGCTCTCTGCAGCTGAAAGCTGAGTTGTACCTACCTAATAAGGTCTCCTCTGAGCCTTTTCTTCTCCAGGCTAAGCAACCCCATCTCCCTCAGCCTCTCCTCATAGGGCTTGTGCTCCAAATCCCTCACCAGCTGTGTTACCTCTCTCTGGACACATTCCAGCAAGTCAATATCTTTCCTAAACTGAGGGGCCCAGAGCTGGACACAGTACTCGAGGTGTACTCAAGTGCTGAGTACAGGGGCGCAATGACTTCCCTGTTCCTGCTGGCCACACTATTCCTGATACACGTCAGGATGCCATCAGTCTTCTTGGCCACCTGGGCACACTGCAGGCTCATGTTGAGCCTACTATTGACCAGTACCCCCAGGTCCCTTTCTGCCTGGCCGCTCTCCAGCCACTCTGACCCCAGCCTGTAGCACTGCATGGGGTTGTTGTGGCCAATGTGCAGAACCCAGCACTTAGATGTGTTAAATCTCATGCTCTTGGACTCTGCCCATCTGTCCAGCCTGTCGAGGTCCCTCTGCAGAGCTCTCCTACCCTCTAACAGATCAACACCTGCCCCCAGCTTGGTGTCATCTGCAAACTTACTGCTGATGGACTCAATCCCCTCATCCAGATCATCAATAAAGATATTGAACAGGATGGGGCCCAGCACTGATTTCCTGGGGGGCACACCACTAGTGATTGGCTGCCAGCTGGATGTGGCACCTATTCACCACCACTCTCTGGGCTCAGCCCTCCATCCAGTTCCTAACCCAGCACAGAGTGCAGCTGTCCAAGCCACAGGCTGACAGCTTGGCCAGGAGTTTGCTGTGGGGACAGTATCAAAGGCCTTGCTGAAGTCTGTGTAGACTACATCCACAGCCTTCCCCACATCCACCAGGTGGGTCACCTGATCCTAGAAGGAGATCAGGTTGGTCAGGCAGGACCTGCCCTTCCTAAATCCATGCTGGCTGGGCATTCTGTAAGTGCTGTGTAATTGCACTCAAGATGACCTGTTCCATAATCTTGCCTGTCACTGAGGTCAGACTGACAGGTCTGTAATTCCCTGGCTCCTCCTTCTGGCCCTTCTTGTGGATGGGCATCACATTGGCCAGCTTCCAGTCATCTGGGACCTCTCCAGTGAGCCAGGACTGCTGGAAAATGATGGAGAGCAGCTTGGCCAGCTCATCTGCCAGCTCTCTCAGTACCCTAGGATGCTGTTAACCTGAGGGGGGAAAGACTGACCGCAATAGCAGAGAAATGGCAGTACCAAGATGGAAGCTGGTTGAATTGGACTACTGAGAAGGTAGACTTGTGGAAAAAGCTACTTTTAAAGTCTCTCAGTGGTAATTCTACAGATTATTTTTTAAGGAACAGTTGACTTGCAGTGTCCGACTCTTATGCAAAAGTTTTCAAAAGTGTCTAAAGAAGTCATTTTTCTTAGAATCATTGAAAAGCAGGACTATGAGGATCCCCAAATCCTTCTAGTTTACCTCTGACTGCTGTGCACATGTGTTTTTTGAGAGATTTACTTCAGTTTCATTTAGTTACCTAGGTGCTGCCTTGTATTGGTTACATAATTTAATAAAGGTGTGTCTTAAAGACTGAGAAAATTCACAGACGGAAGAGGCCTGAACACCCTTTTATGCCTTTGTCTTTATTGATTGAGAAGGTAACTGAACGTATAAGCTTGCATATGAGTCAGTCCTAAATTTGACTGGTAGCTGAGCAGCCAAGTTGCAAACAACACTGTGTGTTCTCCTGGGGTCATGAACTCTGAGAAAAGATGATTAACATGTAATGCTATTGCTGCTGGTCTATCATTTTAATATGCAGAAAATCATTCAGAAAACCATTCCACAGGCCAAACCTGTCTCTCAGTTTTAATGGGACTGCCGAACAGTCTCGATGTCTTGTGGCAGTATAAGCATTGCAGTTACTATAAGCTGAGTTTAACAAGGCATGTGCAGAGTGTGATTTCTAGTCCTTTGGTTTGGTATCCAAACAATAACAAATGCAAAGGTTCCTACTTGTGTCCTTGCATCCCTGCGATATGCTATTGCTGTTACCTTCCACTGCTGGGTAAGGAGGCAGGAACACCTGTGGGGAGCTGGGTACTCTCCAGTGTCATGGGTGAAGGGATGCAGAAGCAATGGAGAGGAAGTAGAGGTGCCAGCTAGGACAGGCTGCATGCTGTAAAGTTTGGGCCAGAGGGATTTGCAACAGAAGCTTTTGCAGTCTGATTCTACTCTTATCATGCTGTATACTTGAGAAGAGCTAATTTCTTATTTATTTGTCTGGAGAACTCCTTAACTGGTGAAACAAATCTCATTAGATGGATTTCACTGTGACCAGATAAACCCTAAGGTGTAGTTTATTAAACTTCTGTGTTTTTAAATATCAGGTTAACTGTTTTTGATAACAAGGCTGTTTAAAGTTACACTTATTTTTCATCATTTTTTATTGGATAAATAGAAAGGACATGTTAATCTTTATTAATTTTTTTTTTTTTCTGTGATTCTCCTGTGATTGTGCTACAGACAAGAGAATATAGTAAATACAGCATAGTCAAAAATCTTCTGAATTATTATTCAAAGCTTTATAAGGGGAAAACAGTTGCCTTAAGAGTTCAAAGAAAAGCCAAAGACTAGGAAAGAGAAATCTTGTTTCTGATTAGGAGGTATAACATGCCATGAGGAAAAAAAAAAAGAAATTCAAAGCTTTCTTTATTAACTTTGCTGTCAGAAACACAAGCCTCACTTTTTGAACTTCTGCATTTACTTTTTGCTATTAAGTTGGTGTGACAAGGGCTTCTGACTTTGTGGGTTGTGTCCCCTTGTGGCTTGTGACAAAGATAGCTGAATCTGTGGTGCAGTTAGATAGCCCAGTGGGAGGGCCACCTTCACATTCCCCTTCTGAAGTTTACTCCCGCTGCAAACTGTGCATTGCAGCAGCAGTGTTCGCATCCTGATTTACTTTGTTTACCGCTGGGACTCTTCCAACACTGACTCCTTTCTTTTTTTCCTTAACTCTTTTACTCTCTCCAGCCGAAACCTCACCACCTCACAGTGTGCAGTGCTTTGCTCTCTGTGCAGGGAGTGTGAGCAGCAGGCTTCTCCATGGTTCCTGCTGTTTGCAAGCAGATCACTCGTCAGCATCTCGGTCTGTGGGTCATCTGTGGTTTTCTTCCTTTGTCATGAGATTCTTAATAAATTGGGCAGTGTGAACTGCTCTTTGCTGCTCTTTATTTTTCAGGATTTTGAGTTTTGTAACCATCTGCTTTTAACCACTTTATTTGTAGCAGAGGTCCTTGATGCAAACTGGTATTAGGCTACATTAGAGGCCTTGCTTCCCCAAACTGAAGGACTTGAAAGATAAGTGTTTAGGTGTGAGCAGTACTGTTTGCCTGAAGCAGTGGAAACAAAAACATTAAGGTGGGTTTTTTTGGTTACGGTAAAGGTTAAAAACTTGTGAATCCTAATTTGATATTTTTTCTTATATAATGGAACTAGCTCTGTTGTTACGCTAAAGCCAGCAACGTATATGCTAATAGTTAAGTTTGCACAGAATTATGTACTAGAATTTTCAGTATCAGACAGTTGTTTCTGGTGAGACCCTATCAACATAACAAGGATTCTAAGGACCTGACCTGAGAATTAAAATTAACAGCTTTAGTGAGATCTGCTTGCCTTTGTACTGAAATCTTGCCAACCAAACTGATGTAAATGTAATCTATTATTTTTCCTTTGTAATTTGTTCTATCTATTAATTGCTAGAAAAATCTTTGAGTTAACCACTTGTCACATATCCATTTAGTTCTTTGGAGGACAGATGATCAGATTCTGGGTTTGATTAGTATTCTTACTCCTTTTATCAGTGGAGTTAAAGATCTTGCAATCAAGATGACTGCTAAAACAGAATTTGAAGGAAGAATGAGACTAATGTAAACCAGCAAAAACATCCTGGAAGAATCCCACCACCAACTCTGGAATCTTTTGTTTTGTTGAGTTTCAGAGAGGAATCTTTTTCATCTTGCCATTTTCAATTGCCAGTCTATGGCTATAAAATGTGCTTAGTTTATGATTTCATTGCCACAAAGACTCCAGTTTTGCTGATGAGGGTTGGAGTCTGTTTTTTTTCTGTTCAAAGCTCGAGTGTTCTGCAAAATACCAGTGGGTGGGAGAGGCAAAAGCAGATAGGATCCTGCATATATTGAGCAAATACAGTAGCTATGTGATTTCCTTGCACTGTATTAAACTGACCCTTCAAAACCAAATGTCAGCCACCAAGGATGTCCTGGATGCTTGTTGCCTATTTGCAGACTTCCACTGATGGCTGCTTACAGCCAGGGTGGACTGCCTTTCCTGATGGTGTGCTGGATAGGAGCTGTCCTCAGCCACATTGTGAGCAGCCCCATAGCCATCAATGTGGGTAGGACTTTGGTGTTACAGACAGCCATGAACCCAACTTTCTCCAATGTGAATGGATTTCATGTATGTAATACACTTGGTATGTATAATGAAAATAATAGTAAAGAATATAAGTGGCTTAAGCAAGGGAGAGAACATAAATGTCTTGAACAAGGCATCCAATGATACATTCCAGTTTATTAGGGCAACCACTGCATAATTCCATTCAACAAAAGTAGGAAAAGTAAGTATTATGTGACTGTAGTGCAATCTTTTCGTGGTTATAACCCACCTTCCTTACTTCCTTCAGTATTCAGTTTTATTTTTCTGTTATGAATGCCATTCAAATTAGACACCTAAAGAATCATTTGTATATTTGTACAGGAGGTGGTACAAAAAGAGGGGGTCATCTCGGTTTTTGTCTACACCTCTGCTTTCACAAAGCATCCAAAGGCTCAAATGATGAATACTAGCAGCAGTTAATTATACTTTAGGAGGTAAAGTCATGCTTCTTTTTGTTTGAAGTTCATTGCTCTGTGCCTAGGTTGGGGACCTAATTTTAGTTCAACAGGGAATTTGTGTTTTATGCAACAAACTACATCCTTGAAAACCCTTTTGGCGTAATGCATTTTCTGATGCTTTATTGTAGTAAAGTAATCCTCTGTAGTAAAAGGAATCCTCTGTCTTGAGAATTTTTTATTGTCATTTTGGCTGACTCCTCTGCAATTAATTGTTGTCATTCTTCTTTTTCCTGTCTGAAAAAGAGCCATTTCTGCTAGGGTTCTTCATCTCTGTAGTACATGCATACCTTCCCAGGCCACTTAGCCTCATCTTCTCATCTTTTCAGCTGACAAAGAATTTCCAGATGTTTTCAGTTATAAAGTAGCTTCTTATCATTGAAGCTGTGGTGAATGAAAGTTGGTTGGTTTTTTTTGTTTGCTTTTTTTAAAGTGTAAGGTGAGATAGTTCAGAAGTTACTTTGAGCAAATGGAAATTTGATACACTCTCAGAGGGACCTGGGTAGGTCAAGCTGAATAAGAGGAGTGGAGAAAACTTAATTACTTTTTTCAGATTGCTACTAGAACGGGCTACCATTTTCACAAAATACTGACTTCCTGAAGTCAAATTTAAAGGCAAACAAATATGGTTCAGACATGAAAAATGTATGAAGCTGGTTCAGCCCAATGAGAAATAAGTTAATGTTTTTTTAATAATGTTTAGAAAAAAAACCAATGTTTTCCCCCATCTTTTTAATGAGAAGTAAAGAGTTTATTATATATTAGTGTAGGTGGAAAACTTGCCTGTGTGATTCTTAGTATGTGCAAGAGAAAACCCTTGTATAATACAAATATGAATCTGAGGCACTACTGTCATCATTATTTGAATATATCCTGTATCATCAGCATGGAGTAGTTAAGTAGTTATCTGCATGCTTCAATTTAGTTAGTGAATTCAAGTATATCTAGTTATGATGAAGCTTTGAATTAAAAATAAAATGTAATGTACATTTAATTCAAACTCTACTGTATTTGTTTGCTGTAAATTTTATGAGGAATAAGCTGATTTTTAAATTTGGGAAATATTTTCTTTAATTTGTAAGTTCTATTCACGGGGTGGAAAAAAATGCTTAAGAAGATGTATCATCTGAAAATCAAGCTACATGCAGCTGAAGTATCCAAAGCATCAAGTGTAAAAATGAGTATCACAGTATATTAGAGGTTGGAAGGGACCTTGAGAGATCATCAGGCCCAACCCCCCTGCCAAAGCAGGATCACTTAGGGAGAAGACTCCACAACCTCCCTGGGCAGTCTGTTCCAGTGCTCCATCACCCTCACTGTAAAGAAGTTTCTCCTCATGTTGAGGTGAAATCTTCTATGTTCAAGTTTGAACCGGTTGTTTCTTGTGTCATTACTGTGCACCACCGAAAAGAGCTTGCCACCCACCCCTCAGATATTTATACACATTGATGTGATCCCCTTTCAGTCTTCACTTCTTGAGACTAAAATCAAAGCAATGGTAGAGAAAGTTGCTGTGAGGAAACTCAGTACACATTTAATTCCTTTAACACAAATGCCTTTCCAGTATTCCATGTAGAAGAATAACATTGTTCAGCCCTGTGAGTTTAAAAGTAATAATATTGTTAAGAGAATCAATAAAATACCAGAATTACTACTTATATTTTACATTTCTGGTGTGCTTTGGGCACATAATATGTGATTAATTTGCCATATAAAATAAATGTGAGGGCTCTGCTAATAGGGATGAAAAGCAAATACCTGTAGGAATTAATGAGAGTGAGCCAGTATAGTTACTAATTAACATACATCCTCAGGAGCAGTAAATGAATATTTCCTGGTTAGTCCAGTTCTAACTATGTATAGGTGTATATTGGAATGTTAGATTGTTACATGTATGGAATAAGATACCTGGCTATTTCAGTGCCCCACATTAGTTTGAATGAAAGGAAAGTGCATATGTGGAGGGGATAGATCAGTTAGGTAATCCTTACTACTGTAAGCAGAAAACTTCTCCTGCCTTTTTCCAAGTGGCTTATATTTTACTTGCAGAGTAGCACACGCATTCTGTGTCTCAGTTCACGTGCAGCTGAGTGAACCGAACTCTTCATTACCAAGTTCTGTAGGTTGTAGTTACAGAATTTCTAGAGGTTGTGTATCTGTTTTTACTTTATTTCACGTTCAAATCCAGAGCATTTTCTGTTTGTAAGTCTTAGGTGTTCTGCATAATGACATTTTAATGCAGTATGTATAAGGTAGCCCTGTGGCAAGAGCAGAACCCATGATTTCCACCCTCACAAAGTACTACTCTTATCACTGGGCTATAGGAGTGCTTCTACTTTTTGACTGACTCTATGGCTTTATGAATCCTTCGTTCTTTTTGTTATGGTGGCATATTTGATTTACTGGAAGGGTAGAAGGTCCTTCAGTCTGAGGAAAGCATTGATCCTTGTGTTCTGACTCTGTGGGCAAGTGCTTTAATTGCTACCTATCTACAGCTGCTGACATTGTGTTTTTTAAATGAAAGTGGCCTTGGCCTCAGTATCTCATTGTGAACTCAGTGTTTCTGGTATGCATTTCCACTCTGCTCCCTTGAGTCTCTTACAGAATTTTAGATGCTGGAACACATTAGATGAGGTAGATGTAAAAATGCTTAGGTAAGTATTAAGTATACTCATACAATATTTTTATGTACTTGTGTCATGTATGCTGGTGTTTGCCTTTGTGTTGTGGTGTTTTGGTTTTGTTTATATATACCACACTGTTATAGCAGCAAGTATGTGTAAAGGGCTGGTAAAATAGGTGCATGTGTGCTTTATAGACATCTTTGGTGTGAGTTTGTGTATCTGATTAGTTTAGCCACACATTACTAATGCCATGAAAATGAATTAATTGTGTAGTTTTAAATATATACTTTCCCCTCTTATGTCAGGGCCATGTAATAGCTTGGTTATAGTAGTTCTTGGAGATTTGTAGTTCTCCTATGAATGTATGGTATATGGTCTGGCAGGAACATATGGCCTACAAAAAAGGTTTAAAAAAAATGCAGCAAAAGGTCTGAAATGCTGAAACATGAAATAGTTTAGAGGCAAGTATGGTCAGTTTGGATACTTGTTTTCCTTGTGTTAGAATCAGACTGTTTTAAAGCATAGCTCTTAGAAGGCAGAGAAGGAGTTTGTTTTTTATGATGATTAATTCTAAATTTCCTAATGAAGAATTTTACCCACTCAGGTCGCTGGCTTCATAAGATGAATTCCTGTAATATGGAAATGGACACTACGTTTTGCTATGATTCAGTAATTCCAGGAATTCAGTGAACAACAGATTGAAAAAGAAATTAATTCTCTGTAATGATACGGAGCAATAACGTAACATTTTCTTTCTCCAGAAAGTGCTGTTTCTGGCATAACAGCATTTAATGCAGTCCTTCTGTGGTCTTTTGGTGTAAGACTGAAAGCTCCCTGGAGAATGAGGGTTGTCTTCAACTCATTTGTGTACCATGCACCACAATCAATATTCATATAGTTATTTTCTAGTTTCTAAAAGCAGTGCTCACAAGAAGGTCACCTATATAATTTTGTTTATCATTGATTGTCTGGCCAATAAAACTGGGGAGAAAAAAACTAAACCAAGTCTTTGCAGCCCTCAAAAACCCCCTCCAACTTCCCATCCCCCTCTACCCAAATTTTGTAGAATGAATAGGTTTAAAAAATATTATGAGCTCCTCCTGCTGGTTCAGCAGTAGCAACAGTTATATTCAAAGCATGCTAATATGATGTTAAGAGGCTGCCTTATTACCACAAAAGCCATAGTTAACTTGGCAGCTCCTGGATGGTGTTTCATCTTTAATTCTGTTCTCTGAGCAAATCTCAGCACATTTAATATTCAGTATGACACTCTACTTTGGGATCTCTTGATGCTTTGGCATAGGGGGGAAACTATAAGGTCATTGCTGCTTTGAGTTGCTTTCCTAGCTCTCAGTGTCTTTGCTGCTTTTCCCCCCCTTTAATTTAATTTTTAAGTAAGCCAGACTATTAACATTACTTCAATGTAGCTTTTATGGCTTATGAAAAATAATGCTGCTGTAGTGGATAGATGCGCATCAGCTGTGACTAAATGTTTTGATGTAGTCTTCTTAAAAGATAGACTAGCAGAGCTTTCCTTTGAAATATGTGAAGCAGTTTTAGACACAGCTTCTCAGATGGATCTAATTAGTCTTTCATACAGACTGGATGTCCGTTTGTTGCAGCTGAATTCTCATTTCGTTCACCCATAACTAGAAACACCTCGCTTCAAACATGCTTCTTCAAAGAAAGAGGGGTTTAGGGTTCCATGTTTTACTGCTTTTTGATGTTGGTTTCCCTTTAACTGAGAAGACCTTATGTTTATACAACTGTTATTATTAAGAAAACATAGCTTTGTTCATGAGAGTTCATTCAGTATCAATGCTGGCTATTGGCAGAAGTTAGATCTGTGGAATCTGACTGCATGAGGCTAGTGGAAGAGCTGTATTTGTAAGCTCCTTTGTAAGGAATTTGAATGCAGGCAGGATGTTCTAATGAAACCAAGACACCAAGGATAAAAGTTAAGATTAGAGGTACAAATGATCAGGCTCATCAATGAATAGCAGTCCTATTTATATTTATATATCATAGTCACCAGAGACATTGTACTCAGTGCTGTTCCCCATTTAGGATACATTTACAAGGCACAGTTTAGTGTAGTACAAAGAAACCTGTGCTGCCTAACCTCATTTGGGTAATGCTATGTTAATTCACCTATACTGCTCCTGGTTGAACAAACTTGTTCAGAGCTGGCACATGCAGCTTCATGTGATGTGCCATGTCATGACACCACTACAATGAAGAATATCATGAAAGCTGCAGTGGTGTCTGATCAATCAGTGTGAAATATTCAGTGACTAATATGTGGATACTGCTATAGCAGATGTTTAGGGAAAATCAGTGGAATTAAGGCAAGGTGACAGATACTCTGCCTGTGTCACAGTGTCAGTATGACAGTATCACAAAGGTTGGAAGAGACCTCAAAGATCATCGAGTCCAACCTGTCACCACAGACTTCTGTTCCCCACTGTCTGCTGTATGGTCATGATGTCCTTTAGACTAAGGGGAGTTAGACTGCAAAAACAGGCTGATGTTACTGGCTCTACTTGTTCTGCTCCCCAGCAATGTAGCTGAGCTGGTGTTGCCTCTAGTGATTGCCATTCACCTTTTCTTCTCATTGCAGAAGGTAGGGCAGTCCGGCCCACCTGTCTCATATAGTGGCACCTAGGGCACGCTTGATAGGAATGTGTGATGTGGTGGACCATGAGCAGTCTGGCGTTAGTGGAACTGGCTGGCTCGCTGGTTTGTCTCTTGTGTCCCCTCTATTTGTCCATATCAGTCACTCCAGGAGACTTGCATATCTGCTAGGAAACTCTCACTGCAATACTTCTTCCTGGCCCAAGCCTTACTCAGCCATTTCCCTCTCACCATGTAATTGTCTTTTCTTAAGCCCTCTGCCTGTCAGCAGGCAGTTTCATGTTCCCCATTTGTCCTGTCAGAAGGCAGGTGAAGGTCTGCTGTACAGTTACTCACATACAGGATGACCAGCCCAGCTGCTGAGTGACTACCAAATTTTCCTTGTCTGTTCAAGAGCTGAAGGGGGGTGATGATTGTGTTTTCTGTGCAGCTTCTCTTTCTCATAACACATAAAAGGATTTTGCAAAGTTTGATTAATACGGACCAGTCATTGAGTTTAGAAGTTGTGTGTGGTGGGGATTTAGAGGGGAAACTCACAGTGCATTTTGATGGCCTCTTTTTGAGATCAGGATAAAGGCACTGTTACTCAAAGGGTTAAGAATGAGAACAAGGTTGTTCTGAATGTTAGAGGAGGGAAATGATTTTAAATTATTAAAAGTGAATTAATTGCATCACTCTCTGTGGCTTATACAGAGAATAAAAGTAGAACCTGGTTTAAGTAGTCATAATCTACTGCCAGTGGTTTATTTCATTTTCCAGAGAAAATCTACAGATCCCAATGATATACAATAAATTGAAATCTACTGGAAACCAAAATAGACCTATAGCTCCATAATTCTAGAATTATTTCGAGTAATATTATATGCAGCAGCCTTTATTTCAAAGGTTGTTGCAGTTCCAAAATCACTTAGATTTAAGGAATGCCAGATGTTAGGTGTGTATTTTACAATACAGTTAACTCTGAATAAATGAAGGATCCTTTCAGTGCATTATATAGGCCAGCTCTGGCCTATGTTTCATTTCACGTAGTTTGTGTAGTGGTGGGGACTGTTGTCTACAGACCTTTGTTTCATTTGTTATGGGCATGTAAAGAGAGATAATACACTAGGGGAGGGGAGGAAGAGATAAGGGTCAGTCTTGTGCTTAAAGGGGAGTGTGTGCTGACTTCTGTCCTTGGCCCTGCCAAAGTCTTTCAGAATTGCTAGCCAGATCTTTGAACGCTTACTTTCTAAATGCAGTCAGTTCTGTACGATCTTGATTCTCTGGCCCTCAAACTTTGCAATAGAATCAGTCATGGAAACGCTGAATACTCAGAGTTGCTGGGGAGATCTCTGCTATCAGAACACTTAGGTACAGAGCAAAGTACTTTGCAGTTTCAATTTTACATGCATCGTTATTTAGTACAGTCTTTAAGAACTGTGATCTGCTGATGTGTCACCTCTAGTAGTTGGTGTGAGATAATGACAAAGTGATGAAAACAAATGGATGTTTCTCTAACATGGCAGAAAGAAATGCGTTGTGCTAAGGGAAATGTGGAAAACGTGATGAGGAAAACAATACTTCTATCTGTGGACTAAGATTTGAGCAACATGCACTAAAGCTACCTGAACAATTTGGAGACTTGCTTCATTAATGAATATTGTCCAGTAACGGATCCACTGCATTCCAGTTCCTGAAGGGGGCCTACAAGACAGCTGGGGAGGGACTTTGTTGGAAGGCTTTTAATAGGACAAGGAGGAAGAGCTTCAAGCTGGAAGAGAGTAGATTTACACTAGAAATTAGGAAGACATTCCTTACAGTGAGTGTGGTGAGATACTGGAACAGGTTGCCCAGGGAAGTTGTGGATGCCCCTTCTCTGGAAGTGTTCAAGGCCAAGCTGAATGGGGCCTTCAGCAGCATGGTCTAGTGGAAGGTCCCCTGCCCATGGCAGGGGTTTGGAACTAGATGATCTTTAAGATTCTTTCCTACCCAAACTATTGTACAATTTGAGAATCAGTTTAAAATTGCTCATAAGGCTGCCATTTTCTGCACAGCACAGTAATGGCAATGAACAGTGACAGTCATGAGTTTGATTTTTGTTCCAGATTCCATTTTTAAATGGTGCTCAGGTACTCAAAGGTTGTGCTTTCTGTGTGTTTACCTCTTTTTGCTCACTGTTACTGATGTGTCATTTTTCAAGTTCTGTCTCTTCCTTCTTCAGACACAGGGCCATCAGTGTCCAATTTCTGTTGAGTTTTGTTTGTTTCTTTATTGTGGTGGGGTTTTCTTGTTGCTGTTGGGTTTTGTGTGTGTGTGCACACACCTTTTTTTTTTCAAATTTGATTGGAAACAGAAGTCTTGAGATACTTACAGGCTGACTCCTGTTACTAACTCTGTAGTCATACTGGTTCCAAATAATGCTTCTCAATATGGTGGTAGGCACTTATATATATAAAAATTGTTTGCATGTTGTTGTTTATACTGCTTCTTCTTCCTTTGGTGCTCAACTCTAGGAGTCAGTGTTGAAAGTACAGATATGACAGTCATCTTAGGCTGATAACTAGATTTGGTGTTTGTTTGCAAACCAAACCCACAATTTCAGGGGAAGCCCTCGGCTGGTACCTGTTAAATACAAGGAGGTGCTTTCAAGAGAAATATCTGTTAAGTATGGTGATCTACACAGATGCAGGTTTAGTTTTCTGAAACAAATAGATCTCAAAGTCAAGCAGTTAGTGCAAGTACATTCCAACAATTTCACTTCCCAGGCAGGTTTTCAAGCCCCTGTTCCAAATCATAAAGGAGACGTTGAAGCTTTTCATAGAAGAATCAACAGAATTTAGTAATGTGGCCAAAAATGTATTCTTGTTCTGTCAGAAATGGCTACATATTTTTCTCTGTATTTTCCCCTTTCTGAAATCACTTCTAGATGGCTCTTCAGCCTAAATAGAGTCCATCTGAGTAGTAATAAATGAAAAATATAGTGTGATGCTGGGAGGAGTCCAACAGTGCTCTGAGGTTCCTCCCTTCCCCCTCATGCTGCAGCTCTTATGTCCTCCATGAGCCTTTTGGTAGGCTTTTCCTCTGCTCCTCCTGTGCTCCTTCTGTCTTCATTCCATCCTTATCTTTCTGTTGTGGCTGCCCTCTTGTTTCCACCATCTAACCTCTATCAGCTGTTTCCTTTATTGCTGTAATTGCTGAGTATTTTCACACAGTGACCTCTTTGTCACCATTGGAGCAGCCCAGCTGTTCAATGGTAACAGACTAGTTTGCATGCAGACTTTATCCTGTTGCAATTTAATATTTTCTCCTAGCTGGTAGCAGACGAGGGAAATAGTTAATGAAAAGTGCATATGGTTAAGCTTGAATCTGTATTTTGAAGATGGTGAGTTTTTCATATGGTTAGCTTATAACGAGTACACATTTTGAGTGATTCAGGGATATATATTTTTTTTTTTCATTTGGTCATCTGAACTCTCAGAGGAATCAACATTGATGGCCAGTCAGCCTAATAGAAACAGAATGATTTGCTTGGGAAAGAACCTTTAGAGATCATGTAGTCCACCCCCGCCGTCATGGACATCTTTCACTAGATCAGGTTGCTCAAACCCCATCCAACGTGGCCTTGAACACTTAATAGGGATTAAGCAGGAATGAAGACCAGTTTTGTTGTTTAAGGGTAACAGCAGTAAAATAAGAGAAGGATAGAGATTGATAGTGTATCCAAATCTCAGGGTGTTGAGAGCCTGGGCCTCTTTTGTTTAGCAGTTAATCAGACCAAAAACAAAATCAGACAGAGCAGAATGCCTTTGAATAAAACAGCAGCAACTCTTGAGAGAAATTGGAGAGAAATAGATCCTCTCCCTTAAACAGCTAAGGGATTTTTCCTGGCTTAAGGAAGGTAAACTTTCTGAAATAGGTGAGTTAATAGGAACAGAAGGGAAAGGGCCAAGGGATGGTCATTGTTAGTCAGAATCAACCTGTCAGTCTGTGGTGGGTTGAAGTTTCCCATCAGCATTAACTTAGCATGACTAACTCAGTTGGAAGTAAATGGAAGCTGTATTTACAAGCAAAAACTACACTCTACAATGGAATGCAATGAATATGTACAAAATATACAGTATTTACAATCTTATACAGATATTTACAATTGGTAAATAACACAGAAACCCCCCTGGCCTCCCTCTGGTTTTCCCAGAGACCAGGGAAGTTGCTCCACTGCCCCCACCCCAAAACTCTTCCCCCAGATCAGCATAAAAGAGGAGTTGAGAGGAAGGAATGTTAGTTCTTATCTTCAAGACCAGCCAGAAGCGTTATATCCCAAACAGATGCAGAACAGTCAAGCCAGAGAAAATAACAGGAATGGGAATGGAAGTGAAATGTGAAGATTGTTATGGTACAGGTTTCTGTCCCAGACATTCTGTCCAATGAATTTGTTTAGAATAATATTTTATTTTCCTTTTTACACCCAATAGTGAATTATTTATATTTTTCTACTTTTCTGCTTGAAATCTGCAGCTAAAGTTTAAAGACATAACCTAAAACTGCCACACAGTCTGCGCAGCTGAAGTGTGTGATGAGATTAAATCATATTGGCTCATGATGTGGGTTATATCTGCCATCCAAAGTGAACCAAATGTGATTTAAAGTTGGTCAGGCTGAGCCTGTGCTGTATGAATACTCATTACTTGTTTTATTGTAATTTATGTCATGAATCCCATCCCAATATGTGGTTTTGCTTTGTAAAAATGTGCTTGAAACAACCAAAGTGCTAGATGACCTTAAGAATGAATGCTTTTAGGAGCATTACTGAGTGGGATCTTTTTAATCTGTTCAACAGATCACATTCCCAGCAGAGGCTATTTCAATAGCTAAGGGTGTGCCCTAGAAAGTTCGGCATTAGTAATGCTTTCCAAACTAGGTGGGAAATGATTTTGAAAGTGACAGTAGGAAGTATGTTTGATGTTAGACACAACTGATATTTTTCAGTCATTTGGAACTATTAATCTGCTTTACTAGATCTGCCTAGCTCTTTTCTTTGGATGTGTGCTTGGTGTTTTTTATGTTACAGCTGGAGTTTTTAAATTATCTGCATTAGTTTATCATTTTAGCAAGTTTACTTAGGGTACACTTAGTTGAAGTGATTAACAGATTAAATGACTTCAGAGTATAAATTCCCAATTGGTCTACTAGGTTATATTTTTGTCTCTGTTGTATGCCTTCCTAATTACCAGCATATTTAAGTAATTAAAAATAGAATTTTAAAGCAAGTATTCATCTTCTCTAGATCAGAATTAAAACCAACATGTTCTGACTTGTTGTATTACAGTCTTCAAAATCAGGTAACGTTGTATTTTCTCTTTCATTTAGGCCTAATTAGATCTTAAAAGAAATTTTTATTTAATATTTTGAAAGCCACATACCATAGTTTGGCAGATTTTTCAGTTAAGCTATCGTTAGTTTTGGTTTTGTGCGTGTGTGTTAAAAAAATATTAGCCAGTGTTGCGTTCCGCTCTGAACCTGTAACAGGGGCACCTATCACTGGCACCAGTACTGGAGAAAGCTCATTGTAAGTTTGGCAATTTGATCTTATCCCTAATAAATATCTGAAGAGTAAATAAAAAGCACAGGTAACTTTGGAAATAATAAGATTTAGATGTAGCTTCATGACTTGTGATGTCTTGGCCAAGCTATCTGCCAATGGCTTGGACAGGAGCACACTGCATTGGGTTAGGAAGTGGCTGGAGGGCCGAGCCCAGAGAGTGGTGGTGAATGGTGCCACATCCAGCTGGCAGCCAGTCACTAGTGGTGTGCCCCAGGGATCAGTGCTGGTCCCCATGCTCTTTAATATCTTTATTGATGATCTGAATGAGGGCATTGAGTCGATCATCAGTGAATTTGCTGATGACACCAAGCTGGGGGCAGGAGTTGATCTGCTGGAGGGTAGAGAGGCTTTGCAGAGGGACCTCAACAGGCTGGACAGATGGGCAGAGTCAAAGGCCATGAGATTTAACACATCCAAGTGCCAGGTTCTGCACATTGGCCACAGCAACCCCATGCAGTGCTGCAGGCTGGGGTCAGAGTGGCTGGAGAGCCGCCAGGCAGAGGGGGACCTGGGGGTACTGGTTGATGGTAGGCTGAACATGAGCCTGCAGTGTGCCCAGGTGGCCAAGAAGGCAAATGGCATCCTTGCCTGTACCAGGAATAGTGTGGCCAGCAGGAGCAGGGAGGTCATTCTGCCCCTGTATACTGCACTGGTTAGGCCACACCTTGAGTCCTGTGTCCATTTCTGGGCCCCTCAGTTTAGGAAGGATGTTGATTTGCTGGAACGTGTCCAGAGAAGGGCAACACAGCTGGTGAGGGGTTTGGAGCACAAGCCCTCTGAGGAGAGACTGAAGGAGCTGTGGTTGCTTAGCCTGGAGAGGAGGAGACTCAAGGGTGACCGTATTGCTCTCTACAACTACCTTAAGGTAGGTTGTAGCTAGGTGGGGGTTGGTCTCTTCTCCCAGGCAACCAGCACCATAACAAGAGGACATAGTCTCAAGCTGTTCCAGGGGGGCTTTAGGCTGGATGTTAGGAAGAAATTCTACACAGAGAGAGTGATTGGCCATTGGAATGGGCTGCCTGGGGACGTGGTGTGATCACCATCATTGGAGGTGCTTAGGAGACTTGATAAGGTGCTTGGTTGCATGGTTTAGTTGATTAGGTGGTGTTGGATGATAGGTTGGACATGATGATCTTGAAGGTCTCTTTCAACCTGGTCTGGTCTGGTCTGGTCTATTCTATTCTATTCTATTCTATTCTATTCTATTCTATTCTATTCTATTCTATTCTATTCTATTCTATTCTATTCTATTCTGTTGAATCTTTTTCATATTAAGTAATGGCATTAAAAACCAATCTGTGCAAAGCACGTAGATTATTTAACATTGGGAAGAAAGGAGACGTCTGAGCCTTTCACCTGTAAGGTACCCTTTATCTCCAGCTGAGTTTGCCAGACTTTAATGCTATTTGTCATCTTTCCTAACAGGTATCTCGATCTTTCTCTCCACACTGCCCTTTATACTTTGAATGACTCCTAAATAGCAGTTATATGGAATTTGTTATTTTCTGATTTTCTCCTAAAGCAAACACATACAAGGAAGAGTTTCCATCTGTTATTTAGTACATACCTATGGGTGGTCTTTACCTATGCAAGTAGCCATCTTGGGTTACACTGTTTGATTGGACTTGATCTTAGATGTCTTTTCCAAACAAAACAATTCTGTGATTCTATGATTTGAAGGAATGGGTTATTTAGACAGGGACTCTTTTAATGAATGGTTTTGATATATGTTGATCATTAGGGCATGATGCCACTGTCTGGCTCCTTCTAAATGTTAAGTAATTTAATTTTTTGTTGATGATAAAGATATAATATGATTTGCAATAAAGGAATGGCAGGGATCATTCTGTTTCTGCCTATAGTTTGCACTCATCTTTATTGTATTATTTTTACGTGTATATTCACACTTTCACCTTAAACTCTTTAGGTATTTAAGTGCATACTTAAATGTATGTGTCCTACTTAATCTCAGTTGGGGAGAATTGTGATTTTATGCATTCTTTTCTATCTTTTTTTCCTGGTTACAACTTTTGGCCTTTCTAAGAAAATCTGTTTTGTGTAAACAATCTCTTGGCTTTAGGTAACCCTGAGCTTCACTTCTATAGGAATTCTGCCCAGAGTTGGATGCAATCTTTTAACTTATATGGAAACCTTGTCATTAGTGCAGTCTGCTGCAGAAAACCAGGATGCATTATCTTCTTGTTCCAGTGTAAGGCATCTGTATTTAAAATGGTGGAGATAGTCTCTACTTTTACCGCATGCATCTAAGGCTAAGAAGAATTTGTTGAACTAGCAGTGGTGGTTGAAGTACATTGTGCTTTAAGTAATTTTTGCAACACTAGATATTGTATGCGTTTTTTTCTTGTTCTGGGCTTGAGGTTTTTCGTTTATTTGTGTATATTTAAAAGAGTACTATAGTTTTATTGTTCTTCATTATGTTGCATATGGGGCTTTTACAGATGTGGTGTGTTGACAGTTTAAATATCAGATCTAATGCAGTGAAATGGCTGTTTTCAGGATCATGGAAAGCTCTGAAATTCTTGCACGGTTACTGAAGCTTCATAGTACATCCAGCTTTATAATTTTGTTATCCATTTTACTGGTTATAGGTGATCAGTGGCTTTAATTGCATGAGAAAGTATTTAAATGTTCTTTTAATTGGTCATTGTTTGCAGACTGGTAAAAGGATTCTGATGATACCAAAGTCTTTCTCTTCATTGAGAAACTACTAATTGTCTGGCACTTATTCCTTCATGGATCAAAAGTTTGATCATCTTGTAGGAAAAGCCAGCCCAAGGTTTCTCACCACAGAAAAACTTTTTTTCCCAATGTGGTTCAACATCCATTGTCTTGTGGAAACTATACAATTTTAAATGAGAGGTAGGTACAATGCCTACCTTAGATAAAGCATGCCCGAATTGTCTCTTTTCAGTTGTCACCAGATTCCTGAATGACAATGAAAAGAAAGTCTATTATAATATTTTAATTGTAGGTCGTGGACTTTGCTGTCTCTGTGCCAAAGATGAGATGCATCATTATCACTGAAAGAACTTTTCTAGTGGCTAGTGTCTTTCTGCCTAGCGTCAGCATCCATACATCACTTTGCATGTGAAAGAGTAAAGACCCTATTGAGTGTGAAGTGTGTATCACACTCACCATCACCTTCTCTGATCTGGCTTGAGTTCAGGGAACAGGAAGAAATAGATTCTGTCAGAGTAAGTGTTAAGTTGAAAACTCACTTTCTAGCTAAGTAGTGAGGTTATTGGAGATTCTTTTTATTATGTAAGGTTTAAACCACAGTGAATGTGTAACAAGAGCTGCCAGCTTTTCATGTTAGGGATCCTGCCAGCAGGCAGCCAGCCCTATGCAAAGAGCATGGTTCATACCAGATCTGAAAGGGAGCTTTACCTGATTTGGGTTGAAGGATACCACACTGTCATTATCAAGACTCAGAAACCTTTTTTTGAAGAGAAGTCTGCTCTTAATGTGATCGACAGCACAGCAGCAGCATCTGTGTGAATGGTATGGTCATGTAATTTGAAGAAAGGACAAAAGATACCTTGTCATGGAGAGAAACCGGCAGATCTCCCAGGCAAATGACTCTGCACTGAGAAACTGGATTAAGGGAACTGGAACCATGTTGTAGCTTCATTCAGGAAAATCCTAAGCCTTTGGAAGCTTACAAGAGAGTGCATGCTTTGTTTTCAGGGGCATGGAGGGCTAGCAGGCTCCTTCACTACAAGTGGTATTGTAACTGTGAAAGTTAATGTTAAAGCATTTGCTGTCTAAACAAACAAACAAAAAATCTCTTTTAATAGAAAATCTGAGAAACGGAGTAGAAATTTACTCGTTGACAGTAGAAGCACGATCTTGTACTATCACTGTAATTCTGGCCCACAAATATTTTCTCCTAGAACTATTACTATAGTTTTGTGACTGTTTAAACTTAAAATGGAACTAACCTACTGTAACTGATATCCCAGCAGACACTTGTGGATGCATGTCTCAGCTCAGCCATGCTTGGCTATGCAGGTCATACAGTGATCAAACTGAATAAAACATAGATTCCATTTTTTAAGAGCTATATTAAAGGAGGATGCATCTCAAGAAAAAAAAATCAGTAAAGAGATGTGTGGTTTGACATACAGTTTGGAATTACATAAAAGGATTAATTCCAAATAGGCCTAGCTTCCTTACATGTGTAAAACCACAGCAACAGATACAGTAAAAGCAGTTAAAACAGTGTTCCTGTCGATACAGATCTTGACAGTCTCTTAATTCACAATTAGGTTCTGCTGTCTTTTGTCTGAAAGCAAAATGTGTGAAGAAGAAAAAACTGGCACATATTTGATATGAAATACTATGATTTTTTTCTGAGTGGCAAGTAGTGTAATGGGTTGATACCTTGAAAGAATTGGAGAATCTGAAAGCAGAAATCCATTCTGTGATTCTGTGAAATCCCTTTCTGTTTTATGTCTGGAGATTGAAAAGATCTATGAAAAGTTTCTGTTGTGGGTTTCTGAAATTCTTTCTGTCAGAAAATATCACTCTTAATGGCATCAAAGCTAATTCAAACTGAACAATCCCCACTCCGTGATCAGGAAGATACTACATTCCTATAGATAGATATGCAAAGCTACAAAGTGATCAAATGTTGCAATTATTAACAAACAGAAACCCTGTAAACTGGCAGCTTCGTGGATAGAAATTTTGTCAGACTCTGGGGAACTTTAAGAGTTTCTGTTCATTAATCATATAATACTGAATATTAATTTTTCCCAGTCCCACTTGCTATTACTAGACACCACCTTTGTTGTGATTGTAACAAAGAAACTCCCCACAGGGAAGATCAATGCACAGCCAGGTAATTGCATTTTATGTCTATGTTAAAAAGCTTTGGTAATTTTTGTAGTCAGTAGGTGCTACAGTGCAAACCAGGAAGGCTTCCTTACCTTTTTTTACCGAAATCTTAGATTTTAAACTATCTCTGTGGAAAAAAGGGAGAACATTTATTGTAGAGAACAGGAGTTAACAGGAAATGATTGATGCTCTACCTCATGGAGTCTGTTATCACAACTTGAGCGTGTCAAAATTCAGTTTTCATAGGACTATTACTCACAAATGTGCCAATTTTTTTCAAGACTGATCATAGAATCATAGAATTGGTTTGGTTGGAAAAGACATCAAAGATCTATCCAACTGTTGACCGAACACCACGATGGCCATTAAACCATGTTTCAAAGTGCCATGTTGACACATTTTTTTTTAACACCTTCAGAGACAGTGACTCCAGCACCTCCCTTGGTAGTCTGTCCCAGTCCCTGACCACCCTTTCAGTAAACAAATGTTTCCTAATATCCGATCTAAACCTCCCAGGTACAATTTCAGGTCATTTCACTTATCTGTTTTGCTTTATTGTGTCATCTTTTTGTATTTATAAAAGAATCAGTGTTAGAAGTTAGCATTTCATTATGAGTTCAGGGCTTTGACAGCTGGTCCTGTTGATTGTTTTAGGTATTTTGACCTTTCCTAGGTATTTCCTGTGTATTTCCTAGGTATTACCTGTGAACTGTCAAAGGTGTGTGTGTATGTCTTCATAGCCAGCAAAAATGAGTATGATTGCTTTGAAAATTGGTGTAGATAGATAGAAAAGCTTTGTTTACTAGGTTTTCTTAAGAGCAGAAAAACAGGCTTTTTTGTTAAGTTCATTTATCTGTGCTGAAGGGTATTTAGCAGTTATTGTTTCTTGATATCAATCAGTAAGCTCAGGAAGAGTTAAGCTTTCCATTCTGCTATTGACTGAAAGGATAACAGACATTTCAATTTGCCCATTATGAAGTTACCCTCTTCTGCTTGTCTGGTCCTTCTCCCAAAGCTTTTCTGTTAGTATGCAGGCAAAACACTGAGACAGAGGTTAGGAAGTGACCATGCTGTGGCCAGTGTTTTTCATAACAAATGGTGCCCTTGCCAAGTAATCATCTTGTATAGGCCAACATGAAGCATTCATGTTACAGGGAAACTTAATTTGTGGATTAGGAGAGATGAGGAGTATAGCCAGATGCAAATGCTGTTTCCATGGAAATAACCCTAGCAGGTAAAAGAAAAGATGAGAGAAGACATAAGCCCTGTACTTTGGACCTTTTTTCCTTAGTATTTTTCATTTTTCTTTGAAGAAAGAGCATTTGACTGTTCTTGACCAGAGGACAGAGGGAGGACAGTTGAGTCTAGTACTCTTATCTTGTCCATTATTACCTTAATTGTAGTTGACTGTGTGATGATAAACATGAAAAATGATTCACTGTGCATACCAAAGAACCAGTCTAGGTCTGTGGAAGACCTTAATGTTGTATACATCTGGTCTGTTAGTCTTTAATTCCTAAGGTGCCTTCATCAAAATCCAGGATTAACCTTTACTGTATCTGAAATACTTAAGGTGTTTAATATTGTTTTGCCAATAAAACTATGTGGAGGGTTGTTACTTGAATGTGCCTGGAGTTTCCAGTCTTGCTGGGCTGAAGTGTTGGCATCTCTTTCCTACCTATTGTTGCTGACATGGATTGGCTGTTTCTGCACCTGCCTCTTTTGAAGATCATGTGCTGCCTGTGGACTGACAAACACTACTAGAGTTCAGCACGAGAGTTAGCAGCCACTCTACTGCCAGCCTCACATAGTGGGGAGCAATTAAAGCCCTCCTTCTATTGCAGCGCTACTGGTGCAGTGAGGAATAAAATATTCACAAGGCCAGAGATGATTGCCCAAGAAGGAACATAGTCGGAGGCTGGCTGTGGGGCTAGGAGACTAGGAGAAAGGGAGCCTCAGCCCTAGCTTCTACTTCTGGGACTGCTCAGGGATTTTATCCAGTGACTAGTTTGGACACAACCAAATAAACACAATATTTAGTTTGGAATCATAGAATGGTCTGGTTTTGAAGGGACCTCCAAAGGTCCTCTAGTCCAACCCCCTCTGCAGTAAGCAAGGGCATCCCCAACTAGATCAGGTTGCCCAGAGCCCTGTCAAGCCTCACTGAATATTTCCAGGGGTGGGGCCCCAATCTTGTTCCTGGGCAACCTGTTCCAGTGTTCCACCACCCTCACAGTAAAGAACCTGTTCCTAACATCCAATCTAAATCTGCTCTTCTCCAGTTTGAAGCCATTGCCCCATGTCCTATCTCCACAAGCCTTTGTAAACAGCCTCTCTCCATCCTTCCTGTAGGCCCCCTTCAGGTACTGGAAGGCCACTATTAGGTCTCCCTGGAGCCTCCTCTTCTCCAGGCTGAACAGCCCCAGCTTCCTCAGCATGTCTTTGTAGCAGAGGTGCTCCAACCCCTGATCATTTTTGTGGCCCTCCTCTGGACCCCCCTCCATCAAGTCCATGTCCTTCCTGTATTGAGAGCTCACCTGGATGCAGTACTCCAGGTGAGTTCTCACTAGAGCAAAGTGGCGAATAACCTTTCTGGATCGGCTGACAAAGCATCTTTTGCACCCCAGGATGTGATTTGCCCTCTGGGCTTCAAGCATACACTGTCTGCTCATGTCCAGCTTCTCATCCATCAGCACAGTCTTTCCACAGGGCTGCTTTCTATTGCCTTATCCCCATGTCTGTATTGATAGTGAGGATTGTTCCAGCCCATCTGCAGAACCCTACACTTGCTCTTGTTGAAGCTCATGAGGTTCACCTGGCCCAACCTCTCCAGCTTGTCCAGGTCCATCTGGATGACATCCCATCCCTCTGGTGTATCAACACAACACAGCTTGGTGTCATCTGCAAACTTGCTGATGGTGCATTCAAACTCACTGTCTCTATCATTGATAAAAATATTAAACAATAAAGGTCCCAGTGTGGACCCCTGAAGAACACCACTTGTCACTGCTCTCCATCTGGACTTCAACCATTGAGCACTACCCTCTGGATGTGACCATCCAGCCAATTCCTTATCCACCTAACAGTCTACACATCAAATCTGTCTCTCTCCAACTTGGTGAGCAGGATTTTGTGAGGAACTGTGTCAAAGGTCTTGGTCACTTTATCATAGAAAGCCACTACATTAGTCAGGCAGGACTTGCCCCTAGTAAAGCCCTGCTGGCTGTCTTGAATGACCTCCCTGTCCTCCATGTGCCTTAGCATGACACCTAGGAGGATCTGTTTCATGATCTTCCCAGGTACAGAGGGGATTATACAATATTGCAGTAAGTAAAGTATAGTATGGTAAGAAAAATAATCTTTATGGGGTTTATATACTTGGGTATTACTGTTGATTTACAAACATAAAACTTGTGCTTGTTCAGCAATACGTTGTATGAATTGCTTGCACTGAATGTTTTTGGTTGGTTGGTTTTGTTCCCTTAAAAAAATAAAAATAGCCTCTGTTTAAAATATAACTTACAGCTTATACCAGCTAAAGTCAGCTGCTCCACTTCTTGCAGGCTTTCTGATTCTAAAAGGACCAGCTTTTCAGCAAAGGGATGAATAATGTAGGTTAGCTTGTTTCTGTGGGCATTTATTACAGCCACACAGAACAGTTCCTGGAGAGGTTTTCTATTTCTTATTTAACAGCAGTGAAAATTGCAATTATTCTATTTACTTGGCTTGCCACTATGGCAGAGAGTAATGCTTTGGACTGTGAGGAAGAAATGTTTGTTTTCTCTGGCTGTTCCTTGCATATGCTTCTCCAGTTATAATTAAATATGAATATTTACTCATAAAATGGAGCATTTTTCAAGTTCAGTTTAAGTGATTTTTAAGGTCCAAGACATAGGCATAGGCAATCCATCCAGTGTTTTGTCTAATGCTCTTCATTATACAGAACTAATAGGCAGAGTAGCGAATCAATAAAATATCACTGTGCACGTCAGATGAACATTATTGCTGTAAATTCTTCATCAGGAAGAATCTGTAGGGGAAAAAAAAAAGGAAACAAAAAGCTAGATCAAAAGCGATGCGGGGAATTAATGCAGAGAAGATGAAAGGGAAGGAAACGAACAATAGGGTTGATGTAAGTGGAGGATTAAGTAAAGCAGAAGCAATCATTTTTTATGGGACAGATGAAAAGAAATTGAGAGTAATTGTTACGGGAGGTGCAAGTAGTGGGAAGTTGAAAATGACATCCATTTAATGACCGTATGAAAACTAGGGCTTGTCTGTGATTTGTGCTATCATTCATTGCCAAGAAGGAGCTTCCTAATAGCTCTTGTGGTATCATGTGCTGTTCTAACAATGGCATTCACAAAAGCTTACTGGATTCTTTTGGAAGTTAAAATACCATGCTAGCATCATTCAACATTATTTAGCTCCAGATAACAATTTTATTTAAAATATTTGAAGCCAACCAAATCTTCCATTCACATCTGCTCACCCTTTGTACACACACTAGGTTAACTAGCTTGCTTAAAAGGCACTTTTACAGACAACTCCTTACTTGGCACAACTGATAACATTCAGTGGCAAGTTCTTCAGCTTGCTCTGAAAGTTCCTAAATACAGGGCAAACTGAAATTATTATGAGGGCAAAATCATCTCTGCTTTTAAGCACAGTAAATGCTGTTAATAATGTTTTAAGAGTAAGGAAGGACTTATCTTCCTAAACAGTGTGTAAGACTGATGCACAATATGAGGACTGCTTTGGGAAGAATCAGGACTGGACTGTTCCTCTGTTTTCTGTCTGTCCTTTGCTGCATCTCATCTCTAGCAGGGTAAAGGAGCCCAGACCCTGGCTCTCAGATCTTGGGGTCATCCCAGTCCTCAGTAGTGCTGAAAAAACATCTGTATCCTTATGATTGTGGGAGACAGTAAAGGAAAATCTGAAGGGACAGTGCTATCATCTTGGATCTTTATCCCACAGCTAGTAGGGGAAGTACTGACCAGTGAGGTGGAAGTGGTTTGTTCCCAAGGGAAGTTTCTTGTTCATTGGCTTAAATGATTCTTCCTGATTAACCATATTTTTTTTCTCCTTGATTGTATCCTGTTATTCACACCTGTCAAGAGCTATGATGATTATACTTGAAGGAGATTTTCAAATCATTACTGTTATTTCTGCCTGTCCTCTGGCAAAGTCTGTCTGTAAGTCCTTCAAAGCATTGGACGTGGTGGTGTTGAAAGGGAAGCTGGTACGATGGTGTGGTATTATGTAGGTCTGTCCCTAATAATTTGAATACTAACCCTTTCAACTTTGGGCTGATTTTCATAGCAGTATATTCCAACCCACTTTCAGTTGTTGTGCATTCTGTGCTGCCCTCAATTCATTGCCACCTTTTGAATAATAAGACTTTGAATTATGGGTACATGATTGTACTAGGATCTTTATGGTCTTCTCCCTACCACTTATATGTTTGATTTTTAACATGTGATGTTAACTTTGTTGACATAGTTTTCTGGGTAGGGCTTCTATATAGGGCGGTACTATGATTCCCCTGCTCTAGGATCATATGCCTTGCCTTTTGACCTGGAGCTGTAGATCCAGCTGACCTAACAGCAGCTATACTGGCTTTTTATTGAGTCCCAAATTCACTTTTTTGTTTGGTTTGCTGATGTTTTCTTTTAACTTTACTGGGTTTCCTCCCTCCCCCCAGTGTTTCTAACTTGCTTTTGGATTTTTTTTTAATGTTGTTCAGCTTTTAAACACTTCCTGTCTGTTTCTTCATTTTTTATTTTACCTACTTCCACACTAGTGCTGTATTACATTTCCTCTTGATACAATTTCACAAAACCTCTCTTCAGCTTTTTAAAGATTTTAGGAATCTTAATATTTGTTCTGTTTTAGCTTTGCTTTATTTAATTTGCCATCTCCTAAATTTCCCATGTGAGCTACATTTATTCTTTGGATTTTAGATGCTGCCTGCTGAAACCCTGGTTCACCAAATATTGTCTTATGCAGTTATCTTTTCTCTTATTTTCTGAATTAAAGCTTGTACCAAGAAAAAGCTTTAATATTGTCTTTTCATCTTGTACCTTCCAGTTTCTGTGATGCTTCCAAACACTTTTTGCTGTTACATTGTCAAAATTAACTCTTGCTTCTAAGTAAGAGGGAACAAATTTCATACTACTTGAAATAATTGAAGATCAACTGATTGCTTCCCCTGTATCACATCACTGAAGGAAAATGCCAGTTGTTTCTGCATTGTGTGTGTAGGCTTTTTTTGTGGTATCTGGTTGAATGATTTGGACTGGCTTTAAGAGCAGGGATGCCTCTGGCAGAGCGTTTGCTGTGAAAAAAGGAGCAGAATTAGTTCAGAGACATTGCATGGAGCTCTTATTTTCTTTCTCTTAAGAGAAGGAACTTACCTTATGTAGATTTTCCTGTTCTTTGATCCTTGACTGGAGCATCATCTTTGTGTTCTGGTGTGGAGACCAAATTGAATGATTGAGTAATGGCTGAGGATCCCCATCTGCCATGTGGGATGTTTTCTGAAACGCGTATTAGGCAGAGCCCAGCCAGGTTCATTGGGCCCTTGTTTGAAGGTGCTGGGGAAAAGTAGGAAAATGGTAGTATCTCTGGGAACTGCTGAGCCTTTGACTATGGAAGCGTTATGATCCACAGAGGAATCTGCATTTTCCCATCTCACTGGTGGTTTGTGGCTACATTGGAGAATATGAAGTGATGGCTATTAGATTGGAAAAAATATATTAATCATTGAGTTTCAAAGGTCCCAAAATATGCTTAGAGATAGCACCACAGTACAATACTATGAAAGATAACCCTTGAGACAAAAGCTTAAAAAAAGAGTTCTATAAGTGTCCTGTGGTATTTAAACCAGCAAATGCAATAGAAACAGTCATGTCAGGATGCTCCTTTCATTGCTACCTGAGAAGCAGATCTCGTGATTGTTCTGTAGTCCCATTTTCTTCTAATCTAACATCTCATTGATATCTAATTCATATCTCTGGAAATTCAGTGTTGTAGTAAGTATGCAACTTTAATATGTGATGGTTGCATGTTTTATTTAGGACAGGGTAAAACTTACCCTGATCTTGTTGACAACTGTTAAAAGATGTATATTTTTTATTTTGCCAAAGTCTGAATATTTATAGTTGATTAAAATAAAGAGGTTGTTTAGCAGGTGCTGACCACATTTTTGTAGTTACAGTATTGTAATTGTTTCATGGGATTTCTCAGTTGAGGAAATTATCTTTGTTTAATGCTAAAGGATGTGGGTAATCTGTCTCTAATGCCAAATTATTTCAGGGTGTGCACTTCACTTTTTCCCCTACATTTACGTAGAATGGAAAACTGAATGTTCCAAACAACTTGTGGAACAGTTTCCATGTCAACTTTTATGTGACAAAAAATGTAATTAAGACTGTTCAACCCAGAACATAAAAATGAATTCAAATTAGATTACATTTTTGAAGGAAATACTGTTTCTTAACTGCTTCCATTAGCATGGTGAATTTGAGTTTACCCAGATAAAAGTCAATAGCGAGACACTGTCACCTTTTAAAATTTAAGATGCTGGAACCATGAGGAAATACTGAATTCAAAGAGGTTTCTATTCACAAATGGTAGTTTTATGCCTTTTGAGTGAATTCATGGTAATCACTTAGTTAACATAAACAATGCTGTCCTATTAACTGCTAAGGTAAATAGCATTAGATGTAAACATCTGTTTTACATTGCTACATGTCTTGGTTTGTTCTGCTTATGGAAACGCTTCAAAACTTTTTAGCATCTTCTCTGTTGTGTGAGTGGCTTATGACTTCTGTGATATCTTCTCTCTGCTGTGTCAGCTTTGCATCCTTATCCCTGGTGCAGTGGCCTGTGCTCTTCCCTTTTGTATTTAACATTGACACCTCTGGAGCTGTGACATCCTTACTTTCCTGGGATTATTTTAAAAGCTAAAGGAGGAGTTTCTGAAGAGGAAATATGCCTGCTATTACTCCTGGTAGTTCCTTACAGTTCTTTATTTTCACTGCAAGATAGCTGGTGTGTTTTGATAAAAATATTATTATATTGGTGCTGGTCAAATATGCCTAAGAGAGATGATTCAAGTGTGTTGCTTGGGAAGCTGGGAATGGTGGAAAGGATTTATTTAAGCATCTGATGCTATTACTTCTGACCATCTTCTTTAAAAGTCAGATAAAACACTTTGAGTGTTACTAAATTGGGAAACTACCTAAATGAGAATTTATTGCATATATTCTCCTTATCCTCAGAGCATATTGTCATTTGAGAAGTGAAAGTAGGTGTGTTTTTTTAGTCTTTTGACTGTAAGAAATGTCTCCTACAACTAGAATTTTTCTTACACTTGGGAAACCATACAGCTAGTCAAGCTGTTACAAATGGTTTCTTTTTTTTCTTTTCTTAATCCAGTGGATTGATACAGCATACAGAAGTGGCTATTGGATTGAAGGGCATACACCAGATTGCAGATGATATCAAAATAGATTTGGCTTTAAAAGAATTTGGTTTGATCCTCTGATTCTTTTATTGTCATGAAGTATCTAGGGCAGTTTAGGGGGAAGATAGGCAACAGCAGATATTTTTCATGTAAAGCTTTTAGTTTAAGTAGTGAATAACCTTGGACTGGGGATATTTGAAGGACCAGTGCTGACCTATATCCTGTTGTGACAGCTGAGAGCAGCAGGTTGGAACTGCTGGATGAAATCCATACCCACTTGCCCACTGTACTTTCTTCTTGTCACTACACAATGTCAAATCAAAGACACTTTTTAACTGTTGGTTATTCTAGCTCCTTACTAATTTGAAAATCCAACCTTGCTGCCATGGTAGTACAATGGGAAAAGTAATTGGAATCAGTGGCAGACTGTCCAGTGTGAGGTATCTACCCTACAGAACTACATCAAGGTAGTTTACAGTTTCCAAATACAACAAAATGATGTTTTTTTTTGATTCTCAGCCATTTTAGAGTCTTCTGATTTTGTTGGATCTCTGTATCCGGTTGTAAAGCATGTGTAATAAAATACTTCTCAGTTAATAGTTATGATCCTTGTTTTTTTTCTAATGCTCTTCAAATTGCCGTGGTATGCTTTGTTTAGACCAGACGTGGAAGTCTACCTAATGCATAATCTCAGTTTAGAAAGGAGATAGAAAGGAAATGGTAGGAACAATTTTTTTGTTGTTTTTACTGTTGGGGATATGTTTCATATGTTGGTCTGCCTGCCTTTCTTTAAAAAGAAAAACCAACAACAAAATCTAATATATATTTTTGTGATTATTTTTCTCCAAATAGATATCTGGGTAGTGGTACTAGGAGTTCCTTGATAGCCAGTATTAATTCTCACCCCTCTCTACAATTAAGAACACAAAAATTAGAGGCTTGAGAGTTATGTATGGCTTGTCAGCAGCACATTGGCAGTCAAGACAGGAATTCATTAATTCATGACTCTAAGCTTGACATCCAACTTCTGGTGATATGGCCTATTTAAAGACAATAATCTGTTCTTAGCTCGTGCATTTTTATTGTAAAACTGTAGCTGAATGAATATATGTACCAGATGAATACTTAACACAAAGAATTTCTGCACCAAAACACATTCTTTGTCTAAAAGGATACGATGAGTTTAGTCTGTCATGTTTTGTAGTGGCAGACTTTGCTATGATAATGTCATTTTACTCAAGAATTTATCCTGTCAGGTGGCATAGAGCTTGGGATCCCTGTGTGCCTCTGAAGTGAAAGAATGGAAACTGCTGCTGAAAGTCATTTAGGAAGTAAGCTTGCTTAGTGATTTCAGTACAGAGGCATGACTTGTGACTCAAAAGCTACTAAAACAGCAGTATGTACCCTATTGCTATCTATTTTACCAATGTGTTTTTAAGTCCCAGCATAATAGAATAGAATAAACCAGGTTGGAAAAGACTTTTGCGATCGACTCCAATCTGTCATCCAACACTATATAATCAACTAGACTATGGCACTAAGCGCCCCAATCAGTCTCTTCCTAAACGCTACCAGTGATGGTGACCCCACCACCTCCCCAGGCAGCCCATTCCAATGGCCAGTTACTCTTTCTGTGAAGAATTTCTTCCTACCATCCAGCCTAAACCTCCCTTCTCCCAGCTTGAGACTGTGTCCTCTTGTTCTGGTGCTGGTTGCCTGGGAGAAGAGACCAACCCCCACCTGGCTATAACCTCCCTTCAGGTAGTTGTAGATAGCAATAAGGTCTGCCCTGAGCCTCCTCTTCTTCAGGCTAAGCAACCCCATCTCCCTCAGCCTCTCCTCATAGGGCCTGAGCTCCAAACCCCTCACCAACTTTGTTGCCCTTCTCTGGACACGTTCCAGCAACTCAACATCTGTCCTAAACTGAGGGACCCAGAAGTGGACACGGGACTCAAGGTGTGGCCTAACCAGTGCTGAGTACAGGGGCAGAATGACCTCCCTGCTCCTGCTGGCCACACTATTCCTGGTACAGGCAAGGATGCCATTTGCCTTCTTGGCCACCTGGGCACACTGAAGGCTCATGTTCAGCCTACCATCGACCAGCACCCCCAGGTCCCTCTCTGTTTGGCTGCTCTCCAGCCACTCTGACCCCAGCCCTGTAGCACTGCATGGGGTTGCTGTGGCCACTGTGCAGGACCCGGCACTTGGATGTGTTAAATCTCATGCTCTTGGACTCTGCCCATCTGTCCAGCCTGTCAAGGTCTCTCTGCAGAGCTTTCCTACCCTTCAGCAGATCAACTCCTGCCCCCAGCTTGGTGTCGTCAGCAAATTTACTGCTGATGGACTCAATGCCCTCATCCAGATCATCAATAAAGATACTGAACAGGATGGGTCCCATCACTGATTTCTGGGGGGCACCACTAGTGACTGGCTGCCAGCTGGATGTGGCACCATTCACCACCACTCTCTGGGCTCAGCCCTCCAGCCACTTCCTAACCCAGCACAGAGTGCTGCTGTCCAAGCCACAGGCTGACAGCTTGGCCAGGAGTTTGCTGTGGGGACAGTGTCAAAGGCCTTGCTGAAGTCTGTGTAGACCACATCCACAGCCTTCCCCACATCCACCAGGCAGTCACCTGATCATAGAAGGAGATCAGGTTGGTGAGGCAGGACCTGCCCTTCCTAAATCCATGCTGGCTGGGCCTGATCCCTTGGCCATCCTGTAAGTGCTGTGTGGTTGCACTCAAGAAGACCTGTTCCATAATCTTACCTGGCACTGAGGTCAGGCTGACAGGCCTGGAATTCCCTGGCTCATCCAACTGGCCCTTCTTGTGGAATGGCATCACGTTGGCCAGCTTCCAGTCATCTGGGACCTCTCCAGTGAGCCAGGACTGATGGAAAATGATGGATAGTGGCTTGGCCAGCTCATCTGCCAGCTCTCTCAGCAGCCTAGGATGGATCCCATCCATTCCCATGGACTTGTGGAGATCCAAGTGGCTAAGTAGGTGTCTAACTGCTTCCTCCTGAACTGCATGGAAACTATACTGCTCACTGTTAATGACCCAAATTCTGTCATTGGTCTCTAGCCAGACGGCTTTTCAAGAGAGAAAACAAGAACATCCTCAAGACATTATCCTGTGGGGTGATTAAGGTTTGAGTGTGATGCAAATCTTGAAGTGCTCTGTCTGCACATGATAGTAGTAATACTCCGTGAGCCACCTGTACCATTTTCTAGCATATACGAGTAATACCTGTAGCTGGGCTGGAGCATATTTAGCTAGATGCATCAAAGGCATTTATCTCAGTAGAAGAACTGGTGAAGGGAGGCAAGACACGCTCAATCTTCATCTCTTTCACACTGTTCCTATAACAGTAAATACCCATACTGCCCAAACTAACTGCACTTTTTGTGTCCAAGACTGTTGCCAGCAAATGTCTGCCATTTTTAATAGCTGAATTGCTTGCTTTCTTTTAACTTTTCTGCTTGCTTGCTTGCTTCATTCTTTCTTTCTTTTTTTTTCTTTTCAATTTCAGTGGGCTCAGGCAGATTACAAATATGAGGTGTCACGTTAGTAATGACTACAAAGAAATCAGAACTAGTGAAACAAAGCATTAGCCACAGTGGTGTGATTTTGTTGTGTACAACCTAGGTTTTACAGAGAGGATCACTTCCCTGGTGAATGCTTGAAGAAAGCCCTTGCTGATTAGGGATGGTGAAGGCCATCCCTTCTCTCTCTTGTTTTGTTTTGATTCTGTTGCTGTTAAGTTGAGGTGCTGATGCCTGTTGTGTGCTCCTCTCCTTGGTCTGTAGGCTGGCATGCTCTTACTTGGGAGCAGATGTTGGTCAGTTAGAGGGCAGAAAGGCTCTGCAGAGGGACCTCGACCAACTGGACAGATGGGCAGTGTCCAATGGGATGGCGTTTCACAAGTCCAAGTGCCGAGTGCTGCACTTTGGCTACGGCAATCCCATGCAGAGCTACAGGCTGGGGTCAGAGTGGCTGGAGAGGTCCCAAACAGGGAGGGACCTGGGGGTGCTGATTGACAGCCGCCTAAACATGAGCCAGCAATGTGCCCAGGTGGCCAAGAGGGCCAATGGCATCCTGGCCTGCATTAGGAATAGTGTGGCCAGCAGGAGCAGGGAAGTCATTGTGCCCCTGTACTCTGCTTTGGTTAGGCCACACCTTGAGTACTGTGTCCAGTTCTGGGCCCCTCAGTTTAAGAAGGACATTGAGATACTTGAACATGTCCAGAGAAGGGCAATAAGGCTGATGAGAGGCCTTGAGCACAAGCCCTGTGAGGAGAGGCTGAGGGAGCTGGGATTGTTTAGCCTGGAGAAAAGGAGGCTCAGGGGTGACCTCATTGCCCTCTACAACTACCTGAAAGGTGGTTGTAGCCAGGAAGGGGTTGGTCTCTTCTCCCAGGCAGCCAGCACCAGAACAAGGGGACACAGTCTCAAGCTGCACCATGGGAGGTTTAGACTCGAGGTGAGGAGAAAGTTCTTCACCGAGAGAGTCATTCGTCATTGGAATAGGCTGCCCAGGGAGGTGGTGGAGTCGCTGTCCCTGGAGGTGTTCAAGAGGGGATTGGACGTGGCACTTGGTGCCATGGTCTAGTCATGAGGTCTGTGGTGACAGGTTGGACTTGATGATCCTTGAGGTCTCTTCCAACCTTGGTGATACTGTGTGATACTGTGATACTTCTGAAGTGAGATATGCCAAAGCAGCTAAAGGTAATTTGCATCTATAAATACTACCTTAAAGAAAAGAGAGATAATTTGGATGTGTGCACATGTGTTTGCTTTATTCTAATGGTTAGTGGCTGTTTGCTGCTCTTACGATTTAAGGACTGCCCATTCTATAAATGTCCTTAATACTTTGAAAACTTGAAAGAAATGATGGCACCCCACACAATGTCAAAATGTTCATTTGAAGTAAAAACCCAGCAATTCACATCATCTGCTCTTGTTCATAGCAGGTAAAAGGCTGCCTTGATGACACTTAGAGCAAATGAATTTCTCTCCTGCCGTCATGCACTGAATAAATTTCTTGATCTAGTTTGGTACAAAAGAACATGATCTATAAATAGTTAACGGGGCTTTCTTCAGGACAAGTGATCTATAGACTGGAATGCTCTCTTGGGGTCTTTTAAAAAAAGTAAGTGCTGGTATGAACAAAAGGAAAGTTTGTTTAAAAAAAAAGATAAAGAAAAAAAATCCTTTTTAATGAGGTTGAAACTCGCAGATTTTAACTTCCTTTTGAAAGCATCTGACCAACCACTTCAAAAATCCCAAAAGCTAACCTTACAGTCACTTGAAGAAAGAAGTAAAAAAGGTCAGTCCATTAATCTGTTATGAATATTTTGTCAATAGCTACAAGCTAAAAATGCAAACTAAAACAAGTGGTTAATTGGAATCAAAGAAATTGCTGTCATATAAGCATCAGTGAATTCAGTTTTTATTTGATAGCCACTTTTCTGGGCTTAAAGGAGCTTCTCTTATCTCTGTGACATTTTAATGAGTCTGTCGATACACTGCACCATTGGCCACAGGGTCTCTCTGTCCTGTCTGCTCTTTCATGCACTTTTTTTGGCAGCTGATCTTGCAGGTTTTTAGACCATTGCTAATTGTGATAAGCAAAACTTTTAAGATATTTTAGTGTGCTAAAGGAAGCATCCATCTACCAAGTTTCTTGATGTAGCATTCTTAGAAGAAAGCAGAAAAAATACTCATCTATGGAAACAAAAGGAAGAAGCCTTCCTTTTTATGACATTTTCAGCTTTGATTCTTTTTTCACTGAGATGAGACCAGTCATCTTGAAAGTGGTGTCAGTGTGGATTTCTCTGAAAAACCCTGTATGACCTGTGCAACTGAAATTGAGGTTTTAATGGCAGTATTGCTTGAAAGCAAAGGAACTGGTGCATGTTGCTGATGCGGGTGCTAATTCTGTCAGTGTCCTCAGATGCTTGCTAATGTCTATATTAGAATTAGAATTAGAATAAACCAAACCAGGTTGGAAGAGACCTTCAAGATCATCGTGTCCAACCCATCAACCAATCCAACCCACCCAAACAGCTAACCCATGGCACCAAGCACCCCATCAAGTCTCCTTCTGAACACCTTCAATGACGGCGACTCCACCACCTCCCCGGGCAACCCATTCCATAGCGCAATCACTCTTTCTGTATAGAACTTCTTCCTAAATGCACCATGGCTAGCACTCAAGATGGCCTGTTCCATAATCTTGCCTGGCACTGAGGTCAGGCTGACAGGTCTGGAATTCCGTGGCTCATCCCATCGGCCCTTCTTGTGGATGGGCATCACGTTGGCCCACTTCCAGTCATCTGGGACCTCTCCAGTGAGCCAGGACTGTTGAAAAATGATGGATAGTGGCTTGGCCAGCTCATCTGCCAGCTCTCTCAGCACCCTAGGATGGATCCCATCTGGTCCCATGGACTTGTGGGGATCCAAGTGGCTAAGGAGGTCTCTAACTACTTCCTCCTGGATCGCAGTCAAACTATACTGGTCCCTGACTCCATCTGCCAGCTCAGGAGGCCAGTTGTCTGGAAGACAACCTATCTTGCTATTAAAATTTGAGGCAAAGAAGGTGTTAAGTACCTCTGCCTTTCCTCATCTTTTGTTACAATATTCCCCTCCATGTCCACCAAGGAGTGGAGGTTGTCCTTGCCCCTCCTCTTGCCATTAATATATTTGTAAAAGGACTTTTTGTTGTCCTTCACAGCAGTGGCCAGTCTAAGCTCTAAATGGGCTTTTGTCTCTCTAATTTTTTTCCTGCATGACCTAGCAACATCCTTAAACATTTCATGGGTTACCTCTCCTTCCTTCGAAAGAATATACACCCTCTTTTTTCCCCTTAATTCGCTCAGAAGTTCATTGCCCATCCAGGCTGGCCGTCTGCCCCGGCGGCTCATCTTCCGGCACATTGGCACAGCCTGTTCCTGCACCTTCAAGAATTCTTTCTTGAAGTAGGCCCAGCCCTCCTGGAGCCCTTTAAGGGCTCTTTCCCAAGGTGCCTTCTGAGTTAGTTCCTTGAGTAACCTGAAGTCCACCCTCTGGAAGTCGAGAGTGGAGGTTATGTTGCTGCCTCTCTTAGCTTGACTGCAAATTGAAAACTCAATTACCTCATGGTCACTGGACCCCAGACAGCCTCCAACCACCACATCTCCCACCAGCCCTTCTCTGTTGGTAAAAAGAAGGTCAAGCAAAGCCTTACCCCTGGTAGGCTCACACAGTAGCTGTGGTAAGGAGCTATCCTCTATACATTCTAAGAACCTTCTTGACTGCCTCCTCTCTGCTATGTTAAGTTCCCAGTAGTTAAATTCAGGCAGGTTAAAATCACCCCTAAGAACAAGGTCTGGTGATCTTGAGACAGCCTCTAGCTGCCTATAAAATAATTCATCAACCACTTCATCCTGGTTGGGTGGTCTATAACAGACTCCAACCAGGATATCAGCCTTGTTGTCTTTCCCTCGAATTCTCACCCACAGGCACTCAACCTGATCATCCTTAATCTCTAGTTCCATGGTATCTAGAGCCTCCCTGGTGTACAGGGCCACCCTTCCACCCCTTCTCCCTCACCTGTCTCTCCTGAAGAGCCTGTAGCCATCAATTACAGTGCTCCAGTCATGTGAGTCATCCCACCATGTTTCTGTGATGGCAACTACATCATCACTTTCCTGCTGTAACAAGGCTTCCAGCTCCTCTTGTTTGTTACCCATGCTGTGTGCATTAGTGTACATGCACTTCAGCTGGGCTGCTGGTTTCACCCCTGATTCCAACTTACCACCCACAGACTCCTGTCTGGGGGGACTGGTTTTGGCCCCTTCCCCCTTCAAATTTAGTTTAAAGCCCTGTCAATGAGTCCTGCTAACTCCCTTCCTAAAACCCTTTTCCTCAGTGGAATAGGCTGTTCTCATGTGCTGGGAGCTTCCTCCCCCTCTGGGACAGATATGCTCCTTCTGTTGCTAGCAGATCTGCTGCCATAGAAGGTTCCCCAAGATCAAAAAACCCAAAATTCCGTTGGTGGCACCAGCCTCTGAGCCACTTGTTAATTACACCTGCTTTCCTGTTCCTTTCAGTATTCCTTCCTGCAACTAAGGGTATTGATGAAAAAATTACCTGTGCCCCGACCCCTGTTTTTCCCAGTTTTCTGGAAGGCAAACAGAATAGTATGCAAGGAGGAAGGTTTCTGATGGGTGTTTGGTATAACTGGTTGGTACTAGTACTGGATGGGTGAACTGGTGTTAACACAGCCATATCTGTGACTCACTGGCAAGGAAGAACTTATTGAAGATGTGATAATCAGTGATGTCTGTGGTTTGTGTCAGTATGGACCAAATGATTTGTGTTCAGGATACTGAAAGGAGTGAGGAACAAAATTAGCAGGGTGTAGACCTCAGTCTTGGGGCTAGCATACTTCAGCTTATTCTTCATATATTTGACAGGATGGGAAGGTTCCATGGGAGACAGCTCTGAAGAGCAAGAGAGCTCAGGAAAGCTGGCAGGTCTTTAAGGACAGCATCCTCTAAGTGAAAGAATACTCAAGAGAGTAAGCACCTGTATCAGAAAAACAGCATTGTTAAGAGCAGGTAAAAAAGGCAGCATATGAAAGGTTGAAGCAGGGACAGAATATAAAGGAGGAATTTAGAAGAATTATCTGGTTATAGAGGGATTGTGTTAGGAAATCCAAAGCTTACCTTGACAGTTCCAAGGAATGTTAAGAGCAAGAAGAGCTTCTACCACTACATTAATAATTGCGGTGGGTTGAAATTGCCCCCCAAAATAAAACTGCTAGACCAATTCAGTTGGAAATTAAAATGAAGCTATATTTACAAACAAAACTACAATCTAGAAATATTAAATGCAATTAATATGTACAAAATATACAATATCTACATAAATTTACAATTTATAAACAACACAAGAACTTCCCTGGACAAACCAGGGGGTTACCAGCAGCTTCCCCCTCTCTGCTCCCTTCCCTCACCCTATACCACGTAAAGGAGAGAGAGAAGAGCAGAGGAGCTTGTTAGTACTTAGACACAAGAAGATGCAGCCAAGGTCAGCAACAGTTAAGCAAAAGCACCACTTAGTATCTGCTAGAGCAAAGAAGCTGAAAAGAGAAGCGTTCATTTACACAATTAACTTTATGTTAGTAATTAGACCAGTGAGATTATTTAGACCTTATCATTATTTTCCCTTTTACATCCAATGGTAACTTATTTACATTCTACCACTTTTCTGTTCATTCTGTGGAAAATTTTCCTAGGCACAGCCTAAAACTGCCACAATAATGAAAAGCTGAAAAGGAGAAATGATGCATAAACGATGGAATCACAGGTGATTTGGTAACAGCTGGCACAGATGAGCTTGAGACACCTAATAATTTTGCTTCAGTCTTCACCAGCAAGGTCTCTCAGGCCTATGTTATTAGTGGAGGAGTTCAGGGAGAAGGCAGATGAAGATCAACTCAGTGATCTTCAGGGACACTGCATCCAAGAGTGCCTAGACAGCTAACTGATACGGTAGCAAGACTACACTTTATACAGTTGAATGATGAGTTAGATGTGATGATCTTGAAGGTCTCTTCCAACCTGGTCTGGTCTGGTCTGGTCTGGTCTGGTCTGGTCTATTCTATTCTATTCTATTCTATTCTATTCTATTCTATTCTATTCTATTCTATTCTATTCTATTCTATTCTATTCTACTCATGGTCTGGCACTAGAGCTTTTATCTGTAGCTAGCACCGGCACCAAGAGATTAGTACAAAAACCTCACTCTTGCCTTACAAGAGACACAGAAGAGGACATGCCTAAAAGCCCTGTATACTACTCTGGCTCATCAGGGAATTTGTGCATCAAGAGGGAATTTGTAGAAAACAAGCAGTGACTCCTAGTATGTGCTGGAAAGGCAAAGTTACAGTTGTGCTGCCTTTCACTCTGTGGTGGGTTGAAATTTCCCCCCAGCATTAACTTGGCCAGACAACTCAGTTGGAAGCAAATGGAAGCTGTATTTACAAGCAAAACTACAATCTACAATGGAGTGCAATGGATATGTACAAAATATATAGGATTTACAATATTTACAATTAGCAAGTTGTTCAGAATTGTCTTTAGTTTTCCTTTTTACAGCCAATAGGGATTTATTTACATTTTTCTACTTTTCTGCCCAAAATCTGTAACAAATTTTTAAAGGCATAGCCTAAATCTACCCCAACTCTCTGTACCTCATGTCCCTCTGGCCTGATCTCTCTCCTCCTGTTGATCCAAATGGGCAGAGTCCAACATGATGGCATTCAACAACTCCAAGTGCCAGGTGCTGCACTTTGACCAGAACAACCCCATGGAGTGCTACTGGCTAGGGACAGAGTGACTGGAGAGCAGCCAAACAGAAAGGGACCTGGGGGTACTGATTGACAGCTGGCTGAACATGAGCCAGCAGTGTGCCCAGGTGGCCAAGAAGGCCAGTGGTATCTTGGCTTGCATCAAGAATAGTGTGGCCAGCAGGTCATTGTGCCCCTGTACTCATCATTGGTTAGGCCACACCTTGAGTACTGTGTCCAGTTTTGGGCCCCTCAATGTAAGAAGGACATTGAGAGGAGGCTCAGGGGAGACCTTATTGCTGTCTCCAACTACCTGAAGGGAGGTTGTACTTAGGTGGGGGTTGGTCTCTTCTCCCAGCACCAGAAAAAGAGGACACAGTCTCAAGCTGTGCCAGAGGAAGTTTAGGCTGGAGGTGAAGAGAAAGTCTTCACAGAGAGAGTCGTTAGCTGTTGGAATGGGCTGCCCAGGGAGGTGGTGGAGTCACCATCCCTGGAGGTGTTCAAGAGGGGATTGGACGTGGCACTTGGTGCCATAGTTTAGTAGTCATGAGGCCTTGGGTGAAAGATTGGACTTGATGATCTTTGAGGTCTTTTCCAACCTTGTTGATTCTATGAAGGTTGAGGGAGGTTTGTCATTGCTGGAGAAAAGCAAATGGGACTCCAGTCTTCACTAAAGGCCAAAACCAAACTCCACGTAACTACAGTGTAGTCAGCCTCACCTCAGTTCCTGGGAAATTCATTGAGTCTTCTTGGAGTACATTTCTGGGCATGTAAAGAAGGTGATAGGGCACAATCAGCATGGATTTACTGAGAGCTAGTCAGCCTGGCAGTCTTCCATCATAAACTGACAGGATTTGTGGATGAGGAACAGCAGTGAATGTAATTTACCTTGACTTTAGCAGGTTTTTTGACACCAACTTGTGTAAGCAGTTGGATAAAAAACCTCCTGAGTGGTCAGGCTTGGTGGGTCATTGTTAATGGGTTGTACTGTACTCAGAGAGTACCAAGGGTCTGCAAGGGTCAGTATTGTGACTGGTCCTGCTCAACAACCTAATCACTGACTTTGATGAGGCAGTAGGAGTTCACTGTCGTTAAGTTTACAGAAGACACAGATGTGAGGAAGCTGCTCAATACAGTCAAGGGCGATGCTGCCACCCAGTGGGACCTAGACAGGCAAGAGGAATGGGCAAATGGAAACTTCATATAACTAAACAAAGTCTGTGTTTTTTTCTTGTGGTCACAATATCTAGATGTGATGTGAGTTTTGAGTAGAGGGGGCTTCCCTATATTAGCTTTTGTTAACAGAGCACAGGATGCTGTTGGCTACCTTTGCTGTAGACTTATGTCCAGCTGACAGGTCTGCCCACATCTCCAAGTCCTTCTCCACAGAGCTGCTCCCCAACCACTTAAGTCCCAGCCTATATCATTACAATAGGCTTTTCCGTTCCACATGCTGCACTTAATTCATCTTGAATGTCACAAAGTTTCCATTAGCCCCTTCTTGCCTGTCTAGGCTCTCCCAGATGGCAGCCTTGCCTTAGAATGTGTTAACTGTTTGCTACAGTTTTGTGCCATCGGTAAATGTGATTAGAATACACTCTGTCACCTCTTCCAGGACATGATCGTGAAAAATGTCAAATGCTTTATGGGTAGTCATACCCTGCATCACTGGCAAATGCAGGAGAAAAAACATCCAAGAAGGAGCTTACTTCATAAGAACTGCCCACATGGGAAATCTTATGGGTTTCTTTGCATTTATGAACTACAACATGTGAAGTACTATTTGGTTGATATTATTTCTTAGTGCGGTAAATCTGACTCCCTTTTTATTCAAGGTACTTCAAGGTGAAAATTGTATAGAAAGACCCAATAATTTCCAAGACAACCCTGCAAATGACCACAAATGCTTACAGCCTCTGGGTGGCTTGTAATCATCATAACATGGAAGTTTATTGTGTTTATTAGCTTTGGGAATATACAGAGAGATGCAAGAGAGTATTTGAGCTCTCTTGCTGACTGGGAAAGAGGAGAATTTTATGTTGAAGGCTAGCAAAATATTTTACAGTATGTCTGGAAACTTCAGACTTGTGAACACCATAAGGGCTTTGCTCTCATACCTAAGGATACATGGGACTGCAAAAAGGAAGGGGTGATAGCTTTGACACAGACAGTTGTTCACTTTCCTTTTCCATGCCATGTGCTTCTCTATTAGCTGGACAGTAGATTAAATGACATTTTCAGGAATTTTTGTGAAAACTGGAAACTAAAAGCCACTTTGTCCGACTCAGTTTGGCTTAGTCTGACATCACTGCCACACTACTGTCTTACCGAATACTACTCCTTGCAACTGGATCTTCTGTTGCCACACTGTGCTATGAGTCCTGTGCCCACCCTGTCTTCTGCACAAAAAGCAATACTTGTTCCTTACTTGACTCATAAAAGTGAAAATAATCTCCTTGCTATTTTGGCATGGGTCTTGGTGTTTAGCAGTAATAGAGGGTTAAAAGGTTCTGCCTGAGACACTTACTTTCTTCAGAGAAAAGGACATCATGAAAGCTTGAGTCAAGTCCTCAAATGCGTGTTATCTCACGTGTACAACAATAATGCTTGATGGTGTTGTTCCTTCCTCTAAGGTTTCAGTTGGTAGAGTGCTTGCCGCCTGCTGGATATGCCATAGATTTACAGTTATATTAATACCAGTTGAAGGGATTTGACTTCATGACACTCAATATTCTTAAATGTTCTCTGAATAGTAATGCCTAATTTTCATGAAAGATAATATCTTCATGGACTCTCTTGGTCAGAGAATGATTTCAGCAAAGCATGTCTGCAGAGGATGACTTTTTCTTTGGTTGATCTGATCGACTATGGAATGCCATCACTTTTGCTACAGCAAGAGGCAAAATTAAGGGGTGTAAAGAGTCAGGTAGGGGTGGCATAACTCAATAGTTACACCAGGAGTTAACCCAAACTCATCAAGTTAAAATCGAGTTAAGCACCATGCTGGGAAGCAAAATTAGAACCACAGGATTAAGTAGGCAGACTTAAGTTAGTCAGACTCGGGGACTTCAGGCAAAATGCTGTGAAGCATCAGGCAGGAAACAAATGCTTGGGCTGCCCTCCAGTCTCCTGGAAAACCACCTTTATTTCCAGGAGAAAAGAAGTGACATGTGCCAGATGTATTTGAGACTCTGCATTAGTAAATTAACAGGGCTGTAACACTCAGGCTGGTGCTGCCTCCTTTAATTGCCTGACATGCATATAGAATGCCAAATGATGTTCTCTAAAGGAAACTGAATGCAGATTATGCTTTGCAGCTATTTGCACTATTGGCTAGCTGGTACCTATCATGCTGAACATCAGGAACTCAGTCCACAAGAGGTGAAGGGGCTGCTACTTGTGTAGTTCAGATGCATGCCAGTGAAAGTCTGCGAAGTTGTGACAGTAGAATAAGCTATTGACCTTTTTCTAGCATCACGTCTTGGACTTGTCATTCTTCTTTCTGAGACCTCATTTACAATAGCTTTTGAATTGGAAATAAGTGTAAAGGAGAGCCATGTGTGCTTTTATAATTTATGCCCTTACAAAGGGACAAAAAAGTACTATTAAAAAAAGTTTTTAAATCCACTGTCAAGCCACATTGGTGTTGTGTAGCAATGGTTCAAACAACCATAATTACTAGAAACACAGGAACAAAGTAAACCAGGAAATAGTCTATGTAACTCTTCATTAGTGAGCATGCTGTCCCCCTTCACACCTCCAAGACTAAAGCAGAAAGGTCCTGGTTTTATTGCAGTATTTGTTAGATTCTATTATTGTATCCATTGCTAGAGGAGGAATGAAGGCAATGCACACTTCTAACAGGTTCTTCGAACACCTTATTTATTCTCTACCTCCACCAACTAACCTTGCTAGGCTGTTGATTGCTGAGCTGTAGAAGGAAGATTTGCTTTGTGAAGTAAAGCATTGGTTTGATTTCAACCTCCATCTGTTTTTTGGTGGGGATGTGTGCTCGTGTCACTCCCCACCCTCCAACTGTTTTCCCCTTATTTGTAATGAAAGTAACATACTGTATGATAAATCTCTTACACTTAGTCCCTGTTCATTTTCTCTGATGGCTTGACCTTCTGTGGATTGAGCATTTGATAGCTTTGTCATCCTACCTATTGGAGCAGAGATAGCCAACTTCCTTATGATCCCCTTGGCTTCACATCATCTTACCTAGCTGTGTATACTATGGTGAACCCACAATCCTTTATTCTTTCTTGAGTGGGAAAAGCATAGTAGAGACAGTATATTATCTGCTACTTTTATTATTACCATAAATTGCCACAGTGTTCACAGACTGCCCTTGGTTTAGTCCTACCATCTGACTGCTTGCATTTCTTATTTTAGGATGGTTTCCACCAGTAATTTTTTGATACTAACATAATCTGGAATCAATGATGGCTAGACTCATATAGACTTTTCTGATGGATTTTAAACAGATCATTTGTCTCTGTGACACACTTTGTTTATCTTTCTTTTGTTCATATGCACAATGTTGGAAAAGCTAATGGTTACATTGAGTTTGTTGTGGAGATAACCAGCTTGTATCATGTCCCTGGAACACCCTTTTCTAGGGCTATAGATACCGACTACAGATTTTCTGTGAGGTTGCATGTTAAGTCCTGCAGGGCAACAAGCATGATATACAGCTGAAGGTTTTCTGGTGGCCATTGGCCTGGTGTGCTTTTATACTACTTGTCCTCCTTCCCTGGAAATACAGGGTAAGTGATGGTGTCACACCTAGGCTCCAGTGCAGACAATCTTTCTTTGGTTATAGCAATAATGACAGATGCTTTTTAAGTAATTGCCTTACCAAAGTTCAATTGGTAGTCAAAGTTGACACAGTCAAAGTTGACACAGAGCATGGGATTTGCTTTTGTGCATTTGGAAAGTCTTCAGATGTTTCTACTGTTCTCAATAAAGACAGTTTATGCTGATTCAGGTTTGCTGAGCAAGCTAGGTTCACCAGTGTGTTCCAGCTGCTTTGCAGTGCTCTGGCAATGCAAACCAGCTGCAGGTCTGGTTTAACTCAAGCCAGGTTTATGACTGTTTCGCATCATTGGAGCAGTGTAAAGTACCTGAAGCATGCCAGCTAATCTGGTCTTTTGGTGAACTGTTATAAATTACTTGTTTTTTCTTCATGTTCTTTACATGTAACTTTATTTATAGTTAAAGCTGGTAGAAACTGAGTAGATTGTACCACTAAAAGGCTGTAAAGTCTGTAAAACTAGAAGTTTTTTTTTTAGCCTAAACTTTTTCTTATCTGAAATAAAAATATCAAATTATGCATTATTCTCTGTTATGGATTTCCTCTAACTTGCAGTTGCTTGTTCTTCTTATAAGACGAAAGCATAATTAGTCTGAAATCTAAAAGAGTTGGCTTTGTAAGTTTCAATTTGCAAATCGTAGGCTCGGCTTTTATTCTAAGTGCGGTAATTTTCCTGTAGTTTACTGAGAATGTGTGCAGTATTTGTGTCATTATTAATATTGTCTATAATTTACCAATGAAAATATTTTGGTCAGTTAAAAAGAGGAAGGAAACCAACTAAGCGTTATTATTATCCTCCCCTGGTCTAGAGTAAAATATATAACTGAAATCGTATTTACCTGCCTTGGATAGCATGATGAGTGTTCAGAACATGCCACAAATATCAAATATTAATCATTCGTTATGTTAGTCCTTGCATAATAACTTTTTTCATAATCCAGCTCTTCCTCTTAGGCTCTTATAGTATTGAACATGTGAAGTGCGTTTTTAAGCAGTATTATACAATAGAAGAACAACAGAAGTATCATTAGAGCTACTCTGATCTACATTTTCCTTACAACTCAGGATTTTTGCTCTTTACCTAGAAATATTTTTTAATAAATAATATGGGGTGATGTTTTTAAGAAAGATTCTTTATGGATAAACATATTGATGTTCAAGTGAGAAACTGTATTCCTCTGATCAGCTGTATATTGTATATTGGAATAAAACATGACAGAATCTGCAAAGTTTTTAGAGACTTCAAGGCAAAGCATCAAAGAATTAATTACTGCCTCATATTAATTAAGATAACAATGCAAAACCCTTCATTAGAAGCATAGGAAAAGTTCTTCCTTGGTCCTTGGAGAGAATATTATATGCAAGCCCTGTTGTGTGGGTTGCAAGGTGTCACTGGAATTTATATGCATTACTTGTCTAATTGCAGTAAATGTAGCATGTCCAGATAGGTTTAAAAGTTGGATGGCTGTTTGTTACTTGCTGGAAATCACTTGAAACCTTGCTACTCAGAGGCAGCTGTTCACAGGTCCTTCACCTCTCCCCAGAGATAGCTGGAAGACTGTTGTTGGACCCTGTCTTTTATGGCAGAAGCAGTAAACATGACAGGTTGTTTGGGAGCCATCTGTTTTAAAATGGTTGCTGCTTTGTATGCAGTAATGAACTTGAGATCAGTTTTCTGTCTGTCTTCATAGTAACAGCCTTGTTTGGTGTCACAACAGGTGGAAGTTGATGGGATGAAACTAAATGTGACCAGCGAGTGGAACCTGGCTTCACCCTTATTGTCTGTCACCATTGATGGTACTCGGAGGATTATACAGGTAAACTCAGCAGCATTTCATTTTTAGAGCTCAGGTAACCAGAAAGCTTTATGTATACAGATAATACTGATATGTGGGGTCTAAACTTGCTGCATCATTAAAATTACATGATGTTGTGTGAGTCACATTGTCTTTCTGCTAGAGCTTCAGCAAACTTGTCTCAAAGCTATTTGACTAGAATTTTCCGTATATATCTGTTAAAGAGAAGTTACTTATTTTAGACATAAATTTACCTCAGTTTCTAGGATGCTGTTAGGAGATACAGTTTCTTTATCACATAAGAAATAACGAATGAATTACTGGGGGGAAAAAGAAAACAAACAGCCTGCCACCAGACACCAACCAAAACTGAAGTGGGGGCCTTCAGTAAGAGAATTCTCTTCCACGTTTTTGGATCAGGTGATTTTTCCACTTAGGCCTCTGCAATTTGAAAATCACAGGACAGTGCATCTCCCATGTAACATTTTTTTTTTATAGGCATTTAATATGATTTGTGGCATGGTTTGAGAAAACAAATATAGAAAGCATCCCAAACTTGGTGGTGCTCTAAGAAAAAAGGACTAAAAAGATTAATATAGTTGTATATTCTTTCCTTGTAACCAGCAATGTGTTGCAAATAACTCCGAAGGGGTGTGCTTTTAACTGCCTCGTAAATTTGCTGAGTGTAATGCCAGTCAGGATTTATATATCTGTTGACAAATGATTGCTCTGTAAATAACTATTTATCCTGGCAACTGTGAAGTGAGAGGAAAAAACCCCAAACTTTTGAAGTTCTTGAAAGTATTTTTCTACATTCAACATTACCTGTTTATTGTATATTTAATAGTGACACAGTAGTCACATTTCTGCTAATTGCAGTGAAATGTGTCTTTTGTTTTGGTTTTATTTTAGTCTTTACTTCTGGTGAATTACTCAAGTAGAAATACTGTTGTTTGCTTTGACTGAGTTTTAAACATTGTAACTTGAAGATAAAATTCTGTTGAAGATTAGTATTGAGTGGAAGTGAAATTTTAATTACATGCCCATGTAAACTCTGTACTGAGGTTTTGTAGATTTTGTCTAAAGTTAACCCCAGCTGCAGGGCTTATACATATCCAAAATAATTTTGTATTTTAAAATGTAGTTTTACATTTTCATACTGGTCCATTTTGGAGTTATTTTATAAAATAGAGTCCTAATTTTGAAGAGGAAACAATACCAATGTATGAATGTGTAAAATTTAGAAGAAAAGCTTTATATTTAGAACAGATAACTGTCAAGAAGGCCTCATTGCAAACTATATCAAAATTATGTGGTTGGATCTTAGACTATAACTAGTAGTAGTAAGACCAGTTAGCTAAAAGTGTAATATTTGAACTGTCACATAAAACTACTTTCAAAATTACTTATTGTGAGATCAGAACATGCTTTCTTCTAGGAGCTGAGCCAGCAGTGGTGTTACTTTTACTCCCTGAGTATGATCAGACTGTATGAAATACCACAGGACCAGCCACAGCAGCAAGGAATGAGCTGGCTGCATGGTCTCTATCCAACAGAATGTAGAATAAGCACATATGTTGCTTCTTCCTCAGATTTTATCTGTAAGTCCTGGCTTTTAGCAAAGAAACACAGTAACTTGAAAAGTTATTAATCTTTTAGTGTATATATGTAAATTTATGGGAACCTTAAACTTGACCTTTGATATCCACTCACTGGAATCTAAATTGGTTTTTTGGTTATGTATTTCTGCAGACTTGCCCCACTGCAAGAACCAAATTAGACAAGTGTATTCCTGTAGGTCAATTTGTCTCCAAAAGCAATTGACCCCTGAGTCTTGAAGTATCTTCTTTCAGCAAGACTTAGCCCTAGAGCCATTTAAGCAACAAATATGGATGAATCGAATAATTCCAGCTGTGCTTTATTAATTTTCAACCAATCTAATTTCTCTTCATAGTTGGTTTCATTCTTCTAAACTTGCTCAACCAAATACAGTCTTTGTGAACATTGGATTTCTTTGAAGGTTTGATTTATGCACCTTTGGCTCAATCCTGCAGCCTGGCCCCAGTCCAGCAAAGCACTTAAGCATGGAAGCAGGAAATAAATAATTTTTAAATGTTTTGGTTTAAAATGTATTTATGTAAATTACAGTCTAGACATTCAAATTGTTGCATATCTGTCACACATTAAAAAATAAGTAATTAAGCATGGTCATGTATTTCCACTCCTTTGGTGAAGGCTCAATGTGTAATAGAGCAAAGCAGAGCAACAACTCTGCCGCAGCATTAAGAAGGCCTGCGAGCTTAAAAGGTAGGTTTTCTAAGACTGTTTCTAGAGTAGAGGACCCATGAATACATCTGACTGCCTGAGGAATGGAATATGCCCTGGTCACAGTCTGTCTAGGGCATATCAGGGCACAACTAGGATCTGCAGCAATCCCTTTCCTCCTGCTTTTGTATCCTTTGTGAGGAAGCCCATCTGCGTGAAGCAGATGGGCGCTGCGGAGTGCCTGGCCAGGTCCCCAGATGAGAGAGGGACTAGAACCCTGGGGGATACTGCAGGTCTATTTGGCTGCAGCAGAAGGGCTTTGCAATCTTTGTGCTGCTTTGGATTACTGTGTAGTTCTTTACAGTGAGATTGGTAAAATAATGGAACAGGTTGCCGAGGGATGTGGTTGAGGCCCCATCCCTGGAGACATTCAAGATCAGACTTGATGTGTCCCTGGACAGCATGATCTAGGTGGAGGTGTCCTTGCTCCTCTGCAGGGGGGTTGGACAAGATGATCTTTGAGGGTCCCTTCCAACACCATGCAATCTGTCAATCTGTGAAATCCATAGGGTGCTATACAGTGTGATGAAGTGATGAAAACTTGAGAAAATCTGAGCAAGAAATTTCTGAGATAGAGTCTCCAGGGATGAGGATGTGGGCAGACCCCACAGGACTTCTTGAAATACAGATTCCATCATATTGGTGTTATTTTTCTATTGTTGTTATTTTTCGTAGTTCTTTGGCTAATCCCAGTTTTTCATCATTTTCTCCACTTATGAGTCAACTCTACCTCTCATTTGGAGAGGCTTAATTTAATGAATTGTGAAGCATATTTACCAACCAAAGGAAATTTCTGTGTGCAGAAACGCTTTGCCCAAATGGTTTCCCCTGCCTGTTTCCAAAGATGTTACTGAAAGGATATATTTAAAATACATTTATATATACATTTATATATAAAACACATACTGACTTTCAGGAAATATTTTTAGCAAAAATAAACAAATAGAGGAGGTGCATAATGATTCCTGTGAGGAGTGGCAAAGGGGAGGTTGGTTGAGTTGTGGAAAAAAACTGTTAGAGCTCCAGCAGGAGCTGGAAGGGAGAATGGTGGTTTGGAATGGTGTCCTGGAAAGTAATGACAGTTAGAAGAAAGACATCAGACATATTTTGGGACAATGGGGTTATCTGTCTGCCAGTAGCTGGATTTCAGTGAGCCCTGTTGTCATCCAATGACCATGCCCTGTGCATACAGAATCATAAAATTGCTTCAGTTGGAAAAGACCATTAGGATCATCAAGTCCAGCCATTATCTAACTCTGTGAAATCTGGTGCTAAGCCATGTCCCTTAGCGTCATATCTATGCATGTTTTAACCACCTCTAGGGATAATGAGTTAGCTACCTCCCCAAAGAGCCTATTCTGAAGTTTGGTAACCCTTCAAGTACAAAAGTTTCTTCTAATATCAAATCTAGACCTCCCTTGGTGCAACTGGAGACCTATCTTGTCCTATCACTTGTTACTAGGGAGAAGAGACTAACACCCACCTCACTACAACCTCCTTTCAGGTAGTTGTAGAGAACAATAAGGTTTCCCCTCAGCCTCCTTTTCTCCAGACTTCACTTCCCTCAGCTGTTCCTCATAAGACCTGTTTTCCAGATGCTGTACCAGCTTTCTTGCCTTTCTCTGGACACACTCCAGGACCTCAATGTCCTTCATGTAGTGAGGACCCCAAAAGCAAACACAGTACTCGAGGTGTGGCTTCACCAGTGCCAAGTACAGGGGCACCATCACTTCTCTACTCCTACTGGTTACGCTATTCCAGATACAGGCAGGACGTGGTACCTGAGTACACTTCTGGCTCATGGTTGGCTGTCAACCAGCACACGCAGGTCCTTCTCTACTGGGCAGATTTCCAGCCGCTCTTCCCCAGGCCTGTAGCATTGCATGGTCTTGTTGTGACCCAAGTGCAAGACCTGGCACTTGGTCTTGTCAAATCTCATACAATTGGTCTAGTCAAGCCAACCAGGTCCTTCTGCAGAGGTTTTCTACACTCAAGCAGATCAACACTGCCTCCCAGCTTAGTGTCATCTGCAAACTGACTGAGGGTACACTCAATCTTCTATACCAGATCATTGATAAAGATACTGTAGGGAACTGGCCTCAGTACTGAGCCCTGGGGAACACCACGTGTAAGCAGCCACCAACTGGATTTAACTCCATTCACCACCACTCTTTGGGCCTGGCCATCCTGTCAGGTTTTTACTGAGTGAAGCATCTATAAATATATTAATAGCAAGAGGAAGGGCAAGGACAACCTCCACTCCTTGGTTGACATGGAGGGAAATGTTGTATCAAAGGATGAGGAAAAGGCAGAGATACTTAACACCTTCTTTGCCTCAATTTTTACTAGAAGGACAGAACGTCTTCCTGACAACTGGCCTGCAGAGCTGGCAGAAGGAGTCAGGGAGCTGCACAGTTTCCCTATGTTCCATGAGGAGGTGGTTGGAACTCTCCTCAGCAGCTTGGATCCCCACAAGTCCATGGGAACAGATGGGATCCATCCTAGGGTGCTGAGAGAGCTGGCAGATGAGCTGGCCAAGCCACTATCCATCATTTTCCAGCAGTCCTGGTTCACTGGAGAGGTCCCAGAAGACTGAAAGCTGGCCAATGTTGTGCCCATCCACAAGAAGGGCCGGTTGGATGAACCAGGGAATTATAGGACTGTCAGCCTGACCTCAGTGCCAGGCAAGATCATGGAACAGGTCATCTTGAGTGGAATCACACAGCACTTACAGGATGGCCAAGGGATCAGGCTCAGCCAGCATGGATTCAGGAAGGGCAGGTCCTGCCTCACCAACCTGATCTCCTTCTATGATCAGGTGACCTGCCTGGTGGATGTGGGGAGGCCTGTGGATGTAGTCTACCTGGACCTCAGCAAGGCCTTTGACACCGTCTGCCATAACAAACTCCTGGCCAAGCTGTCAGCCCATAGCTTGGATGGGAGCACACTGCATTGGGTTAGGAAGTGGCTGGAGGGCCGAGCCCAGAGAGTGGTGGTGAAAGGTGCCACATCCAGCTGGTGGCCAGTCACTAGTGGTGTGCCCCAAGGATCAGTGCTGGGCCCTGTGCTCTTTAACATCTTTATTGATGATCTGGATGAGGGCATTGAGTCCATCATCAGTAAATTTGCTGACGACACCAAGCTGGGGGCAGGAGTTGACCTGCTGGAGGGTAGGAGAGGCTCTGCAGAGGGACCTCGACAGGCTGGACAGATGGGCAGAGTCCAATGGCATGAGATTTAACACATCCAAGTGCCGGGTTCTGCACATTGGCCACAACAACCCCATGCAGTGCTACAGGCTGGGTTCAGAGTGGCTGGAGAGCAGCCAGGCAGAGAGGGACCTGGGGGTACTGGTTGATGGTAGGCTAAACATGAGCCTGCAGTGTGCCCAGGCAGCCAAGAGGGCCAATGGCATCCTGGCCTGCATCAGGAACAGTGTGGCCAGCAGGAGCAAGGAGGTCATTCTGCCCCTGTACACTGCACTGGTTAGGCCACACCTCGCGTACTGTGTCCAGTTCTGGGCCCCTCAGTTTAGGAAGGATGTTGACTTGCTGGAACGAGTCCAGAGAAGGGCAACAAAGTTGGTGAGGGGTTTGGAGCACAAGCCCTATGAGGAGAGACTGAGGGAGCTGGGCTTGCGCCAGGGGAGGTTCAGGTTGGATATTAGGAAGAAGTTCTATACAGAGGGAGTGATTGCCCATTGGAATGGTCTGCCCAAGGAGGTGGTGGAGTTGCCGTCATTGGAGGTGTTCCAGAGGAGACTTGATGGGGTGCTTGGTGCCATGGGTTAGTTGTTTAGGTGGGTTGGATTGGTTGATGGGTTGGAAGCGATGATATTGAAGGTCTCTTCCAACCTGGTTTGGTTTATTCTATTCTAAAAAATAAAGGTTTATCCACCCATCCAAGCCATGAGTAGCCAGTTTCTCCAGGACAGTGCTGTGGGAGGCAATGTCAAATGCTTTACTCTAGTCAAGGTAGAGGATATCCACAGCCTTTCCCTTATCCACAGAGTGGGTCACCCTGTAGAGGATCAGGTTCATCAGGCAGGACCTGTCCTTCATGAACCAAATCTGACTGGGTCTGATCGCCTGGTTGACCTGCATATGCTGTATAGTGGCACACAAAATTGTCTGCTCCATGACCTTCCCTGGTACCGAGGCCAGATCGGCAGGGTTGTAGTTCCCTGGATTCTTCTTCCAGCCCTTTTTGTAGATGGGCATTAAATTTGTCAACCTCCAGTCAAATGTGACCTCCCCAGTTAGGCAGGACTGCTGATAAATGACAGGAAATGACTTGGTGTGTACTTACACCAGCATCAGTGTATGCTGTCTGGCTCCATAGACTTGTGCATGTCTAACTGGTGCAGCAGGACACTAACAGTCTCCTCTGGGATTATGGGGTCTTTATTCTGCTCCCCATCACTGTCTTTCATCTCAGAGGGCTGGGTATGCAGCAAACAACTAGTTCTGCTACTACAAAGATACTGAGTACCTCAGCCTTTTCCTCATGCTTGACTGCTATGTTGCCCCCTGCATCCAATGAAGTACAGAGATTCTCCTGTCTTCCTTTTGCTGCTAATCTATTTGTAGAAGCAATTTTTTTTGCCTTTAACAACTGAAGTGAGATTAATTTCTACTTGAGCCTTGGTCCTGCATAGCATCACAATTTTGTAGTTCTCCTGAGTGGCCTGTCCCTTTTTCCAAAGTCCATAAGCTCTCCTTTTTCACCTGAGATGCAATCAAATCTCTTTTTCAGCCAGGCCAGCCTTCCTTCCTGCTGACTCATCTTTTGGCACAGGAGGTTGGCCTGCTCCTGTGCCTTTTAAGAATTCTTTCTTGAAATATGTCCAGCCGTTTTGGACTCCAAGGTCATCGGGCCTGTCTCCAAAGGAACACTGTTGACCAGCCTCCCAGACAGGCCAGAGTCTTCCTGCTGGAAGTCTAAGATGGCAGTTCTGCTGATCCCCCTCTTCTCCAGCAATCAAGAACTCTTACAGCCTCCAATTCTCACAAGTCCTTCTCTGTTACAAACAGCAGGTCTAGCTACCCTAGTTGGTTCTGTCAACAGCTATGCCCAGAAATTATCTTCCACACACTCTAGGAACCTCCAGGACTGCTCCCTCTCTGCTGTGTTGTATTTCTAGCAGACATCAGGAAAGCTAGCAATCTTGAGACTTTTCCCACATGACTAAGAATATTTCATCTATCTTTTCATCCTGGTTGTGTGGTCTATAACAAATTCCCAGCAGGATATCTGCCTTGACGGCCTTCTCCTTGATTCTTACCCACAAACACCCAACCCTATTGTCACCATCATTAAGCTTGACAATCAAAACACTTCTGCCATACAAGGGCCACCCCACTACATGTCCTGCCTTGCCTAACCCTTCTGAAGAGTTTGTAGCCATTGATTGTGGCACTCCAGTTGTGTGAGACATCCTACCATGTTTCTGTAATGCCCGTTATATCCTGCTTCTCATGATGCACAATGGCTTCCAGCTCCTCCTGTTTAATTTCCCGTGCTGTGTGCATTAATGTAAATGCACTTCAGTTGAGCTAATGGTCCCACCATGTTTATGCAGGGAGAAGTCCTAATTCATGCAATCATAGAATGGTTTGGGGTGGAAGACACCTTTAAAGGTCATCTAGTCCAACCCCCGTGCACTAAGCAGACACATTTTTAACTACATTAGGGATTCCTACTTGATTGTTCTCAGATGCAGCGGTGGTTGCTAATCCATCAGTAAGTCTTGCATCTTTGTTGCTACTTGGATCTCCATTCCCTGCCTCCACTGAACAGAAGACCAACAGACCTCACTAGCACAGCATCCTTCAAATATTGGTGTGCTGCCCTCAGGCTTATTTCTAGCAAGCCCAGTTTTGTGACCTTTTCCCTTCAAACATAGTTTATGAATTGGGGAGTGAGTGGGAGGAGAGAAAGGAGGAATAAGCTGCCTTTTTCATGGAGCTGAACATCTCTTTTTTTGAATGAATCAGAATCTAAGGGAACCTCAAGATAAACCAAATTACTCCATTAAGTACAGCAGTTGCATGTAGGAGTTCCTCAAACCCTCTTTGCTTTGGCACTATTGCCAGCACTATTGCCCCTTTGACAGTGTTGAGCAAAGCCTTCGACACTGTCCCTCACCACATCCTGGTCTCCAAACTGGTGACACATGGGTTTGATGGGTGGACCACTAGATGGATAAGGAACTGGCTTGATGGCCGCACCCAAAGAGTGGCTGTCAATGGCTCCATGTCCCAGTGGAGGCCAGTGACAAGCAGAGTCCCTCAGGGATCAGTCCTGGGACCTGTCTTGTTCAACATCTTTGTGGGTGATATGGACGGTGGCATTGAGTGCACCCTCAGCAAATTTGCTGATGACACCAAGCTGTGTGGTGCAGCAGACACGCTGGAGGGAAGGGAGGCCATGCAGAGGGACCTTGACAGGCTGGAGAGGTGGGCACAAGCCAACCTCAGGAGGTTCAATATGAGCAAGTGCAGGGTCCTGCATCTGGGTCGAGGCAATCCCAGGCACAAACATAGGCTGGGCAGTGACTGGCTGGAAAGCAGCCCTGAGGAAAGAGACTTGGGGGTGCTGGTGGACAAAAAACTCAACATGAGCTCTCAGTGTGCGCTTGCAGCCTGGAAAGCCGATCAGATCCTGGGCTGCATGAGGAGAAGTGTGGCCAGCAGGTCGAGGGAGGTGATCCTCCCCCTCTACTCAGCTCTGGTGAGACCCCACCTGGAGTACTGTGTCCAGTTCTGGAGCCCCTATTACAAGAGGGATATGGATGTGCTGGAATGTGTCCAGAGAAGGGCCATGAGGATGATCAGAGGGCTGGAGCACCTCTCCTATGAGGACAGACTGAAGGAGTTGGGGCTGTTCAGTCTGCAGAAGAGAAGGCTCTGAGGTGACCTAATTGTGGCCTTCCAGTATCTGAAGGGGGCCTACAGGAAGGCTGGGGAAGGACTTCTCAGGATCTCAGGTAGTGATAGGACTAGGGGGAATGGAATGAAGCTGGAGGTGGGGAGATTCAGGCTGGATGTGAGGAGGAAGTTCTTCACAGTGAGAGTGGTGAAGCCCTGGAATGTGTTGTCCAGGGAGGTGGTTGAGGCCCCATCCCTGGAGGTGTTTAAGAGCAGGCTGGATGAGGCTCTGGCCAGCCTGATCTAGTGTGGGGTGTCCCTGTGCATGGCAGGGGGTTTGGAACTAGATGATCCTTGTGGTCCCTTCCAACCCTGACTGATAGTATGATACTATTTGTGTTTAGGTGAGTTCTCAAAAACCATTCAAATTCTGATGCTGCTCTATGTCAACGCTACATGGAAAATCTTAAAACTCCTTAGTGCTGTTTAATGCTGTTTTTATTGATCCCATCAGTAAACACTCAACTCATTCTTATATGCCATTTATTTGCAGACAATTCCCTATAGTGAAATGATTCTGAGACAAAATATCACCATCTTTTGCCAAGACTTTTGCACCTCTTTTTTGCATCATATACACCCAGCCTGTTTTCAGCTGTGGGCATATTTTCAGCCCACACTGGTTTCACAGCTCTGCCAACTTGCTTTAATAAAACCTCTCACAGTCTAAAGGTAGTGTAGGCATTCTGCCTGGATCCTGGAAAACTCTTGGTGGCTTTTGGCAGCTTCAGCAAAGCAATTTCACAATCTCAGTGGTGATGCCTTCTATTTGTATTTCCTGGCTTTCAGAGGATTGGTCTCTGCTGGACAGAAGCTCTGTAGACAGAACTCAGTTGGACAAGGTCCTGAGCAGCTCAATAGTACTTTGATATTAGCCTTGCTTTGAACAGGGAACATGATTGCCTGATTTCTAGAGATCGCTCCCAGCCTAACTGTTCTGGGACTCTGTTGGACATCCCAAGCTCTACAGTAAAAAGGTTTTTACCAGTCTCAGCAAGATGTAACTAAGAATGCGATGGATTCGCTAAACAAGAACATGATCCTGTAAAGCTGAAACCATCAGTCTCAGGTTTCAAATGTTTCTGTGAAGGAAATATATGAAGATTTACCAGTGGATTTTTCTCTACTTATAGTGTTACAGGGAATTTAGTGATGGCATCACTACTATTTTTCAAATTTTATTTATTGTATCAACAATTGCAGCAGGAAGAGTATATCCTACATCCTGGGATATGATAAATTTAAGTGCTTTTCAGATACAATGTTTCTTTTGATTATTGTTTTGGTCTCTAATAACAAAAAAGGCAAAAAAAAAATGTTGTAGGTTATGAAGCCTTTGTTCCTGGGAAATATCTGACATTCTGGGAAATGTCTGACAGGATAACAAAGCCTGTGCCCAAGTATTCATTTCCTTCAACCCCATGGAGATATTTTTTTTTTAACACATATATATATATATTCTTATTACTTTTTTAAATGACCCTTCTTTGGTTACCGTTTTGAGATCTCAGATGTAATCTGTGATAATGATATACAGGTTTCACATCTAAAGTACAATGACTTCATTTTCTTAAACCATGACAATGATTTTGGGAAGCTTTAGTGAGCAGTGTGCATGAAGACTCCTCAAGAGTCTGTTCTTCAGTGCTGTGCAATTACTGTACACACTCTGCTGTTGTCATTTACCCATGATTTCAGAATTATTTTTGCTAGGTTGTCTTTATAAGAGGGACACATAATCATTTGCAAATAGGGACAGACATTTGGATATACTACATTCAAAGAGCTATACTGTTGGGTAAAGAATAGCCAGAGGGCTAGCACCAGCACTAGATTCCTGATGGTCCATATAGATTAATTGGTAGCTCGCTCTCTGGCTGAGTTTCAGCCTGTTCCAGTTATGACTGCCCTAAACAAATCTGGTACAGATTTCTGGCATGCTGTATAGACCGAAGTAGCGGGAGTAAGATAGCCATTGCCCTTTGGCTTTAGGAATAGTCATGAGCCCATTACTCACCTTTATTTAGCAGTATAGAAACACAAGCTGCCCACGTTTTCTTGTTTGCTCATCCAGCCACAGTAACCAGAGGAAATAGAGCGCAGCCTTGAAACTCCAAAAATGATGAGTGGATATGATACAGAGAAATTTATCTTTATCACCTCATTTGACACTCTCTTAGCATTTGGGATAAGCACAAACAAGGTCTTAAATATCCAAAGTGAAAGACAAGTACAGAAGCTGGTAGCATGCAATGTAGTATGCTTTGCTGTGTGTCAAGCTTGTAATTTTTTTTTTAAGTATTAATGTGTTAGTCAGGGAACTCTTGTTGCTGTTAGTTCTTTCCCAGCAGTTCCACAAAGAGAATGATTTTGCGGGCTGCTTATAGCAGCCTTATTATTGCCTAATGATTGCTGTGAGTAGTTGTGTTTTTGTTGCTTGTATACTCATTCTCGCTCAGTTGCCTCTTTCAGTGCTGCAGATTTGTTCCTTTCAGAGAGGCCTGTTTTTGTCTGTGTTGCTCTCTGAACATCTTCCCTTTCTGTTAGCTCCTTTCTGAGCTGTAGGGTCTAGAACTGTGCTGTGTTAAAAGCATGGTCAAAAACTAGACTTCTACTGTAACTTGATCATGTTCACTGATTTGTTAGCTGTTCTCATTACTAATTTGAAATATTTCCTGTGGCTTTTTAAATCTGAGCTAAGCACAGAGCTGATGTTCCTATTTAATTATCATTTCTGGTTTGTAACAGCTGGGGTAGGCAAGGGAAGAAAAGATAAACTCTTGGCAAGAAGGTTTTGCCAGGAAGCTTTGAAGCTGTACAGCATTGTAGAGCACAGACACTGATGTCCTAATGCCACCCTTGGCAAATGACATAGCTGTTCTTGTGTGGAAGTAGATGAGCCCAGACACAGGAAAGGAATAGAAGAAATTCTGAAACTTCATCAGCATACATGATTCAATGCATATCTCCTATATGTACTTGGAAAGACGTGAGCGATCTGATTTAGATAATGAGTGGATAATTCAACTTGTTGAGCTTGTGGAAGGTTCCGTGCAAGAAAATTAGTAGTTGTCTCATTTAAGTTTCATTGTTTGATCATGGGTGATCTAAGGAAGACTGACTTACTTATTTCCAAAGGTTGTAGGGACAGGGAAGGTGTATGAAAGCTGGCTGTCTTGGTGCTGCTTGCTGTAACTGCTAATGATGCATACTAAACCAAATTTTACTGTTGTGGCTTCGCTGACATGGATAGTAGCCAAAATTGTTAAAATTATTACTTTTTAAAATGAGCCCTGAATATACTTCTAGCCTATACAACAGCAGTATGGGCAGCTTCTGAGTCGTGAAGACTTTGAAAATATTGGATAACCTTTACTATCTCACCAGAGTGTTTGCGTTAATGTCTCTTGTGAGTGGTTGGCAATTTGTGTGACGTCAGTTTCACTGAAGGCTTATTCCACACTCCTATCCATGGTTCAAATGGAGAATGTGTGAAAAGAAGGGGGAAAATAAAAAAAAAACAAAAACAAAAACATAGAATTACAGATTACTCCTGCCTTTTTTTTTTTTTAATCCCTCCTTAATTGAGTAGCAGAAATGCAAAGCCCACACCACCACTCATACCAATTCTTTCATGAAAATTAAGTGATACGGACGACACCAAGCTGGGGGCAGGTGTTGATCTGCTGAAGGGTAGAGAGGCTTTGCAGAGGGACCTCGACAGGCTGGGCAGATGGGCAGAGTCCAACAGCATGAGATTTAACACATCTACGTGCTGGGTTCTGCACATTGGCCACAGCAACCCCATGCAGTGCTACAGGCTGGGGTCAGAGTGGCTGGAGAGCAGCCAGGCAGAAAGGGACCTGGGGGTACTAGTCAATTATAGGCTGAACATGAGCCAGCAGTGTGCCCAGGTGGCCAAGAGGACCAATGGTATCCTGGCCTGCATCAGGAACAGTGTGGCCAGCAGGAGCAGGGGGGTCATTCTGCCCCTGTACACTGCACTGGTTAGGCCACACCTCGAGTACTGTGTCCAGTTCTGGGCCCCTCAGTTTAGGAAGGATGTTGACTTGCTGGAACATGTCCAGAGAAGGGCAACAAAGTTGGTGAGGGGTTTGGAGCACAAGCCCTATGAGGAAAGACTGAGAGAGCTGGGGTTGCTTAGCCTGGAGAAGAGGAGGCTCAGGGCAGACCTTCTTACTCGCTACAGTTATCTGAGGGGAGGTTGTAGCCAGGTGGGTGCTGGTCTCTTCTCCCAGGCAATCAGCACCACAAGAAGAGGACACAGTCTCAGGCTGCACCAGGGGAGGTTTAGCCTGGATGTTAGGAAGAAGTTCTTCACAGAGAGAGTGATTGCCCATTAGAATGGGCTGTCCAGGGAGGTGGTGGAGTCACCATTACTGGAGCTGTTTAGGAAGAGACTTGATGGGGTGCTTGGTTCCAGGGTTTAGTTGATTAGGTGGTGTTGGATGATAGGTTGGACATGATGATCTTGAAGATCTCTTCCAACCTAGTCTGTTCTATTCTTTTTTTTTTTTTTTTCATTGGGTAAGACAATGAGTAACCCACTTCTATGCCAAATGAATCTCTCTGGAATATCCTCCCTACTTTCCAGTGAGAGGTCTCCCACAATAAAACTCTATCTGCAAAAAAACAAACGTCTCTCTTTCTTTTACCTAATGGCATTAGTTATACCTTTTGCTTCTTGAGGTGTTAACCAAATAAAGTTGGTTGTCACAGATCTTATGCCATGTTTTGTTCTTAAGGATCTATCCATTTTAATGACAAACAATATTCAGGATGAATATCTGTAAGGATTCTGTATGTGCTAGAAGACCAAAACATTGTGTTCTGTTGTTGACAGACATTGTAGTTTTATGGTATCTAAACCTTGACAGACAAGGAATGATTCTCTTGAACATGGTTACGTATTGTGAGAGCAAAGGGGAAGGAAGAGAAGAAGCATCAAAGCACTAGAAATGACTATGGATCTTGCAGAGTATCTCTCAGGGCTGTCATAAACATTATCATATCTAGAGTCACATGGCAGCACATTACCTGCACGCTGACTCCCCTAAAAGAGCAGAACATTTTATGGCATGTTGAAACAAGAGCCAAGTTTCTAACATTTTTGGTAATTTAGAAGTTCACATGGAGGACTAGACTCTTCATTGTTGCAAATGATTTTAAATAGCTGGATATTTTGGGCTGGAGTAAGTGTTCCACACCAAATAAACTGTCTTTCCTGTGTTGTTTGGTTGTTGTTGTGTTCGTTTTTCCTGTGTTTTTTGTTTGGTTTTTTTTTAATTTGTCATCCCCTGAAGTTTGGCAGAAAGAAGTAACAACTGACAAACACTGGGTATCATAACACCTGAAGAAATATAGGAAAAGATTTCTGTTCTCATTTTATGTTTATGGGATGACAGAAATTCCTAATCCATCTACTGTGACTAAATCCCAGGCATTTTAACAAAACAGTTCTTTAAAAAGTAGTACTCTTAGAAACTGTGCCTGCAACTTCACCTTTGATGCTCTGTAAGCTATTCACAGTGTGTTTAACATCTGTATATGCACTGTTTGGGAAGAGATTACATTTGATGCTTGGAAAAAGACTAAGGCACCTTGCAACAAGTTCTGGGGGAGGCCAGTATCTTGTCAGGATTCCACTTAAAGGAAAAGACTCTTACTGCATAGTACCATTTCCACTAGTTTTAGACATCTTTCACATGAAAAAAAATTATTCATACAGAGCAGGACTTGATCATCTTCCTCGCTGGGTGACATAAGAGCTTGAAAAAAAATGAATGTAGCCTCAGGAAGAACAACAAACTGAAGTTCCATGTACTAAAAAATGTGACCTAAACCTTATAATGGCTAAGGGTAGAACAGCAAGTGCAAAACTAGACTAAGTTTCCCTCTGTAGCTTAATGTGCTAAGGAGAGGAAGTGATGGGATCACCAGTGGAGAATACTGACTTGTGACAACAGTAAAGCGACCCCTTAAGTGGAAAGGCTTGTGAGGATATGCAAGTCTCAACATGTAGTAAAATGCAGACGGGTTCCAACATACAAGTAATCTTGGTGACATTACTAGTCTGGGATGACATCCCTAGGCTGGGATTTTGCTCAGTGGAAAGGGAGCACTGAAAAGAAGTTCTGCTTTCTGCAGAGGTTCTAGGAGGAGAGGGGAAAGGAGACAGATAAAACCAGAAAAATCCTCACGTTTTGGCATGATGACTTCCTGGTTTCACAGCTACTTCTGCAGCTTTCTTCTCCTTTCTGACCCACCATGGGGCTCCAAAGATTGGGAATGACATAGGTGGTCATGGTGAACAAAAGATTCTTTCCAGGTATCCAGTCACCTGCATGTACAGAGAATCTCATGAATGAGATACTAACAGATCAATCTGCTGTAACACTGTAAAGTGCAATGCTGTATTTCCCCCCCTGACTTCCCTTTGGTGGGAATAATTTTTTGTTTATTTTTTAAAGTTAAATCTGTCTAGGGATGATTCTGGCTTGTATTTTGCTAGGTTGTCTTTTCAAAAATTTATTAAATGTTAACCAAAACATGGATAGCATTCTGCATTTGAAATTCATGGCATAAAGCATTTAGAATTTCTAGTAGTAAGCAGTTGAAGGGAAGCAACTGGGGCTGGAAGAACTTCTGTGTTCTGCAAAACAGCACCAGGCTGGGAAACTACATAGTGATTAATTCAAAATTTCATCTGTGACCTGTCCATAGGTTTTTCAGGCTTGTTTACTGTGGGTTGTTGCTTGTGGGTTTGGTTGGTTTGTTTTGGTTGCTGTGGTTGTTACGCTGTTGGTGATGGTTGTGCTGTTGCTGGTCTGCATAGTCTGATACATGTTGCCTGACTGTAGTCATGCCGTGGCTTGAAAAAGTTGCAAAAGATGTAGGCCATGGGACAATCTGTTTATTTTCTGTAATGAATGCTCTCCACCTTTACTTTCAGCAATAAATAAAGGCAGCATATAGTATTCAAGATAAACATGTTACTTATATGAGTTCCTTTGCCAATTTGTATTCAGTTTGACTTGGCATGTAACTTTTTAATTTGTGAGCAAGGCAAAAATTTTGCTTTTGATCTGTTGGAGTTTCTTTGTTTTGGTACCATTTCTTCCCTTCAGCTGCTTCCCTCCACTAGCTTGTAGAGCCCAAGATACCAGCAGATTTGTGGAGGCTACTCTTAAGATCCTGTTGTTTTCTAATGTCTGTGTCAGTTTGGAATCTCTTTCAGTATTATATATTTCATGTTTGGCTGAGCTTCTTTATCCTTCTTCATGTAAAGGTTGTTATCATTGTTGTCTGCGAGTGCTCATCCACTGCAGGCTTAATGCAAAGCTGATTGTAACCCTACTGCATCTTACGATGAATAGATCATTGATACCCAACTAAGTGGAAATAATTTTCTATGGTGAAGCAGAAGAATTTAAAGTCAAATCGCACTAACTTCTGGTAATTTACTGGGATTTACAGATTAAAATGGTTATTTGTGAAATGACTGTGGTATAGCATGCACTTAAGGAGAATCAAACACATTTTGTATGATTGTGTACACTTGACTATTTTTACATGTGTGCATCAGCATTTTGTTTGTATATACATAGCATATGCAGCATAGCATACTGTAACCTGCGTGTGTAAAAGTACATACAATATTTATGTAACACTCACACCCATTTGACAGCTTTGAGGCTGCAGATAGATTCTTTTTTTTTGAAGTTACGATTTTTTTTTCCAGATTTGATGTAGCTTGTTACTTTCTCATAAGGAAAAAAAAACCAACATACTTTTAACTCATATTATGCTAAGTCTGAAGCTCTATCAGCTGTACCAGCCAGAAGAGAAGAGCATTGGTTATGGCTAAGATCATATAGTTGATGCCAACAATGTAATGTTACTGTATTGGCAGGTAAATGTGCAGTGATGTTTCATCTTTATTCAAGTGGTAGAATTATTTTGCCTTTCAGTGTAAACCTCCTAGTAAATAATTTGCAATTTATTAAGAAAACAATGACTGCATATAATTAACTATTCTCTTTTGCTACCTCTATTTGATTACTTTCCTGTTATCACATGCAATATGAAACCATCTATTATGTGGTATAGAATATGTAAATATCTAACTTTCCAGGAGAAACTGGAGACTGGTCCTTTTTCTAAGGAGGTGGAAAATAAAAGAATAATTGTTAGCTGTGTCCTTTCATTTTCTTGAAAACATCAATTACATTTACAAATCCCAGAAACACAAGCCCACCAGTGGAACAGAAATAACTCCTTTCAGTATGCTTCAAAAATATCTAATCACATCTAACAGCTAAAATTTATTTACAACTGTAATTTGAAACATTAATTACGATAATGTGCTGACTGCTTTTGTAACATGGTTCTCAAAAGCCTGGCAGTTCTCCTTTTGGTCTTGATGTAACGTATGTTTTGTGACTTGGAGAGTTTCTCTACCTTTCTTTCTTGTTTTTGGGTTTGGGTTGGTTGGTTGGTTTTTTGACACATACCCAGAAGGGAAATTACTTTCTTACTTGTTTGTTAACTGTTTTTTCTCACCTTCTCCATTATTTATTTTTCCCCACACTGGCTGTTAATTCAAGAGATAAATTTTAATGCTTATATTGACTATTAATGCTATCAACAACTGAGTGTAATACTTTGTATTTAGAAACAGCAAACAATAGCAGCGAGAATTTAGCATTTACTATACTGTGATACCAGTGCACTTCAACAGCGTCAGAGCAAGGAAGAGACTGCTTATATCTTTGTCTTGTCTTGACACGATGGCTTTAGAAAATGCCTTCTTGATATACAAGTATATTTGCCTTTATTAAATTGGTTTGGTTATTGTTCTGCTAGCTTATTCAGTTGTTAGTAAAGAAAATCTGTGTGAGGAAATACTTCAATGATTTGGTTTTCAGTTGTGTAAAATAAGTCAAATTGTCAAGATACCTGCCTTTTACTGTGAAAGCTGTTAAAGAAAATGACAAAAGGGCTCTTTTTATTTGGTTTTGTTTTGTTTTGAAGTTGTGTTTTTCTGTGTGGCAGGGAGATTAGCCAAAAAAATGGAATTTTTATTAGGACATGAAAAGGTCTCTAATGACCCTTGAAAGTGGACAAAAGGGTAGCACAATAAGTGACAGAACTCTAACGAGGGTGGAGGGCATTCCAGGAAAAAAAGAAATTAAATCCTTTAATTTTTTTCGGCTTGCCATTTTCTGACAGCTTATCAAGTGGTTGGGACTTGTTTTTTTTGGCATGCTGTTCATTCATTGTAGGCAGCCGGTACTTTGTACTTCTTTGTGCTTTCCAAAACCTGATTGTGTTTATCCTAGACTGTGGGAAAAGTGTATATTCCTGTTTCCTTTATAAAAGTAAACATCAGGTTTTGTATGAAATTTTATTTCCCATATTTTCCCTTCCATTAATCATTATTGTTGAAATATGTCAGGTTTTGGCACATCATCCTTTGTTTTCATATGATTGTACAGATTGTGGTGTCAGTGTGTGACCTGCTAAGTCAAAAAATAAGCATATTTGGGCTGTAGTAATTATTACTTCATGGAGTGTAGCTAACGAACATGCACCATTATTAAAAAGGGACTAGGGTTTAATTTAGTGCTATTAAAATTATTTTGAGGGATATCTAGCTATTGCTGTACTGCACTTTCTCGCTTAGTCTAGAGAAGACAAGACTAAAGGGAGCTGTGACAATGACTCTTCACATAGGTGGCTGCAAAAAGAAAGGGAATAATATGTGTTTCCTGTCGGTGATAAAAAATAGCAGAATTAATGTGCTGCAGTGGCAGAAGGATTATTTTAGTCAGATATCAGGGAAAAACTGATAAGGATTTTGAACACTGGGATAGATTGCTTAGGGAAGCTGTGAAATTTCTGCAATTGAAAGATTTTTAGAGTAGGTTAAACATGCTGGGAGTGACACAGGTATATTTTGATTCTGCCAGGAGTACTAGACTAGAAGATCTCTCCAGATTATTTGCTGTCCTGTTCCTAGGATTCATTGTTTTCAAAATGCTGAAGATCTCTGTGCAGCTCTTTGCAGTTCATACTCACCTTCTCAAATCTGTGCTTCTTTTCTTACATGTATGCTCAGCATTGTGTAAGCATTAGGGCTGTGTTCTCTGACTAGGACCCTGATTTGGGGTCTACATGTGGTGTGATTTAACAGTAGGGAAAAAAAATGGTGAAAAAACTCTGCACGCTGAAGGACAAGACAGTTCACAAGAAGGAATTCTTTATGCATTTTGCATATTTAGATTATGGATGATACTGTGTTAAATCAATAACATATATTCTTTTGCATTGTCTTGTGGCTTACTGACTATGTAGTATTTGAACACCGTTTAATAACTTCAATCAACTCCTGAACCACAGTAGGTGACCAGACATTTCATAAGGTCATTTTTTTCCTCCCTGTTTTCAAAGTGGCATCATTGGAGGTTTGCATTTTAAAGAGAGATTAAAATGTCTCTCATTAGGAGAGAATGAAGATAATACTAGATGTGACTAACAGGAATAGGGAATCACGGACGTTTAGAGATGGCAGAAGCCTCATTATTCATGACCTTCATCTTTCTGCAAGCCCAAGGTTGTTCTGTGTCATACTTGGCCTTATTTGTTTCCATTGTTCTTCAAAAGTTGTTTTTTTTTTTTAATTGACTGAAAGAAATCTAAATTATGAGATGAAATATGAATTGGTTGATGTACAGATTTGTGTACTCAGTTAGCTTTGATTAATTTACAGTGATGTGGCACAGAAAATGGTTTCAAATTCCAGAGGTGCTTCTAATGAGGTTTTAAATTTTTTATTTTTTCAGAGACTTTCTCGGAATGCATCTGGAGAAACAAGCATTCAGTTCCTGGGCACAGTGGTAAGTATGTGTAAGCACTGTCAGGAGTTACATTGGTAGAAAAATACAATGTAAATGGAAAATAAGTAAATTACACTGGCAGCACGTTTAGTCTTGTCTTTGTGAAGGTGGGTATTTGGTGTAAGTATTCTGTGCTTAGCAGGTGAATTTAGGCAAGTTTCCGAACCTAGCATCCAAAGCATGATGCACAGTATCTGTGTTCCACATTTCAATTGATTCAAATCTGCCTTATTTTCATTTACAAGGGATTTAAGAGTGGTTGTAGATTTGTAAGAATCTTGCTATGTACTCAGGTTTGATCCACACAGGATTAAACCCACTCTTTCACACCACCTCAGCTTTCTGATCTCTGTTGCTTCACCTTACCACGTACTGTCACATCCTAGAGATGGGTCAATAACTACCTTATGAAGACTATTTAGTAGTGCAAAGTGTTGTGTCCTTTTGTCATTCTAACCAATGTAGCTTTGTAGGTCTCCTAGATTTTGTTTGCTGGAGAGAAGTGTGCTTAAAATCCTACTGAGATTTTATACTATTAGACAGAATTTACTCAATAATTTGTTTTTTTTTTTTTTAAATTTTTTTTTTTGGTCTGGTGTTATTTGGAGCAGTTGTGTAATACAGAAACTAAAATTCTTTTGTTAGGCATCATATAAACATCTGTGATAGAAACAGCTTCTAATGCCATGATTTGCATTAGTAAAATGTAGTCATTGACATTTTCCAAGTTCCTTATGCACCTAAAACTAGTTCTGAAAATTAAATAGAATTGAAGTATCTAAAGTTGTTTATCCTGATTGCTGCCGACAAGTTTCCCTGCAGTGACTGTATCAGTGAAAAGTCTAGGGATGAAAGGTTCCCTTTAGAATTTAGTCCTAAGATCTCTGTACATTATGTTTTTTGGACAAAAGTAGATAAAGATTGCATGTGATAACGCTTTCCTTCTACTTGTGATTAGTCCTTCTACGAGTCCTATGAAAACATTTTTGGGAGGTGTGATACAATAGGAGTAAACTTACCAAGAATACCTGTAGACTTGCATGTTGCTTTGTAGAGCTGAAAGGTGCCTGTAATATTTTTAGCTTCTATAAATATGTATCTCTATGTGCATATACATTTATTTGTCTGCTCTTCAGTGCCAAGCAGAGGAGCAGTTACAAATAAGGCGTAAAGGTTTTGTTCTGCACCACTGTATTGGTAATAATGAGCTCTAGAGTTGCATCCTGCATATGAGAGATTGCTGCTATCACAGTATCACAGTACTGTTAGATGTTGGAAGAGATCTCAAGAGATCATTGAATCCAACCCACCTGCTAAGGCTGGATCACTTAGGGTAGTCTGCGCAGGAATGCATCCAGGTGGGTTTTGAAAGTCTCCAGAGAAGGAGACTCCACAACCTCTCTGAGCAGCCATCTGACTGATCTGATAGTTTTCGTGTGTGAAGAAAATAATTACTCAAAGTAGACAGGATATAAACACAAATGCACTTGGTAATACTGAAAAGGTTTTCATTGACCCCCTGTAAGTGGGTGCTGTAGCAGAGAAAATTCTTAACTGTGTATTTAGTGACATTGAAAATCGAATTTGTTGTTAAATTAGGTAAGAAAATGTTTTGTAGTCATGTTAGAAGTGCCCCAGAGTCTCACTTGCAGACTACAACTTTTTTTCTAGGCCTTGTGCAACAGCAAAAGAAGGCAAAAGAGGGTACAGCATTAATGTACTTTTACCTTTAAAAAGTTGATGATGAAATATCTAATGCATTCTAACATATATCAGACATTGCTGATTATCTCATTTGTGTTTGTTGGATCCTAGTTATTTTATGAAATTAAGTATACGATTACAACTGAAATCCTCAAGAGAATTAAACAGTACTCTTTCCATAACCTTTTTTTATTTAATCTAAATTATGCGCATGTCTTGCTGATCAAGCACAGAATGAGAACCTCAGTGATCGGGGTAGAGAATCAATACTGAAGTCGGCTTCCCAGGGTTTGCTTCAATACCAGTTTTCCTACAGAATCCAAGCCAGAATCTGCACCTGTGTACCTATCAGTTCCTCTAGCCTACTGTCCTTCTCCTTCCCACTTTGTCCATTTATTTAATTTGTCATTTGCTCCTTTAACATCCTTGTACTTTTCTGATTTCAACTTAATACACTCAGCTTAGATAATGGTGGGTAAGGATGGGTTTTCCTTAGAACGTTATCCCCTACAAATTGTGTACACAGTCTATATGTGTTTTACTGCATGTGTATGTGTACACATACAAAAATGTAGATGTTCAAAGAAAGAAAACAATACCATCTTAATGATGGTCCTAGACGTACATGTTGGGCTCACCATTATGTATCCCTTACTAAACTTTTGCTAACACAGAAGTGCAGTCAGGACAGTATTTGAAAGACATATTTAGCAACAAGAAACTCCTGATTGTTCATTATTATTGTAATATATTGTTAATGTAACAAACAGCTTGTGAAATTATTGCTCTGCTCTTTTTTTTTATATATAGTAGAATATATCAGAGATAGCTCTGAGTGTTCTGTGCTACTTTTGACAGGGGCAAGTGATGGCACTTCAGTGGTGACAGGCAGCATGATGCTACTGAGTGTACACACTGCTGACCTGTCCATCAGTACATAATTTTAGAATCAGCTGGTCAGGAGCACAGCTCCCTGGCTTGTCAGGAGGGCATCAGCTTTGATAAATGGCTTCAGTTGTTTTTTTGACATTGGACAATAGAAACAATTCTTCTACTGATTTCTGATAAAACAGAAGCCCCTGTTTCTGGAAGCGAGGTGACATACTGAGGAGAAGTGAAAGGTATGCTTCTCTATTAGAAACATCCTTGCTATGCCTGTGAGCTTGGTGAAGGACAGAGAAAACTGTTGCAGCAGAAGGACAGTTTAATATAAATTCTGCTGCATACCATGCGATAAAATGTGTGGACAGTAGGACAAATGTTTTGCTTAGCCCAGCAGCACATTCCTGTTACTTGTAGATGACGGAGAGGGGAATCAATACGGATGACCAATATGATCTAGTATTGTTCCTTTATTGTTCCAGTGTTGTACGAGTATAGTGCAAGCATAGTACAGTGCTGATAGTAGTGCTGATAAACTAATAAAAAGAAGTGCGTATTAAGGGAACCTTTACAACTTATATAAACTTAGAGAGCATCGTTGGCATAGCTTCATTGGTCCCTCAGGAGTGACCACACACCGTACTACTATTGATTGTTGGTAAAACTAGAAATAACGCGCGAGGTGGTTGATGCACATGTGCGTCCTGTTACTCCAAGATAATTCTCTCTGTTTATAGCTATCAATGTCCTGCTTTAGTTACATGGTGCAGGCACAGCACTATTCTGCTACACTGCTAGCCACTTCTGCACCCATGCTGGACATGGCCTACCACCATGTCAGGCTCTAGGCCTACACTGGCAGATAGCTCACACTGCTTGTTGCCACCATTACCACAGTTACTTTAGAGGAGAACAGGAAAAATCACCTTACTTTCCCCAGGGAAAGAATGCCTTTGAGTGTACACTGTTAGTGTCGTTCAGGGGTCCACACAGGTTTGTAATAATATTTTAGCTTCTCATCCTGAGTAGAAATTCTTTGCTACTTGAGCTTTTCTCTCTTTTGAAATTGTGGTAGCATTAAACAGCTTATTTTCTCCAAACTGGTTTTTTTTTGGTAGAAAATTGCGAGTTTCATATCTAATATAAGGCTTATGCTATTAGAGGGTATACGAAGATGTTTCTGCCTGAAGAAAAGAAGCAACTTTTAGCTGTAAGAAATAGTTGTTGGATAGGATTTGGTTTAATTTTCTTGGAATGATAACATTTTGAGTCCTGATTAAATTATTTCTGAAAAGGTCATGAGCTACTGCCATAATTGAGATTTTTACATGAGTTTTTACTCATTTTTCCTCTCTAATGAACTTGAATAGATATTGTGTGCTGGTGGAATTCTGCTATGTTGCTACTTTAGGAATTATTTAGATTTAATAACACTGTTTATTGATAGCATTATTGTAATACCATTGTGCTATATGTTGTATAAAGAAGAAGGAAGCAAGATAATACATTCTTTAGATTGATGCCCAAAACTGTGCTCAAAAGCAGGAGTACCAGGAAATAAGGAAGCAATCCTTTGCAGATTTTCTCCTGTGTGTAGGCAGCTCATTGAAGTAGACTTGCAACATAAAATCATAGAATCATTTAGGTTGGAAAAGATCTTTAGGCTCATGAACTGGAAACCTCACACTGCCAAGTCCACACCTAAGGCATGTCCCTAAGTGCCACATCTACACGTGTTTTAAATATCACCAGGGATGGTGACTCAATCACTTCCCTGGGCAACCCGCTCAAATACTTGACAACCATTTTGGTGAAGAAATTTGCCCTAATATCCAATCTAACCACCCTCTGGTGCACCTAGAGGGCATATCCTCTAATCCTGTTGCTTATGACTTGTCAGAAGAGATTGACTTGTTCATTGCTACACCCTCCTTTCAGGTAGTTGTGGAGAGTGATAAGAAAGTTGCCAGTGAGGAGAAAAAAGCAAATTATGATGGAAGCAACAAACTTATTCATGTAATTGTGTCTGTGTAGAATTTCAGGTAAAGAAATACTGTCTGTACACTCAGATAGTGAATGGCCTGGGTCCATCACATCAGTAATGCCATTTTCAGCTCTGGACTTTAGGCCATGTGTGACAGATGTGCTCTGCTGACCCAGTGGAACCCTTTCCTCAAAAGAGGCAGTCCCAGTAAGTGAAGGGTCTCTACCCACAGTGGACAACTTCACTGTCCTCTGCTCATCATTCATGCTATTTCTTTGATGTTCTGTTCTTTAACATCAGAGCAGCAGTACAGAGAAAAACAATTACTTCTGTCCTCTGGGGAAAGATGAAAGAATGTCTCTGTGGCAGATTTTGGCTATGTTGCTCAGTATATTACCTGACAGTGTTGTTTCAGTGGTGACACAATATAAGAAGCCATGTAGAACAGAGTGGAATTACTCTGGCCCAAGGATCAAGCCCTCTTCAGGTGTTTCTGAGTTACCTGCACTGTTTTGTTGGTTCAGCTGTCTCACTGGTGTTTTTTCCATTGCTCCTGTCTCATCCCTGATGGATTGCTTTTTCCCATCTTTGATTTACAAAACATTTGAAGCTTTACTGTGGAGGCTTAATGCTGTTTTATGATTACTGTTAGCCCATATTACTAGACTTGCTGTTCTTCAGCCTTTTTGCAGACCCATTTAAAATAATCCGGAGACCCAATGCCACAACCAGATCTGCAGACTCTAGGTTGAGAACACTGGATTTAAAGAAAACTAGGCTCTGTCAAGCTCTAGCCATATTTTTTAGGATAGTTAGGATACATTCTAGTACAGTAGTGGTCACTCAATATTGATAACCTTTAGATTATTCTTAAGCTACTTTGACATATATTGGCAGAATAATATTTCATGCACAGTGTTATTTGTTATGTATGTTGTGCAGGAAGTTGGTCAGAAATCAAAATCTCTTTTTTTTTTTTTTTTTTTAGAGGCATTCCTCAAAATTTTGTCTTTGCTTCCTGGTTTATTGCATATTCATCATTCATGTATCTAAACTAATCCTAGGATCTACAGGTCAGCATACTACCATCTCACTGCTTATTCCTCTTTTTGCTCCCTCCTGCCATAACTTGGAAGTTAGCTGAAGCAAAAGTAGACCACTTTCTGTCCTATTACTAAGGCTTACCAATTGTCTTGGAACTTTTCAGTCTGTATATAATCTAATCAGCTTCCAGACAGCTTCCTCCTTTTTTCTTTCTCCCTGCACTCTTACAAAGACCAATTAAATAGCAATAAAGATGGAAGATTTAACTGTGTGAGTCTGATTTTAGCTCACAATGATAAATGTTTAGCAACCTATTCCTTTCACCCTTACAAATCATTGCAGTTCTTAACAGGTTTTCTTTCTTTTTGCTATTCTTTCTATATGTGACACTTCTGAAACTATATACTGAAGCTTTATACAGATTTTTAAAACATTGCTTGAAAACCTGCAGGGGTTCCAGAGGTTGTATTTATTGGAATATGCAGAGTATTAACAACAAGAAGATAAATATAGTCCAGTAGGTGTTTCTTTTGCAAGCTAATGTCTTTTACATTTTTTTTGTTTGGTGGTTGGTTTTTTTTTTGTTTGCTTGGTTTTTTCCGACTTCTTTTTCACAAGCCTTAGGATTAGAGTCCCTGTTATTCTAATGGGAATTCTATATTATTTTCTTTTCACCTGGTTTCAGAGGTACTATGAACCGTGGTGCTTCTAGTAGTAGAGCTATTGTCTGTGGCACTTCAGAAGACATCACTAGGAAAAATAAGCAGTTGCTTCTGGAAGCATTAACTTCCACAACTCCCTTTTCAACACAGGCAGTGAGAATCCTGACACTGCTGCTGCAATATTCTGCAGGAAGTGGATAATTCATGCAACAAGAACTTCACTTGTGAAAGCGGTGATACTTCAACCCATAGTTAGGACTCAGAAGTGAGCATCATTTCAGCTCATGCAACATGGATGATCAGGTGCAGTCACATCTACATATGCCATTCTCATGTCCATTGTGTTAGATATCAGTGTGTTTCAAAGCAGTAAGTACAGTGGATATATTAAAGCTGCCCATTGAGGGCAAACTCAAAAGCACCTGAAAGATTTAGAAATGCTAGTGTTACCCAAACCCGTGTCCTAACATCACTTAGGTTATTTTGGGACTCTTACTCCAGATTCCTTTGGAAGGAGAAATAAGAAAGCACTTGGCATTCTTTCTGAATTTTGTTTCTGTGACTTAGAAGAAACCAGAAGTGCCACAAGTTCTCCTGGAGCGAGAGGTGGTGGTGTCAAGGTGAAGCTAACGCTGCTTAAGTGCTTATTGGATGCCATTGTGTAAATGCTGGCTGGCCAATTGGCTGCTGACAAATGTGCCTCAGCTGGAGTATGGATTTAGGTCTCTTGTTTCTTTAACACAGCCAGTGTTCGTCAGAAGATTTGTGGAAACATAGCTGTGGTTCCTAGCATAATTATAGGTGCTTTAACTACTTTTTCTTCAAATCCAGTAGAAATTGATCAGCTGGTTAAAATAGCATGTGTGGGTGCAATGGGATAGTGAGGGGTAATGAATTTGGGTTAGGGATTGAGAGGAAGAAGTCTGGATTGCAAGCCTTGCTATTTTTTGCAAAACCCGACTGGAAATGGGCTATTAGATTTTGATTCCAATGTCTTACTTTTCATTTGTTCACTTTTAATCTTGACCTTTTCTTCTATTTTTAATTTGCATAGGAAAAAAATGTATTCTGACATCAGAAATAGATCAGAATGCCCATGAATATTCATAATGTTGGTGGATTCTCTAGTGTATGTTCTATCTGTAATGTAGTAGTCTTTGGGTACAATAAATGACACCCCTTATCCTTCAGAAGTAAGCAGATGGAAAAACAAGGATTTCTGATTCTCCATGCTTAATTTGAAAAATGTCTTTCTTATTGAGCTCAGTCATGGTTTATGGACAAATACTGAATTTGTTTGGCTAGTCTGTTACTTTTTGGAGCACAAATGGGCAGGTCTTCCTTGAGTAGACAAAGATTTGACAGTGTTGAAATAATTATTATTTTTGATGGTAGGCTGAACATGAGCCTGCAGTGTGCCCAGGTGGCCAAGAAGGCCAATGGCATCCTGGCCTGCATTAAGAACAGTGTGGCCAGCAGGAGCAGGGAGGTCATTCTGCCCCTGTACCCTGCACTGGTTAGGCCACACCTTGAGTACTGTGTCCAGTTCTGGGCCCCTCAGTTTAGGAAGGATGTTGACTTGCTGGAACAAGTCCAGAGAAGGGCAACGAAGTTGGTGAGGGGTTTGGAACACAAGCCCTGTGAGGAGAGGCTGAGGCAGCTGGGGCTGCTTAGCCTGGGGAAGAGGAGACTCAGGGGAGACCTTATTGCTGTCTACAACTACGTGAAGGGAGGTTGTAGACAGGCAGAGGTTGGTCTCTTCTCCCAGGCAGCCAGCACCAGAACAAGAGGACACAGTCTCAGGCTGCGCAAGGGGAGGTTCAGGCTGGAGGTCAGGAGGAAGTTTTACACAGAGAGAGTGATTGCCCATTGGAATGGACTGCCCGGGGAGGTGGTGGAATCGCCATCGCTGGAGGTGTTCAGGAGGAGACTTGATAGGGTGCTTGGTTGCATGGGTTAATTGATTAGGTGGTGTTGGATGATAGGTTGGACGCGATGATCTTGAAGGTCTCTTCCAACCTGGTCTATTCTATTCTATTCTATTCTATTCTATTCTATTCTATTCTATTCTATTCTATTCTATTCTATTCTATTCTATTCTATTCTATTCTGTCACATAAGTATTGTTGGTTGTTTTGTTGTTGTTTTTTTCAACTATATCAAACCTCCTACGTGATAGTGAAGTTGTGGTGTTTTCCTCTGAAGATGGTGTCCACTGCCAAGTAATAAACATATGTGTAGTCCATGCTTTTAAACAGCTTTTGATGGCTGCAACTTTGGCATATACCCGGGAACTGTTTAGGAGGTTTTAATTTATATGGCTTTGAAACTTAACCAGGAATCTCAACGGAACAAAGGCATGATGAAGTTACTAAAGCTAATTTAAGTCTCTGAGTGTAAATTTTAAATGAAGTTTTTATTGATAATAAATATACTTTGTTTCTCATTAGTCTTCTAGGCTTCAGTGGTAATATCAGTAAAATAAACATGTTTTACAAAGATTTAACATTAAAAATGTTATTAATATGACCCTTGGTACACCAGCACAATTAGATTTCAAAGTGAGCATTTAGGATGTAACAGCGATTAATGACAACCATCAAAAACAATTTTGAACTCCATCAGTTTAACTCAGGAGGGTAAACTTAATATGATAATTTATCTAGTTGAATTGTATCAGCTTAGCAGGAAAGTATGCAAATATGTGACCCTTACCTAGAATCTAAATGGATGCTGTGCTGATAGATTTATCAGTTCCATTAAAGAACTTTAGGGAACTTTGGAATTTCAGCAATTGTTCCCTTGGAGGCTGAAAACCAAACCTGATCTCATACTGGGACCATTCTGGTCTGCATATTTCCATAATTTGCCTTTGCTACTAATATGACAGCAAGACGCAAATAACTGTTTCTAATAATATCAAATGGAGTTGTGGAGGACAGCATTTTAATGTAGTAAAAGACCTCCCCGTGGGGTTGTTATTGCCACTATAGAACAGCAGTTACACAGTTGCAACAATAGTCTCTTAATTGATTCGTTTAATTAGCAAGAGATGAAGCTTGTGCTGCATCTTGTCATCTGTTATCATGGGGATGGCTACAGAGGGAATCTCTGCATTTGTCACTCTTTATGGTCAGGTTTAAGTTGAGTAAAAGGAAACTTCCAAACGCATTTCAGCTGTAGAGATGAGCATTGGTTAAGGGTGTTTTGTTGAGGGTGCCTCGGCTCAGGTTTTCAGCGTGTGGACATGTCTGCTCTAAGAACTGACAGGATCTCTGGAGTACAATTTATGACAAAACATTGTTTTACTGGGGGGGGGAAATCTTAATCCAGCAATGTTAGGATTTTCTAACCTAAATATGCAAATCTAAGTATTATAGGAATGGTGGATTATTTGGGGCATCACTATTGTAGACTAGATTTACTTGGAAGAAATAGGGTCAGATTAGTGAAACCAGCCATCTGCCTTGTGATTGCTTTCTCATGGCATTTTTGTTTCCAGACTAGATAAACAATGAGTTGCATGAGCACATGGTCCACGGCATGTGTAAAAGAGGGACTTTCTTTGTGGTTGTTTTTCCCTAGAGTAGTTATGAATACAGATACAGTGCTGTGCTTGCTTCTGGGAGATGAAGTAATTTTATACTCAGATCTATTTTATTTACATTTAATATGTAAATAAATATTTTTTTAGAGACATGTAAATATAAGCTTCAGTTTCTTTTCTCTCCTGGGCTTAGTTTTGTCTTCTGTTCAAGGTTATTCTCCCTTATGGAAGGAAATATTTCTAGAGGAGGACAAACTTCTTGTTAAATGCTAATTAAGAAAATGAAGGTTACATTGGCATACTTCCATTGTCATAGCACTGACCTAAAATAAGAGATCTCGTACTAATCTGAAATAAATTAGAGGGGGAAGCAAGTAATTCTGTGCCTGTGAAACATTTGAAGTATCTACTTGTGGTCTCTTTTTTTAAATGGTCGCACTTTGGGTTTGGGTTTTTTTGTGTTGTTGTTTGGGTTTTGTTTTCCACTTGCATGCTGAGGTGTTGGACGTGCCATCTGATTTTGGAGTACAATGATGCTGTCAATCTGTGTAACAAAGGGACTATATGCTGTTAGAGAAGGCATGTTTTTTTTTAGGAGAGCTCAGATGAAGATTTAGCCCACTTATCATTAAAGATCTTATGGTAATTTCCACAAGGTTCTGAGATCGCTCCGTATTCTGAGAGTCTTGGCCAAAGTCCACTTTGTGTAATTACCTTCTGTCTGCACAAATCCCTAATGCAATCTTAGATGTGTTGGGTATTTTTCACTTCTTGTTCCAAATAGTGAAAATATTGCCACACACTGCTCGTAATTATTGTAGGTTATATCTTAAGTTCACATAAAGAGATTCCTATAAATTACCTTAGTGAATTTTGTTTTCCCTTTGTTGAAGCACCAGAATACAGGACATAAGATGAGTAAACAGTAGGATACGTAATTAAGTTCACAAAGCAATGAAATAACTTATTTTTGGCTTTCCAGTTTCATTTAATTTTGGCTGTCTGAAAGCTAAAATCTCTCTACTGCTATGACTATCTAAGGGAAAGGCCAACTCTCAGACCATGTCAAAGGTCAAACTTAACACACTGCACGGTGCTTTGAAGCAGGTAGGAAGCTGCTGGTGGGGCTCTAAGTGCTGTCATCATGTGCTCAGTTGGCTTCGACTTGCATTCCATACTTTTTTGTTCCCCCAGCTGAAACCCTCACTGAAACTGGTTTCAGTTCCATTTTCCAGATGCCTTTTATGGACTCCAGAATGTGTTCAACTGTGCTGTCTTCAAAATGGTCTTCTTCTGTATTTTCCTTTTGATAGAATTTGTTGCCTTATACTTGAAGTTCAGACCTCGTGTCTTCATCCACAAAGCTTTACACTGCTTTGTTATATGCCATGTCAGTCCTTTTTTCCTGATATTTGATGTCTTCTTTCCATTTATTCTTTCTTTGATTTTTCTGCCATATTTATCATCTCCATCTTTTCTCAGATTGCTTCTCTATTACATTTTCTGTCAGATTTTTTAAGGCATACTTAGGTTTTGTCTAGGAAGATAGATGGATTGAGATGGGAGATACTACTATTAATCCAACATTAACTTTCATGATTTTCTGTAAGTAGGATTTAGGAGGAGCATGAGGATAAAGAATGAAGTATAGAAAAATTGTATCAGCAAGTCATACAGCTGCTGAAGTTGACGTGTAAGTATCACAGACAGGGAACACCAGGGGCTCTTGTAAGACAAAAGCCTTTCCTTTTTCTCTGTTGTGTATCTTGCAGTATGTGGGTCCAGTTTATTAATTGCATGTAAAATCTAATATTACCCTTCAACAGATATTTTGAAGCTCTGCAAATTTTCCCCCTGTGTTCATTGAAGGCTCTATGCAAATGCTAAGGGAATTTACCAGACAGGAACAGACAGTTTATTTTGCTTATTATGAAACTAAAGTTTTGCATAAATTCTCTTCTGTGTAAAGTACACCGAGAACTATGTTAACAATGTTTTAACAAAGATCTTGTGCATCCCTGTTTATCTGAGGGACAGCAATTCACACTGCTGCACACACTCATCCTGGTAAAACAGGCAGCCTACATCTTCATGCCATTCATGACATTCAATATTTATAGTCCTTGTCCACAGTAAGGCAAAGGGAGTTGAAGGGCACAGTAGTTGTAGTAGGGAGTATCATGATTGTGTGACCATCTCCCAAACACCAGTCTTATGTCTTGGAGAGGTGCCATGTTGGCAGGGTGCACAGGAAGTATTCACATAGCAAATTGTGTTATGAGCAGCAGAACCACAACAAGGTTCTTCCTGCATCTGATGATAATTATTTGATTGGGGGGAGGGAGGGAGAAAAGGGAGGTCAGGGCAATGCAGATGAAAAGAAAAGGCCCGCACTATTGTAAGGAGAGTGAAAACAAACTGCTCTTGTGCCAAAGAGCTTCAATGTGTATGACACAGCAGCACTGAGTGGGATATGGGAACATTCCATTGAGGCCAAAAAGCCCTGTGGGCAGGAAAGCTGTGGTGATGTCCTGTGTTTCCACTGTTACCTCATTCTTCTCCCTATTTCAGAGCAATTTCTCCTCACATGCTCTCAGAACCAATTCTTGCTGCTTGCTTTGATGTCAGTCTTCATACGAGGAAAAACAAAGATGCTTGAGTTTTAAAATAATTACATTAGTGTTCCATTACAAGTCTTTGGGTGTTCCTTGGTTTTTTGTAAGAGATTCATGTTGTTTTGGTTTTGGTTTTTATTTTCCTCCCTGGGTTTATAATATAGTTGTAAAAGACCTGCAGGGAAGTCCTCCCTTAGTCTCATAACTTACAAGCCCACTGTTAACATTTAACAAATACTCATCAAACAGAACAACTCAATGTGATTGCTGTACCTAAGCCAAATGTGGACACTGCACCAAGAAGGTCACAGCTATGTTCTGAAAGGCATCTGCCCCACAGCCTGTTTGACGCACTGACTAAGGAAAATAGTATGTGATAAAGCAAATGCCATATTTATAGTGGCAAGTGGTGGCTTTTACAAGGCACAAACTGTACTCAAGTTTTCCGTAAAGCTGAAGATAGCATTGAGAAGTTTAGGAAGCATCCCAAGATGCAGTGAATTTTTCCACCTTTAAAATGCTTCATACCATGCTACAGGCAAGATGAAAACCCTAATTTATCTTAAATAGCCAAATATAAATGCAACATTACGTGTAAAGGAACTGTACAAACATTCTCATAGTCTTGGAGAGGCCAGAGAAGACTGTGATACTTTCATAGTCATAGAATGTTTGAGGTTGGAAGTGACCCCACTACTCCTTCAAAGCAGGGTCAATTAGAGCAGACCAATCAGGCCTGCTTCCAGCTAGGTTTTGAATATTTCTGTGAACTCCACATCTTGGCATTGTACTCAGTGGTTTTGCAAATACTTGGGTGTCCCCAAGGGCTTTACAGGGCAGTGACACAGAAGTAATATAGCTGGAGAAAATCAGGACAAGCAATTCCAGGTCTGTCCTAATGCTGAATGTAAAACGGAATGATCATTCTTTACTAGAGCTTGTATGTCTGCGCTGAAAAGTATCCAGTTGAGGATAGGTCAGAAACTTTGTTTCTAATCTGAAGAAGGCTGGGCATCTGTGGTGGAGACTTCTGCATGTAGCAGAATGCGCTGTGGTGGTGTAGAAGTTTGAAGATTCAGAGAGCTCTGGCAGGTTGGTGCCTCTTAACCTGAGAAAACCTATCTAGAAGGTGATAATGGAAGCTGTAGAGAAGGTTAAGAAGAGATTATCACTAGAAATTAATTGAAATCTCAAACAAGCTACAATTAGTGTCCTAAAGGAATGAAGTTTTTAATAGAAACGTCTGTAGGGTATGCAGGAAACAGAGCATCTGAGGCTAAGTGTCAAGCAAAGGTAATCTGTAGACAGACAGAGGACTTTGAGAATCTTAGATGTATGCCTCAATCACATGAAGGTTCAGTGAGAAGGGAGGAAGTAGGAGAATGCTATCAAAGCTGTCTTAATTACCCTCCATGATCTGTGGGGTCAGTGGTTTCTTCATTGCACTTTTAGTTATGATTTTTTCCTTTAGTTAGTAGGACTGTAACTGCTGCCTCACTTCCACACAGATTTTCCTACATTGTTATTTGCTGTGCTCCAGAAGAAGTTTGAAGAAGCTATACTTGTGGCAATCAGCATCTTTCACCCTTCCCCCTTTTAACCTCTAATCCTAGCGCACTTGTTGAGAGGCATAAGTACCAAAAGTCGTGACTTCCATGGAATTTAGGTGGGACTTTTCACAAGGACATCACTGAATGATCCACCCTCAGTGGCTTATCTGTGGAGACTGCATTAGCAGTGGTGAATTTTGAGCTCAAGACTGAGAGATTTATATTCTTTTCAGGTGTCTTTCCTACCCTGGGGAAGCTCTTCCAACTTTGTGCCAGATTTCAAAGTGCTTTTCAGATGCTTGTGATGTTTCAGTTTTGGTCATGTTGCACGTGATACCAATTGTTTCCAAAACCACTTTCAGAACTGTGAGACTACTGGGAGAACCACACACACACCCCCGCCCTAGCTGTACAGAAAAGCTGCTATTCCACTTCTGATTTTCTTCTTCCTGACTTGGCTTGTGGTTCATGAAGTCTGCTCCTGTTCTTCTAGAATTGTTTGAACTGGCATGACATAACGTGAGAGATGTAACAACTTACCTAACAAAGCATCTCATCTGAAAAATGCATTATTTTCACCAACAGATGGTCTTGTTGTGAGGTTGTGCTGTGTGCACGTGCTGAATTGACTAGGTAGCCTCAAACTGCTGACAATTCTGTTTGGACTGGGCACTGGCTGCCAAGGAATTTGGATGTGCTGGGATGCTGGGATTGGAGAATAGGTGCCCCAGTAGCAAGTCATGCTGAATGGAAGTAGAGCAGTCTAAGCCAAGCTCTCTCCCTTGGGCTGGAAGGAAACAGGTTGGACACACGTTATTGTAGATGCCCTACGGTGTCATTCCGGGTAGTGAGGGAAGAAGGGACTGAGAAGACAAAAAAAATTACTTGAGGTTGTAGTGGAGATACCAGGTCATTTGTAAGTCCTTTCCCTTACATAACTTTTGATGAGCAGAGTCAAAAATGTCTGGGATGAAAGTCAGGCTGGAGGCTGTGATTTCCACCTATTTTCATGTATGACAGTGTGAGATGTCTAGCATGAACAAGTCAGACAGTTTTATGCACGGACTGCAAACTGAATGGCATATATTAGTTCTTGGCGTCACTGCAGACTGTCATAATCTCCAGGCCATTGTGGCCTCTGAGCAGCAGGAGATGAGCACTGGAGTTCCCCTGCAGAAAAGCTTTGTACAAACGCAGCTGCATCCTAGGAAACTAACTGCCACAGGCATGCTCAGAGTAAGGATGGGGCTGAAAGGCCTAGCAGCTATTTGAGTGTTCTTCACTCTCTTGTGTCCAGACTAGAGCTGCTTCTCAGTGCTTAAAGGCTTTGTTTGTGCCTGATAGTTCAGAACTAGACCTCCAGGGCAGAGTAACCCACTTCTGTGCAGCCCTCCTGTGCTTACCCTGGAACTGCTGTTTTGGTTTTGATATTTTGTTTTTTTCATGTAGTGTCAGGATTTCCTTATGCAGCTAAAAGTGATTTTAAAATACTTTAGCTTAATTGTGGTTTTGTTCCCCACCCCCGTGCTTTTATGTTTGAAGGCTCCGTTAGTGTCCATAACGAAGAGAGAGTAACACAGATGGTAAACATTTTTACCACAGAACACCAGCAGTGAACACCATATCACTGATTTAGGAGTTTCTGTGCTGTGCTTGCTCAGCTGTATATAATCACTCTCATTTCCTTCCCTTGGGTTTCTGGCTGGCTTAGGGAGACTTTACTGGCATGTTCATTGAATTCTCCCTGGCATCAGTGATCTGTTCTCAATTCTCATATATGCCACTTTGCAAAGCAAGAAGCTCTGTACTGGAGCTGCTAGTAGTTCTTGCCTGGCATGCTTTCTGATTTTCAGAAATGTATTTTCACTAAATGTACAAGGCTAAAATTAAATCTCTTTTGGGTAAGGACAGTATTTGCTTAGATGCCAAGCAGCTATAGCGCTTTTGAATACCTCCCCGATATGAAAAATAATAAACCTAGGGAACTGTGATTAGCCTTGCCTGAGTTTTGTGGGATAGTTGCCATGGTGGAAGCCAGTGTGCGTTTGATACAAAGCAATGATGTTTTTTTAAGTTTCAGTTTTCATTTTGGGAATGGCAATAGAAAAACAAAGGCTATGGATAAGGGTTGTTTGTGCTCTGCAGTAGTTTGAATAAAACTGTAAAAAGTAATTCGATTTGGTGCAGCATTATACCAAGCTGACTAGCTGTGAGATTCTTGTTTTATGTTCCTTTTTATTTTCCTTTGTACAAACAAAATAGCAAACCTAGTCTCCTTCTATCCAAAATGCATGTAGCTTCCTTTGTACTTAGATGAGAGAGATAATCTCTAACTAAAATTTCACATTAGCATTCTGCTTGTGAAATAAAACAGTGTCCTCCGGGTCAGAGAATAATTTTTTTTCTTAAGAAACAAGCATTCACTACAGTCTGTGTAGTGGTGGCCCATTTTAGTGACTTGTTTACTGGTGTGCTTTCATATCCAAATTCTTGGCTACAGACAAAGCATTCAAATACTTTTTGTCAAGAAAAGAAGATGAAAATTGTCTGAAACTGGAGCCAAGTTCACATTCTCTGGAGTACCATTTCAGCCTTTGGGACGACCGTCTAAAGTGCAGAGTAACTGAAAACTTGAGCTAGGTTTGTTTGAACAATCTAAAGTTAAAGAAGAAGCAGCAAAACAAATACTTTTTAATTCTTGTGCTTTTTGTATTTACACTGGCGGTGTTGTCTTCCTCAGATAAAACGTTTTGATATTAAGCAGTTCCTCTAATTTTACTGGGCTCTGTTTCTTTTTATGGTAACACACACTGTGCAGGAAGGTCATTATACAGGAGAAAAAAGCTGTCAGCATAAAAGAGAAAGTTAACATTGCACATGTTGTCTTTGTTTATGGGGTTCCTGGAATGTGTTGTGAATCAAGCCAAATGATGGCTCAAACTGTTCTTTTGAATATGCTGGATGGCCTCTCCGTATGTTCTGCTAGTAACAGGTACAGGTTGTAAAATTATCTGTGAAAGCATCTTGAGACTTTCCTTTTTATGTTGCTAGTATTTGCTTTAAAGATCATTTCGATTTTTGGTACAGGTTGGGGGAATGTGGTCATTGGTGCATTCAATTAACATAACTGTGTGTGATGAGAACTTTGAAATTGATAATGAAACGTGTATTGGTTGTGTATGCAAAGCTAGTTTAGGTTAGTGCTGGTGTCAGTATTGCCTGATGACTTTACATCACAGTGACCCATTGGTGATTTTTTGGTCTCATTCAGTATTGCATTAACATCTGTGCTACAAATGACCATTCATCAGCTGGTAGTTTTGTTTGAGTTCCAGAAAAAAGAAGATGCAGATACTTTTGCATTTTTTGAGTTCCATTCCCCAACAGTTTCATGTCTAAGGTTAAACCAGAGGGCAGGAGTAAAAAACTTGAGTAACTGTTAGGTTACATAAGCAGCAGTAAATACTTCAATGTTTTACCTTATGTAAAAAAGAATAAGCCCTTGTCTTTAAGCAACAACTACTGTCTTTGGTTTCTACTGGCAATGAGATTACCTCAAACTAAGAAGGACATCAAAACACTTGAACGTGTCCAGAGAAGGGCAACAAGGCTGGTGAGAGGCCTTGAACACAAGCCCTGTGAGGAGAGGCTGAGGGAGCTGGGATTGTTTAGCCTGGAGAGGAGGAGGCTCAGGGGTGACCTCATTGCCCTCTACAACTACCTGGAGGGTGGTCGTAGCCAGGAAGGGGTTGGTTTCTTCTCCCAGGCAACCAGCACCAGAACAAGGGGACACAGTCTCAAGCTGCGCCAGGGGAGGTTTAGACTCGAGGTGAGGAGAAAGTTCTTCACTGAGAGAGTCATCCGTCATTGGAGCGGGCTGCCCAGGGAGGTGGTGGAGTCACCATCCCTGGAGGCGTTCTAGAGGAGACTGGACGTGGCACTTGGTGCCATGGTCTAGTCATGGGGTCTGTGTTGATAGGTTGGACTTGATGATCCTCGAGGTCCTTTCCAACCTTAGTTATACTGTGATACTGTGAACTAGTGTGGGGCTGACCAGGTTATAATCATCTTAAGGATTCCTGCTGAACTAGTCCTGCACAGGGGTGGGGAGGGAGCCCTGATGACCTGGGACATGAGGGATCAAATCAACAATTAAAGGATAATAGTGAGTTGGGAAGGAAAGGGAAGATGACTAGCCAGGAAGGATTAGCTTGAGTCAGGAACAAATTTCCTGAAATTACTCAAGCAGGTGTTTAAAGGGAGGTGGGTTATTCTCTTAAGGAGTGATTTTCAGAAGTGTGTCAGCCAGCTACAAGGAGGTCTGAGAGGCCAGCGAGAAAGAAACTCCACTGGGGAAGAGAGAGATACTGCCTTGTAGGGTCAGAGGGAAAGTAGTGGAAGACAAAAAGATTTCTGCTCTTCCCTGGGAGGGGAATGTGTGTTGTACCATGAAGGAGGTTAATGTGCTAGCCTACAGACCCTTTCTATTGGGAGGGGAAAAGGAATGTTTAAAGAGCTACCATATGTATTTTCAGTGTATTTTCTTTGTATGCTATTACTAGATATAAAAAGTAAGACCTGCTATAAGGAAGACAACTAGCTGGTATAAGCAAGAGAGCAAGCTCCTCAGGGAAAACCAGCATCATTTAGGGAAGGGGAGGAAAAAGTTTTGTCTGATACCTTTTACAAGCTCCATTCCTGTACTTTGACACTGGGGAGCTGGAACCAGTGCAAGGGACAAAATGGATGTTGGCATAGTGAGGGAGAGAGCTTGGAGTTTCTGCTTTGAAGAGCTGTAATAGCATGATCTGTTGGTGCAGTGTGAGCAACATCTAATGAAATTGTCTGGCATTAACAGCTACTTCAGCTACCTGTGTTTATTTTTATTAAAATATTCTCAGATTTTGTTAGCTCAAGTGCATGCACATCTGCCTTGTGAATCAGAATGAAGATTTGGGGTTTTTTTCATTTTTCTATGTGTTTCATTACACTGCATTCTTTTACAAGCCAGGCTGGTATTTGTTTGGCTGAATTCCTTTAGGAGCTGTAGAGGAATGGACACCTCAAATGGTAATTTCTGATTTTATATGTGCTATAACACCTATATAATTCCTTTTGGTATTAGCATTCTTTAGGCAATGGTTTTATTCAGGAGCAATTACATTAGTGTTCAGTAAAGCTGAAACTGTGTATTTTACTCTTTATGAAGTATTTGTCAGAGCACTGGTATCCATTAAACACTTCTCCCACCTAAAGGAAGAAGGCAGAGTTTGTCTGGATGTCAGTGGTTTTAATGTACTGCTAGCTTCTGGCCTCAATCTAAATAAAAAGGAGTGAGACCTGCAAATACCAAGTATATAAAATTCCAGTGTATTTCATTGGACAAGGAAACTTCATGCTAAAAAAGCACTGTACTTTGAATGATTTCCAAAATGCATTGTTGGATTCAAAGTTGTGAAATGTAATTGTTTCTACATCCTGGCAGAACTACAGGATCTGGAGTGGCCTAAGAAAAAGGGAAGACTGATTTTCAGAGGCAACTTAGTCCCAATAAAATTAATGCAAGTTAGGAACCTAAATGCCTTTAAAATCTGGCTCCAAGCCTGTAGGGTTTTGTTGTTGTTGTTGCTGTTAATACTTTGGACATTTTCTTTATGCCAGCTCTTCAGTTCAACTCAAGGAACAGGAGAGGGATTTCCTGTGTCGGTCAGCAACGTGCTGTTTTGCACTGGAGCTAACCCCAAGCACAGGACTGGGCAGTGCTGCTCTGGGACTTGCTCTGCATTAATATTGCTCTAGTAGAAGTCAAAGTTTAATTGCTGATACAACATTTCACCCTGTTCTGAAGTAGAAATAAGTTCTGAAATAAGTAGGATGTCAAAGAACAACTTTGTCTTCCGTCCCCCCCCCCCCCAGGGTTTCGATGTTGCTTCCCAGACTTGTTTTGAGAAAAGAACATATATATATATCCCAGCAACATGGACAATATTGAACTGTGATTATTGTGTAGTCATAGTTTTATGGGTAATAATACTATGACATTTTTAAAGGGAGGAGCAGCCTGAGAAAGTCAGGCTGGAAACGAGGTAAAAAATGTAATTTTTTCCCCCCCATCGAATTGTAGAACTATACTGTGCTTGCTTAAAGCACATAATGAGTAGGAAGTGAGAGCTAATCTGTTTGGCTCTGTCTGAACCTTCATATTGCTATTTATCTCAGTGGGAGATTTTAATATTCTACTGAAGTTATTTTATATTTTGCTGACTTTCAGGTTGAGGTATTGGCACTTACAATCACATTGACTGCCTGAATGCAAAATCAGGCTTTATGAGAATTAATAAAATCATACTACTATGAATCTTGGAGATAGCACTAGCTGATATCAGTGGCGTCTGAAAATGATGTAATGAGCTGATTTTACCTTTATTTCAAAGCTCTTTTTCATCTACTTGAAAGGATTTTGCAAAGGTGCATGCATATTAAGGCCTGTATTCTGCTTACATTAGTGGGAGAGTATCTCTAATTGATCTGACCAACAAAGCTAAAAGTATGAATGAAAATCCTTTGCAGTAGCTACTTTTATGATTTTAAATCACTTTTGCCTGGTATCCAGTTTGTTCTCTGATATTCCCTCAACACCTGCTGCCTCCCCACAACAGTTCCAAACCACAGTTGTTGAATATCCAGTGGCTTTGCGGATGATTCAGTGAGGATTGCAAAGAAGTTGGAAAGTTGAGCAACACTTGACTTAAAGTACTGACACATGAGGACATAGGCCACCATGTATGGTGTTGAAGAAGTGCAGAATGTGCCAGGGTGAGAAACACAATATATGAGTAAAGTAAACTGCTGCCCTTGTTGGCAGCTCAGTGTAAGGCTGGAAAAGTGTGACAACACACCCCAAAAAGTTGTAAAAATTAATTATCGTTAAAAATCTATTGAAATCTGCTATGCAAATACAACATTTAGTGTATTTGTTGTGAAACTTAGAATTATCTTGAAGAAGTCATGGAAACCTCTTGTTATTTTCTTCATTTTACCCTGCACATCCATGTTTATTTTGTGCATGTGTTACTAGGAGTGTAAGCTGACTGAAATTTAGGCACAGATTTAAACAGTTGGAACAACTGGGGTGTGTTATGGGGGAACTCATGAATGAGATCCAATTCTTCTTGGAGGTTTGAAGGCAAACTAGTGAGACATCTTCAGCAAGGAAAAGTCCTGGGGAAACAAGAGCCTGTAACCACCTCCTTCTCTCTTTGACGCCTAGTCGATCACCTACATGTGCGAGCTGGTAGGACTAGAGGCTGCTGACACATTGAAGGCCCTTAGGAAACACTATAATGGAGCACCTCATTGTCCTTGAGAGCACTTAAAATACAGACATGGTTTCATGAGCTGAGCTCTGTATAGACATTTTTATCTTGATCTATCAAATAGTTCATTGTAGTTTTTGTTCTGTACTCAACTTACTTGAGTGAGCTTAATTAATCAGAGGAAAATGGAACACAGCCTCCAGTTTATGTACTGCTTTTTCTAGTAATTTGCATATAAATAAGAATTTATAAGTCGCAGAATTATGAAGGCCCAAGGAATCTTTCTCCTTTTAGAACAGTGTATTTTCAGGGCCATCTCTGCACTCCAGTTCAGTAGAAAGCCTGTAAAATCTCCAGCAAATGATGAGCTTACAGTCTGTTTTAAATCACCAGAGAGAGTCCTTCTCCAGGTTCTCCAGAATCTCACTGATCGCCACTGGTACAGATTTTACAAGTGTGCATTATTTATCTGGGTCCCTGACATTATGTCCTTACAAGTAGAGGGAATAATATGGCTACAGGCCTGTTAATGGCCTCCAATAGCAAGAAAAATGGTTACAGGATGGATTCTTTGTTTTTCAGAAGTCAGTACCATGAACTTGAATAATCTATTGAATTTCAGTGTAGCCTGGTGGGAATACAAAACGAGTCACTTGCTCACACTAGTTAATGGTGGCAGGCTTCGAGTAGGAGGCATGTATGGAATACTTCCATACCCCAAAAAAGCATTTTATTGGAGGATAGCTTTGCTTCTTTATGCAAGGAGAGTTTTGCTTTTATTTAAAACAAACAAACAAAACAAAACCCACGCAAACTTCTTATGTTTCAAAAGTGGCTTATGGGTGAACTGTAAAAATGTAATAGATAATGGAAATATGTCTTCAAGTGGACAAATAAATGGAGATAGGGAAGAAAAAGATTCAAATTTCTTAGTGTTTTATGATCACTTGTATGTATGCCAGGTTGCACCTGAAAGCAGAAGGCAGAACAAGTGGAGAAAATGTGCCTACTTGATGAAGAGTGCCTTATTTCATGTGAATATAGACTCACTCTGCTCCTTAGTTAAGAAAGTACTGAGGAACTCATAGTTGTATTTTTGTGATTAGATTTTCCATGTAAATCAGTGGAAGTTGCAAATTGTTCCGTCTTTCAGAAAACAGAATATTGGTAGTTTAGGTTTCTACATTGTCTCTCCCTTGGAGTAAGTTACTTTTTTCTCAAAGGAGGATTATTTTGATCTTTTTTGATGTGCGTTTGTCTGTAGCTTGCCAGTGACATCTTTACTATGCAGGCATGTATGGTGGCCCAGTGGGAGTTTCAGTTCACTGTTGATTATTTCCCAGGCTTTGGCCCGAGAATTTCTCAGGCTTACATGGTTCTGAGCGATTGTTTCAGAGCAATCCTCCTCTTCACTGCACATCAGTGCCAGATTTTCAAAGATGCAAATGCATTATATTGTGTGACAGTCCTGTCTCTGCAGCTCAAATACGGGTATTTGAAAAAGCAGTTCTCTAAGTCTGGGTGTGATACTCCCAGTGATCTTGGTGATACTACAGAGAAAAATAAGATCTTTGAACAACAGAGAGAGAGAAATGTTTTAATCAGAAGAACAAAGAAAACCCATGTGTACTCATCAGTACCAGGGTTAGTGGGGAGAATTTACTTTTTTTTAATTAAAGTGAAAAATTAAGTCTCACTGTCAGACTGCTTGTTTCGATTTCAGATTATGTGGCTGCATCATTACTTATTAATCGATGCTATTCTTCTGTGCACAAGGAACTTATTTATTGTATTTATATAGCACTGCCTGATGAACAGGGTGGCTGCTTACAGTGCTGTGATATTGAGGTAGTTTGAGTTATAAATATTTTTAATTATCCCTCTGTTGATGGATGGATTATTCCTTTCCATGAAGGCAAGGGCTCACCCAAGTAGCTTAAGAGAACAATTTGAGTGTCAGTTTCACAAGTGAAAAAAGTTGAAAAAGGAAAAGGAAGCAATTCATTCACAACGGGACATGGTGCAGAGGAGGATAACCTGCCTTCAAAGATTTTTGTTTCGAGTATTATAATGTTTAATAAATAGTTTACTTCAAAGGCCTTTGCTGGAGAAAAAATAAAATAAAATAAGCAGCTTTCCTGCTATTCTTGTTCACTGGTCCAGTGTTGCTATAAGTAGCTCATATCCTGTCCTCTGTGGTCTCAGGTGGTTAGCTTTTGTTTGGGAAACTGAAGCTTCAACTGAAAGAGCTGTGCCACCAGTTAAATTATTAGGTAGTGGACAATATGTCTTGAAAATCAGTGGAACTCTTTGTGGAATTAAGGGGGGTAACTTTGGCAGGGGAGGAGGGGCATTGGTATTATTTTGAGTGATGAGCAAAGGTGACAGATCAGATCATGTAAAAATAGAAGTTGCTAAGAAAGACCTCTAAAGTAAATTCTTCACTTCCATCTTCCCCCACAACATGCTTTTTTTTTTCTCCAAGTATTGTTAAGTAGAGTACAAGATATATTGGGAGATCATTTGATCTCATTAGTGTCATGATGAGCTGTAGCAAAACTCATTCCTCTTTGAAGTTCTTGTGACTCATTCTGTATCCATTTCAGAATTTCTGTATTGTTTTGTTTCTGCTAAATGTTGTGCTTTGTATTTGTGTTCCATCAAGTAAAGAAATGACTCAATGCTTAGAGGAAAAGGCTTGGGTGTTTCCCAAATAGGTTTTCTAGCTCTGAGCATACAAAATAAGCTGCTGTTTTGTTTTCTTCCATTGTTTTAATTCTGAGTTGTTTCAAATAATTTGAGTATTATGCTGCTGCCATCCTCCCAAGCCTCATATTTTTCCCTTGTGAGTTCCCATCTTTGGGGACTCAGTCTGGATCTGAACAAAACCAGTCTCTAGGGCAAGGATCATGAAACAGAATTGCAGAGCTTCAGTCTTCAGTTCAGCCCATTGCAGCCAAAACTGTGGCAGGACTTGGAAGAGAGATGAATAGTAAAAGAAAGGAAATTCTGCTGAGGCTACCTTCTCCCCTACTCTTAGATGAATGAATATGGACATTTTTTTACAAAGTTTATAGCTCACTCCACCTTGATAATACATTTTCCTGAGATCACATCTGGTATTTAAGATCTGGAACATGTAACCATCAGAGCAGCTTGCTCAGATTGGGGATTTACTGGGATGACTTGAAGGGCTGCACGCCCCATTTACTTAGCCACATCAAAATTAGAAATTTTCATGAGTTTCTACAAGTGGCTAAAAGAATATCCCGTGGATAACAAATTACTGCTTGATGGAAAAAAAAAAATCAATAGCCTGTTTCTAGGAGTGTATGTCTTTTAGTATCCTGCACCTGCTTTCCAGTTCAATGGAAGCTAGTAAGAATGATGGGACTTGATGCATGCTTCTTCAGGATAACATTCAAAATGCAGCCTCCAACAAAACGGCAGGAGAAAACTAAACATGTAAATGGATCAAGGAGGATGAGGAAGGTGCCTGGGCATGTTTCAGAGACATGTCCTCTGCCCCTGATTTCAGTGTCTTCCCTATGGAATATATTGTATTTCCCAACACAGCAACTCAATGCCAATGAAACAAGGAATTTTCTCCTCACATATGACTTTGTCTGAGGAAAACTTTTTGTCACTTAAGATCAATGGGATAAGGAGAAGGCTGAGTGCAAAGACAAATAAAAGTTCTCCAAAACCAAGGTATTGTGATGATCTGTAAGGAGGGTCTCAGACAGGAAAAATAGAGTCTTTCTCTAAGACAAAGTGTGTAAAGCATAATTTTGAGCTGTCTCAAAATCTGTTATTCTATTCCATAATGTATGATCTGCAATAATATTCTTGGTTACTCTAGCTGGAGGAAAGCTGCTTTTTACCAAATCACATACAAGCAGAGAAGTAGAGGTGATTCTGATAATATTTTAGAGCTCCACTACTGATTTTTCAAGTTTTTGCTATTGACTGTGCAATTCATCAGAGTCATTATCTGATGACTATGAAATACTTAATTCACAGAATGTGTCAAGGAAGCAATTACCTCAAATCAGCTCTCATTCAACTTACAGCTAATGAATAACTATCACAAATGAATCAGTGCTGTAATGGTAATTAGTAAAGTGGGTAAAATAATTAGAAATTAAAGTGATTAAACTTTCCTGTTTGGAATTCCTTGTTGAGCAGTGAGCAAATGATGTATTATTGCTCAAATCAGAAACAATATATGATCACTTGTGTGGTTGTGCTACTATGCCACTTGGACAAGTCCTCTGTTTGAAGGTAGAGGACAGAGACTGCCAAGAAACAAGAGGAAAATGATGCCTTCTTGTAACTATGGGCCCTTTTAGCTCTATCTTCATAATCTATGTACACGCTCACATTTTGCCAAGCTCCTGCCCCACCCCTCAAGCTTTTCCTTACTCAAAGACTGTAAGAAAGTTGATGGGTCCTCATCTGCTGGCCCCACAGTTTAGAGTCTTTTCCGCATCTCCGGGTCTAGTAATATCTTTCTTCAGAATAAACTGCCTGTAGGAAATTCAGAAGCTCTTCATATTTTGTCTTAGTCAAATTCAACTGCTGGAGAGTAAAGCCTTGAAGCTCTCTCCCAACCATCCATCCATCCATCCATCACCACACGTATGAAACAGTAGATTGCCTCATTTTTGTTTTTCCACAGAAGGGCCTCTTGTGAAGAGGTTGTTCCTCTTATCCTACTGCAGTAAAACTACGTAGCTGTGCTTCCTTTGAAAGGAGAGTGTAGTTGTGTTTTTCTGTCCTGTGTCTCTTTTACTAATGTTTCCTGAATCAGGGGCAGCATTTTCCAGAACTGAAAAGCACAGCAGTTTTTTACCAGTGTAGTGAAAGGAACCAAAAACTAGACATCACGGTCTGAAATTACTCAGGAGAGAGAATGGGGTACTTCCAAGGGTGATTCTCTTCCATGTGCTTCTCTTCTTGGTCTGTAAAGGGGACTATAAAAGAGTCAAAGTTCCTGTGTTGAAACTTTGAGACTTTCATGCATCTGTGAAGAGCTGACAGCTGTAATGCAGGACCTACAGGTGCACTACAGTTTTCTACAGCAGCATACAGAAACCAGATGGGACATCTTAAAGCATACAAAGTGGCAATGATACCTGAACCTCACCCCTAAAACTGGATGAGATGTTACAGGAAGTTTCTATTAGGGTCTATTGTTTACTGGGAGTATTACCAACAGAGTCTCTTTACTTTAGTAAGTCTCTGTGACTTACTAATGGATACCTTAACTGAAGAACAAAACTTCCTTTTGGATGTGTTTCAGAAGGCATGAGTACGAGGGAAAACCGTGTTTTGTTCCACTTTTAATGACACTGATTACAGTAAGTGCCCCTCCACTTAACCCCCCAGACACATTCTTGCACAGAAAAAAAACTCTTACAACTGTAAGAAAAGAGGTTTTATAAACCTCAGAAGAAAATAAAATTCTACTTATGTACATATGTATATATAAACTGTACACACACAATATAGGTTTATATGGTCATACATAAACACTGTATATAAAGATTAAAGTTAGGTGATAAAAAGGAAATAATGTGAATATAAATGAATGAGCTGATGATTGCACTTTGTGTGTTCTGGTATTAAAGTTCTGCATTGATCATTGATAGGGAAGCTTATTTTATCTCCCCCCTCCCACCCCGTATGTAACTTTGTTGATGTGAATATTAAATTAATTAGTAGAATCCAGTTAATAACTGGTATCTCAAATTCAGCAGTCAAACACTGGGAAAATAAGGCTGAGTAGGATAGAAACAAGAAGAAAGGAAAGAAAGGAAGGAAGGAGGGAGGGAGGGAGGGAAGGAAGGAAGGAAGGAAGGAAGGAAGGAAGGAAGGAAGGAGAAGGAAAGAAAGAGAAGGAAAGAAAGAGAAGGAAAGAAAGAGAAGGAAAGAAGAAAACACAGAAAAGAGTAAATATTCCTTTGTAGTTGTTACTGCCTCCAACATGTTAAACCACCTCACTTCCCCTCTAGCAACCTTCAGTGTTGTGGACTCCAGCAGTTACAGTACCTCTTCTGCATTGAACATATGTTGTATTTATTACTGTTTGTCATTAGGGGCACTTGAAATGTAAATTACAGGAGCTTCTCTTCTGCTCTTGTGGTTTAATATTGTAGGGGAAATAGTTTTAAGTGTGGATTGTTAATTGTGATTAAGTTTTATCTTTGTGAAGCTAGATAGAATATTTATGATAGGCTTTGAGAGAATTGTGGTAGATTATAATTGACATATGGAGATTTTTATGGAACATGGGTGAGGAGGAGGAAAGTGGATGGCATGTACTGACTTGCCATATTTTTTACAAGCAGACATCAAAACAATGATAGATGTTATGTATGATCAGATTTATTTTTTTTAAGGATAGGAGCTACTTTAGCCTTTCACAAATTCACATTTTTTTCCAAGGAACTTCACTCTTAAAACACATGTATAAAAAAAAGCCATGAAGTTGTAGTTGATTTCTGAAATACATGAGTTACAAACACTGTTAAAGTTGCCATTCACCTCTTTCTCAGTACGTATATAAAAATGTGCCAGTGTTAAGCTTTCTGCTTTTGTTTTCTTGGCTCTTACACAAACAATATCTGAATACCAAATTAACAGTAAAGCATGAGATGAGCATGTGCTGTGGAAAGTGCCTTTCTTCAGAGTAGTCCATCAAATTTTCCATAAAGTAAAAGCCTAACCAGTGCTGAGTTCAGGGACAGAATGACTTCCCTGCTCCTGCTGGCCACACTATTCCTGGTACAGGCAAGGATGCCTTTGGCCTTCTTGGCCACCTGGGCACACTGCTGCCTCATGTTCAGCCTACTATTGACCAGTACCCCTAGGTCCCTCTCTGCATGGCCACTCTCCAGCCACTCTGACCCCATCCTGTAGCACTGCATGGGTTTGTTGTGGCCAATGTGTACAACCCAGCACTTAGATGTGTTAAATCTCATCCCCTTGGACTCTGCCCATCTGTCCAGCCTGTCAAGGTCCCTCTGCAGAGCTCTTCCACCCTCTAACAGATCAACACCTGCCCCCAATTTGGTGTCAGCTGCAAATTTACTGATGATGGACTCAATCCCCTCATCCAGATTATCAATAAAGATATTGAACAGGATGGGGCCCAGCACTGATCCCTGGGGGACACCACTAGTGACTGGCTGCCAGCTGGATGTGCCACCATTCACCACCAATCTCTGAGCACAGCCCTCCACCCACTTCCTAACCCAGCACCCAGCTGCTGTCCAAGCCATGAGCTGACAGCTTGGCCAGGAGTTTGCTATGGGTGACAGTGTCAAAGGCCTTACTGAAGTCCAGGTAGACCACATCCACAGCCTTCCCCACATCCACCAGGCAATCACCTGATCATAGAAGGAGATCAGGTTGGTCAGGCAGGACCTGCCCTTCCTAAATCCATGCTGGCTGAGCCTGATCCCTTGGCCATCCTGTAAGTGCTGTGTGATTTCACTCAAGATGACCTGTTCCATAATCTTGCCTGGCACTGAGGTCAGGCTGACAGGTCTGGAATTCCCTGGCTCCTCCTTCTGGCCCTTCTTGTGGATGGGCACAACGTTGGCCAGCTTCCAGTCATCTGGGACCTCTCCAGTGAGCCAGGACTGTTGAAAAATGATGGATAGTGGCTTGGCCAGCTCATCTGCCAGCTCTCTCAGCACCCTAGGATGGATCCCATCTGGTCCCATGAACTTGTGGAGATCCAAGTGGCTAAGGAGGTCTCTAACTACTTCCTCCTGGATTGCAGTCAAACTATACTGGTCCCTGACTCCATCTGCCAGCTCAGGAGGCCAGTTGTCCAGAAGACAACCTATCCTGCTATTAAAATTTGAGGCAAATAAGGTGTTAAGTACCTCTGCCTTTTCCTCATATTTTGTTACTATGTTCCCCTCCAAGTCCACAAAGAAGTGGAGGTTTCCTTGCCCCTCCTCTTGCCATTAATATAGTTGTAGAAGGATTTTTTGCTGTCTTTCACAGCAGAGGCCAGTCTAAGCTCTAAATGGGCTTTTGCCTCTCTAATTTTTTTCCTGCATGACCTAGCAACATCCTTAAACATTTCATGGATAGCCACTCCTTCTTTCCAAAGGTGATACACCCTCTTCTTTTTCCCTTAAGTTGCTCAGAAGTTCATTGCCCATCCAGGCTGGCCATCTACCCCAGAGGCTTATCTTTCAGCACATTGGCACATCCAGCCCTCCTGGACCCCTTGTTTTTAAGGGCTGTTTCCCAAGGTTCCTTCTGAGTTAGTTCCTTAAGTAACCTGAAGTCTGCCCTCCAGAAGTTGAGAGTGGAGGTTTTGTTGCTGCCCCTCTTAGCTTGACTGCATATTGAAAATTCAATTATTTCATGGTCACTGAACCCCAGACAGCCTCCAACCACCACATCTCCCACTAGCTCTTTTCTGTTGGTAAAAAGGTCAAGTGAAGCCTTACCCCTGGTAGGCTCGCACAGCAGCTGGGATAAGAAGCTATCCTCCATACACTTTAAGAACCTTCTCAACTGCCTCCGCTCTGCTGTGTTAGGTTCCCAGCAGATACCAGACAGGTTAAAATCACCCATAAGAACAAGGTCTGGCGATCTTGAGACAGCCTCTAGCTGCCTCAACAGCTTCATCCTGGTTGGGTGGTCTATAACAGACTCCAACCAGAATGTCAGCCTTACTGTCTTTCCCTCTAATTCTCACCCACAGGCACTCAACCTGATCATCCTTAATCTCTATTCCATGCCGTCTAGAGCCTCCCTGATGTACAGGGCCACCCTTCCACCCCTTCTCCCTCGCCTGTCTCTCCTGAAGAGCCTGTAGCCATCAATTACAGTGCTCCAGTCATGTGAGTCATCCCACCAAGTTTCTGTGATGGCAACTACATCATAACTTTCCTGCTGTAACAAGGTTTCCAGTTCCTCTTGTTTGTTACCTATGCTGCCTGCATTAGTGTACGTGCACTTCAGCTGGGGGGACTTGGTTCAGCCCCTTCCCCCTTCCAATCTAGTGTAAAGCCCTGCCAACTCTCTTCCTAAAACCCTTTTCCCTCTGTGGGATAGGCTGTTCTCATGTGCTAGGATTTTTCTCCTCCTCTGGGACAGATGTTCTCCATCTGTTGCTAGTGGGCCTGGTGCCACAGAAAGTTCTGCAAGATCAAAAAACCCATAATTCAGTTTGAGCCACTTGTTAATTACACCTGCTTTCCTGTTCCTTTCAGTATTCCTTCCTGCAACTAAGGGTATTGATGAAAAAATTACCTGTGCCCCTGACCCCTCAACCAGTTTTCCCAGAGCCTTGAAGTCCTTTTTGATTGCCTTTGGACCTCTGGTTTCAACATCATCTCTCACTACCTGCATATATATCACAGGATAGTAATCAGAGGACTGTACCAGACTAGGCAGCCTTCTGGTAACATCTCTGACCCATGCCCCAGGGAGGTAGCAGAGTTCCCTGTGGGAAGGATCCGGCCAACACCAGTTTTTCTAAATGAAAAATTACAGCAAGGGATATCCTTCTAAGAACTTTGGCTTTTCTTTCTTATTCTGTTTTGAACATCACAAGTTGAAATTAATGTGATGTTCTCCTCACAATAGAGTTGTCTTTCATGTGGTATTCATGTGATGCTTAAGAGTTCAATAGTCATGTTTATTTCAGGAAATGTTGAACATCTTAGCTATTTCTCTCTTGAGTTTTCCTTTCCTCTGTCTGCTCTCTTTTGTGGCATAACCTTGTCAGAGAATAATGATGCACTTGCGCTGCTTGGTAATTTTTCAGATGGTTACTGTACTGCGCTGGTGCTGACTATGAAATTCAGGATCTCTTTATGTGAAATGTAACAAAAGTAGTAAAAAGACTCAAACAAAGCTCAGCCTTCACTTCAGTTACAAATCAGTCATATGCCAGAAAACTCACATTTCTGAGTATTGATTGTGTTCATTTACCAGAGTAAAGTGCATTCATTGATAACTACCTGCTGGTATTGAATCAATCTTATGTGAAGCACAGGGCATTATTGTCAGGTAGTGTAAATAATATTGATTCTATTTTAAAATAAATACAGCATAGCAGAAATTAATTTGATTCTATGAAGTCATTTAATTATGTTCTATCGACTATATAAGCAGTGAAGGTCATGTAATAATATGATATTATGAGGCAAGTTACAACAGCAAGCTCTAGCAAGGTTACCCTTCCATAATGGCAGTAAACACATTTTGGGTTTGTTTTGTATTAAAGGAAAAGGAGAAATCCAATGCCTGTTATTGATCCTAAAGTGGGATCCCAATTGCTACCAAATCCTCTGACACTGTATACGGAACTATAGTCTTCACTGACTGTAGAAAAACAGGTCCTTGGATATGTTGTAGGTCAGCAGATTTTGGAGCTCCAAATATTATTCTGACTAGTGTAGCCTGCCTTACACAGTGGGAGTGGTCTTCTTTGGGCGCCCTGTAATCACATTTGTAAATATTTAAATACTGATCCCGTTTTGAAGTATGATGTGCCAAGCGGCGTCTTGATTGTCCTTTCTATATATCTACCCTGCCTGGGCACGTGTGTTGCAATTTTAGTCATCTACTGATGAAAGTTCTCCTTGAACAGCACAAGCAGGATTGGCTTGTCAAATTCCAGTCATGTTGGAAGAGAAGGGAAAGGAATAGAAGGGCATTGTATTAATAAATAATGTTATATGACCTATCTGTTCAGCTTTGATTTTATCCCACTATGAAACATTTTCAGTTCTGTTTCTCTGCAAATTTGGCAATAAGACTGGCAGGATTTAAAGCATCAGGATAATGTGCATGCTTCTTCCTAACATAGGCCTCAGTAGTGAGAGTACTGAGATGGATAAAATCAGTACTAATTATTTCCAGTCTTACAAACTTTTCCTTCTCTTTGCCCTCATCTTACTCTACACAGCAGTGCTTGGGAATCTGTATTTCTCAGCAGTGTTTCTTGTTGCTTCTGGTTTATTTTCCTCTTCTCATACCAGTTTTATTTAATAAGTGATACACAGACTCTCTCAGGTTGCTATTCACATGAAGTGTGATTAATGGATATGTTGAAAATAGATAGGTAACCACGGATATGTTACCCTACCAAGTTATTGCTGCTGAACTTCACCTGACTGATTTTTATTTCATAGCCAGCAGATCCTGGAGCAGACAGTCACTGTATAATTATCAATGGGCTTAAGAATGAGTTTAGATTTCTTGGGGAAAAGGGCTTTAGGGTTTTGAAGCACGGAACCACAGTTAAAGAAATATGATCAAGTTCTCTAGCAAATTAAATAATTGCACTAGAAGGTGCATTTCACCTTTTAAACCAGCAGAGAAATCAGCCTCGTGACCCTTGAAAATAGGGCCTCAGCCAATAGTACTTGCAAGTGTAATGATCTAGATCTAGATCTACCGTAAATTGTCTGAACAGTCATTCATTACACTCAGAAAAATGCTGGTGTGAGAAATAAGTCATTTAGTTGCATAATAAGATGGAACAGATGTATAAAATGCATCTCTGAAAGAAATCCTATAATGGCAATTGCAAATATATTTCCCATGGCATAAAAAAAAAGATTGTTCAGTGGAGTGAAGAGTAGGACTGATCAAATATTTATTCAAAGTCCGTTATCTTTGCATTTAATTTGCATTTAAAGAAATACTGCTAGCTTTCATTCTCCAGTTTTCTTTAGGATCATCTGAAACAATTCCATGCAATCCTTTAATTGTTATGTCAAAAACTGTGTCAGGAACAGAGATGAAAATAAGGAGATCAATATACTCCGTGCTCTGAATGCCTCACAGAAGCTTAGTCTGATTTAAAAAATAAATACTAAATCACTTCAACCAACAACTTCAAAATACTGCCCTGAGGACAAAGGCTAAAGCAATTATGAAGTAGTGGCCAAAGCTCATACACTAATAACTGGGGTGATGGCTAGGTGTTGTTAACGGAGGTGCTGTAGTACGATCGTTGGGGTGATTGCATTTGCCTGCCCTATCAAGGCTAATTGCATAAAGTGGTGTTCATTACTTCATTCCCAGTCCCAAATCCACTGAATAATGTTGCTGTTCACTGATAAATGGTTCCCAGGTCTCATTGAGCCTTTTAGTTGAGTTTTGGGCCAAGACAGCTCAGTCATAAATTGTCTAAGATGTATTTGGCAATCGTTAACTTTGTATCAGTGTGAGTGAAATGTTTGTAAATATCAGCCTATTTTTAAATAATGACTCCAATTCATCAGCAGGGATATGTTTGAGTACATGGGTGCTTAAAGTTTTTGAGAGATGGCTGGGTTTCTTTCCAATTCTTACTGTTCTTTTGATCCCAAAGTTTCTGCATTTTTCCTGTCAGATCTGCAATATTTTATGAATGATATGTAATATCAGTTGAATGAAATATGTAGACATGGTTCCTGGAGCAGAACTGGACACTACTTTCCTGACTTCTGGGTCACATCTGGGCTTCAGGAAGGAAGAACCTTTTCTAGTCAGATGTGTCCCTATTGGCACGCAGCCTACCGACTCAGTTCACACTGAATTGAAAGTTCTCACTGAAGTACCTTGGGTGAGATAATGAATTTACCAAAATCAGCAAGACTACTGACATAATCAAGTCCAGGACAAAGCCACATCCAGGACTTAAAGTCCCTCTATCTCTAAACTGAATAGTTATCCTAAATCTCATCAGGAAAATGTATGGAAGGTATTATCACACAGTTTATGTAAGGCTGCAGCATCTTAGATGACTTAGATGACAGAACAAGGGGACACAGTCTCAAGCTGCGCCAGGGGAGGTTTAGACTCGAGGTGAGGAGGAAGTTCTTCACCGAGCGAGTCATTCGTCATTGGAACGGGTTGCCCAGGGAGGTGGTTGAGTCATCGACCCTGGAGGCATTCAAGAGGAGATTGGACGTGGCACTTGGTGCCATGGTCTAGTCATGGGATCTGTGTTGTTAGGTTGGACTCGATGATCCTCGAGGTCCTTTCCAACCTAAGTGATACTGTGATACTGTGACTTGAGTTTTCATACATACAGTCATTCCTTTCTCATAGCTTCCTTTCATGGACAGCTAGACTCCTGGTTCGAGCCTGCGAAAGCCTTACAAATATATCTGGTCTTGCCTATGTCCAGGGGAATTCATATATTAACTTCCCTAAATATGTATGTCAGTCCAGAGAGCTTTGTAAACTGAATCCAATATCTGTAAAAAGGCCTTGGATTCCTACATACATTTTTTTTTCTCTCATTGTAGATGTCATTGTGCTGCCTGCTGCACAAAACAAAACAGAAAGATGCTGTGGCTTACCAAGTAGTGTTTGGAAGTGCTCCAAGGCAAATTAACAGACCAAGCTCTAACCAGTGCTTGCCCAACCATTAGAAAACTTTGTAAGCTGTGAAAGAATGCAGTTTGCTCTGCAATTTTCTCCCTATGAAATGTAAAGACTAAAACCATTTTTACAGTCAGTAGAAAATAAGACCTATCTAAATGCTCTGTATGGTTGTAGATAGTCTTACACTGAATGAAAGGCCTCTGTGCTGTGCTTTTTCTGCCATGTAAGAGAGTGTCAAATGTAGTGGTGAGCTTGGAGGGAGGAGTCAAACATTTATTATTCTCTGGCCACCCAGAGAGGAAAAACATTGGTGTCTAGAAATTAAGCAGCATTTGCTTGACATTTCTGTAAATCAATTCTACTCAATAGTGTTGTGGGTTTGGTTTTTTGTGGATTTTGTCTTTTTTTTGGTCTCTCTGTAGTGGGGGATATGTTGTGCCCCAAATCAGATAGTACTTTTCAGAATGTACTTTACTGAACTTAATGAATAACTTAGAGATTTTAGTTAACTTACTAAATAATTTACAGCTTTTAGTTAACCAAAATGAGCTAGGCTGAAAAATAGTAAATAACCTATGGGCACTGGGTTGCTATGTAATTGTTACTATAATTTTGCACATCTTTAGTCTCTAGTCAAGCCAGGCTCTGCAGGTTGCTTTTGTGAGCCTTGTGCAGTTCATTATCAATGGGCTTGCTTTATGTGGTTGTGAGAACTTATTATTCTAACAAGTTACTTTGGCAAGGCATACAGAAAACTTGTCAATCACCTCTGGCCAGTGCAGTTCATTGCAACCTTTATTATTAATTGGGCATCTAAGTAATTATTCTCCTTGGACAGTGAACTCCAGGACAGTTGAACCAAACTTCTCTCTGACATATGTTTAAAGATTTGATAATGGTGATATCATTACCACTACCTTCAGTGATTTTCCAATCATGAGAACAGGAGGAGGACAAGCAGCTACTTATGAGGCAGCATATTTTTATTTTCAGAATACTGACATTTCCTAACTACTCAGTCTGTGATACAACGGAAATCTTCTGGCAAATAAATATTGTAGATGTGTAAGTAATGGAGGCTCTAGGAGGCACATGTCTTGACTGCTACTGAGTCTGCTCCATCACCTTCTTTTCCTGCATGCATCCTGTAATAGTGTTCAGTAAAAGCTGACTACACTTTTTTTTTCGGGGGGGCGGGGAACGGGGTTGGTTGCTTTTGGGATTTGAGGATTTTTTCTTTTGTTGGTTGGTTGATTTGGGATTTTTTGGAGGGGGGATGCATTTCTTGAAAAACAAACCAAAAACCCATCTACTCATTCTCTGCTACGTGATGGAGGGAGAATTGCATTGTCATTACTGGTTATGTTTTTGTTGTTATATAATAAACAGATCAAATGTTCTTGCCAATTTAAAATACTTGTAGAAGTAATTATTTTTTTTTTAATTGCTACATGTTAAAATCCACTGTCCACTGGAGTTAGTCATATTTAACCCCACAGTCTGAATATAACTGACAAGATAAATATTTTTTGGACTCCAGATCATATTTTATATTTAGGGGGTATGACTTTATATTAGGCATGCGATTTGCCTTATGTTAACAGCAAGTCCTGATGGCCTGGCTACATGGGAAAAGCTAGGCAAAAGCCTGAAGGATTGGGGCACAGAAAGGAAATGGTTGCTTTTTCTGGTGCAGATTATTTCATGCCCTTTCGCAACAGATTTTATTAGATAAATATATATAATATTCCACAAGGAGCTTCTGGAGTTTTGAGACAAAAAGCAAGTTGCTAAGGACACTGCTAAACCTTTTTCACAAAATGGTAAGTGGCAGCGACCTGTTTCTAACCAGCCCACAGATGAGTTGAGGCAGTGGTGTGTTGTACGTGTGTTCCACACATGGTACTCAAGGCTGTCTTCCCTGGCTTTTTCATTAAATAGCAGGTATAAAGTAAATGTTTGAAGTACAGGGTGACCGTTTTTGAAGCATAAGAGTGATGAAAGTGATGCATTATGTCACTGTAACATATTGACATTATCAATTACGTGTTATTAAACAGCTTAGCTAACTGAATGATTTACCTTCTGTTTAGCTGCCTTTTTCAATTAAAGGTAGCAAATGCTATAGGACTGGGGCACAGTCACAGAAACCATATATTTTCTCCTGTTAACACCAGCATTGCTGACATACGAATGATGTGAGTGTTGGCATTTTGCTGCAGGCTCTAATGGGCTAGTTTAAATGGTCTAAAAAAAAAGTGATTAATGATTAGGAACAGGACTGTTACACAGCTTCACGGCTCTTTTCTGCAATGCATTTCCATTTATGTCAACCAGCCGTACACTTGGGAGGTGTTATTTCAAAGTAGTCAGCACAGGTTTTTTTTCTACTGCCATTTGTTTCTGTTTCCTAAGTTCCATTGGTTGGCCAGCTACAGCGAGTATTTCCTTAAAGTTGTAAGCTTCAGTGATAAAGGAGGATAATCCACAGTCTTTTTATGTCTAGGGATCAAAACCTCAACTGCTGAACTCTACTGTCATTTCAAAGCAGTTTGTTCTGCCATGTTGGAAATAATCTTGGCTTCCTCTCCCAAGTAATCAAAGCACTTTATCAACCAATACTTGATGCCTTTCTGCTATTCACTTGATTTTGCAGCAAGCAGTAATTTGTACATTAGTACTGCTTGTTTGCGACAGCTAACCGTCCACCCCTAACCCCTCCCTTATATACATGGATTTACATATGCTTATATATTTGTCATGTGTGTT